>NW_022109491.1:41519989-41546797 GCF_000313985.2 Echinops telfairi
CTAGACCAGAGGGTATACACTGGTAAAGATGGGAACTGGAAACACAGGGAATCCAGGGTGGACGATCCCTTCAGGACCAGTAGCGTGAGTGGCGATACTGGGAGCGTAGAGGGAGAGTGGGTTGAAAAGGGGAAACCGATTACAAGGATCTACATGTGACCTCCTCCCTGGGGGACAGACAACTGAAAATTGGGTGAAGGGATACGTCGGGCAGGGCAAGATATGACAAAATAATAATTTATAAATTATCAAGGGTTCATGAAGGAAGGGGGAACCGGGAGGGAGGGGAATAATTGCAGAGCTGATGCCAGGGGGTTAAGTGGAGAGCAAATGTTTTGAGAATGATGAGGGCAATGAATGTACAAATGTGCTTTACACAATTGTTGTATGTATGGATTGTGATAAGAGTTGTGTAAGCCCCAAATAAAACGATTAAAAAAAGAACAATAAAAAAATATGGAAACACTGCTCTCAGAAGTATATAGACCTAGATAAAGAATGTGTCTAAAAGTAATAGTGTCTCATTTTGATATTTTTGCTTAATGAAAGTTTCTGATCTTGTAGCAATAGTTTTTAACTCCATAACAGTCTCATATCGCTAGAAAAGGTGTGGAAGAAAATAAGATTAAAAGGACTTCAGATTCTTTCTAGAAACATGACAGAAAGAGGAAATCTGAAAAATATCATTATATACACATGAAGAAAATCCGGGTAAAATGCAATAAATATTGGTTTGGAAGGTCGTAATTCCATGAGACAACAAACTTCTATCTCTATGTTCAATGTTTAGTGCTTGGCATCTTAAAAGCTTGCAAGTGTCCACCCAAAGTACAGCCATTTGGGTCTATGGTTATGGAGTAACTTGAATTTGCTTTCCTGAACAACTGTCTACTTTGTTATGAGACCAGACTGATTGGCGTTTGGCTACCATCACTGACATTTTGATCAAATATTCTATGAAGAACCTAATGAAAAGGGGGAAACCTGTGGATATGCATTTCAAATTTCTTGCAATCTACAAGAGTCAATGTGGCTTGATGAACTCCCCCCCCAATTATTGTTTGACATAATCTTTGTATGGAAACAAGCAAACAAAAATTCCCTATTGTATTCTTTATACTTAAGGGTGGTTTAGGATAATTAATAAAGAATATCTGCCATGAGCATTTTTCTCTTTAAAAGACTGATCTGTATGAGACCAAGTTGGCAGCAATATCTTGAGAGGTTATTGAGTTTGTGTTATTTATATTTGTGTTCAGGAGGTTGAGAAATAATCAATATTACTAAATTGTACAATGGAAATTATTAAATTGGAATGTTTTCTCTGTTTATTTTCAGGAGAAAATAAAAAGTTAATTTAAATATAATGGTGGGGGGTTATAATGTACAAATATGCTTTATGCAATTGATGTATGTATGGATTGTGATAAGAGTTGTATGAGCCCCCAATAAAATGATTTAAAAAAAAAGAAATTTCACTCCACCATAATGGCAATGGATAAATCTGCTCCAAAGTATCTCTTTAAAGTGTTAAATAAGCAAAGATGTCACCTCAAGGATGATGGTGTGCCTGCCCTGAGTTATGGTCTTTTTAATTGTCTCACACGCACGTGAAAGCTGAACAGTGAATAAACAAACAAACAAACAAAGAAGAAAGTGGAGACTTTGGGGTTCCATAAATAAGGTGGATTGAAACCTACTGCCTTGGTGGTAGCACATATGGTGATGGAACTATTAGACTTCAGGGGTAATGGCACTATTGTCATTTTGTAAAGTAGGGAGTCAGAACACAGATTATTACCTAAAACCAGCATCATCAAATGGCTATACTCTCAGTAAAAGGGTGGGACAGAAAATTCGCCAACTGGATAATGAAGACTCACCTATGAATTTAAAATTCTGGACCTTTTGAGTTTAGTACTCAATTTTATAAAATTCATGTTTCTAAGAATCCTAGAAATTAACATGAACATTATTCCTAGCAGTTATCATCAGAGGGAAATCAAAATCACCATAAGTATATTTGGGCAGAAAAAGTTCTGGGTCATTATCAAGGTCAACTTGTATTAAATTGATCGATAAACTGAAAGAAAAAAAAAAAGAAAACCAAACAAGCCACACTGCAATTGTGTTGATTTTGACATATGGTGAACAAAGTGGATACTAAATGTGCAAGAGTCAGCAGATATCATAAACATCAGGATTAAGCTCACCAAACCTAAGATAGCTAGATGGTACCCTAAAAGATAATATATAATACTAACAACTGCATTTACGATGACTCAATATATAAAATATAGATTCTAAACCATAAGAAAAGTATAAACTGTTGAGATTCAGATTCAGCTATAAATAGAAATAATAGGAATAAAAATTTAAAATTTAAACTAAAACTTACATTTATAACACCAGATCAGACATAACCAAAGACTGAATTGTAACATAGAAGATAGTACTCTAGGAAATTACCCATAACAGCACAATTGATATAGATCAGCAATACAAAAGGAAGATAAAGTGACAATGAATACCATTATTCATTATATATAGTACCAATGTATCTATATATGGGAATGACAAAAATTATGGGAAATACTGCAAGAAAGGCTATGTTTTATAGGTAACTGGGAGATAAAGTGACAAAGGGAGATAAAGTGACAATGAATACCAATAATCATTATATATATTACCAATACATATAAAATGGGAATAAAAAAAGTGATGGGAAATACTTCAAGAAAGGACATGTTTGAGAGATAACTGACAACTTTACACAATTGCAAACGACATAAATTTTTAAAAATCATTTTATTGAGAGCTCTTATAGCTCTTAAAACATTCCATACATCAAGTGTTTCAAGCATATTGTACATATGTTGCCATCATCATTTTCTAAACATTTACTTTCTGTTTGAGCCCTTAGTATCAGCTCCTCTTTTTTCCTTCCCTCCCCCTCTACCCCCTTGTGACCCCCTGATAACTTATAAATTATTGTTTTTATGTCTTACACCAACTGCTGTCTCCCTCCACCCAAGTTTCTGTTGTTCATCCCGAGTGTGGAGAAGAGTTCCTATCCCTCCATATCCCCTCCAAAATTTGTTGCACTTTGGTTTTCTGATTTGGGCTATACTCAAGGTTGTTCGATGGTAGCTCATGGTTGTTTTAATTTGCATTTCTCTGATGGCTAATGATCAGGAGCAATTTTGCATATGTTTATTGGCCATTTGGGTATCCTCCCTAGTGAAACTTCTTTTCAGGTCTTTTGCCCACTTCCTCAGGTGGCAGGGGGCGGGGGAGGGGGTAACTGTTTTCCTCTTTTTGCAGGCTAGGAGGGTATTGTAGATTTTTACAATAAGCCCTTTGTCTGTTGTGTTATTGCTAAAATATCCTCTCCCAGTCTATGGGTTCCCTTGTTACTATCTTGGTGACGTCTTTTGATGCACACAGGTCTTTTATCCTTAGTATATCCCATTTGTTGATTTCAAGTTAACTTGTGTGTTCCCTTCCCTTTTTCAGTCAGCCTGTATTCCCTGAGCAAAGGTTCTTAGGTTTGTCCTGATTCTTTATTGCTGGTCTTGATAGTTACGGGTTTTACTTCTAGGTTTGTGATCCCCTGTGGCAGATACATAATTTACTGTCAACTTAAGTGAAGGGTTGGAGTCCAGCCTGTCAATCAGGTCATAGCCAATGAAGCCTCTGAGTGGGAATGGTCTTCTCCTGAGGATTCTGGGAACTCCTGTTTTCCTCCCTGGAGGCAGGATACAGACCTTCTCTGCATGGCATTCCTGTTGACAAGCCACATGGAGCTATGCTGATGGAGCCAAAGAGCTGGAGTAGTCACCTGGAGACCCATGCCAGCACTGAGATGCTTCCACCACCACTGAATCCACAAGACTTTCCACCTACTGGCCTGTGATCTTACTACCTAAAGAGAAATTTATAGACTGCTATCAGACATTGTGCTAATATCGGACTTAATGGACTTGATCTGGACTGGGTTGGGATATTTTCCTAATATACAATTACTCTTTATATAAAGCTCTTTCTTACACAGATGAGTGCTATGAATTCATTTCTATAGTCAACCTAGACTAACATATCCACCTTGAGTTTGTTTTTGTGCATGGGGTGAGGTAAGGGTCTTATTTCATTTTTCTGCAGGTGATTATCCATTGTTTCTAGCACCACTTGTTAAAGAGAGCATTCGCCTCCCACTTGATATTGGGGGGGCCTTTTGTATGGAAGATCAGTTGTCTGTATGCTGATGGTTTTATTTCTGGGTTTTCTGAGCATCTGCCATTATTCCAATATCATGCTGTTTTGACCCCTGTGCTGTATAGTAGGTGTTAAAGTCAGGTAACTTGAGCCCTCTGACTTTATCCTTCTTCTTGAGGAGTTCTCTGCTAATTCTGAGCTTCTTCCCTCTCTATATGAAATTGGTGGTCAGTTTGTCCAATTCTTTGAAGAAGGTTGTTGGTATTTGAATCGGGAGAGTGTTAAAATTATATAGTGCCTTACATAAAATTGATATTTTTAGTATGTTGAGTCCAGTGAACCACAAGAATGGGATATTCTTCCAGTTGTGGAGGACTCTTTTGGGCTCCTGTAGGAAGGTTCTGTAGTTTTTGTTGTATGATTCTTTTGTAGTTTGGTTAGCTATATCACTATATATTTCCATTTGCTCTTGGCTATTGTGAAGGGTACTGCCTTCTTGATCTCCTATTCTGTGGCCTTGTCCAACATATATAGAAAACCAATATACTTCTGTTTCTTGATCTTTTAAAAAAAAAATCATTTTATTAGGGGCTCATAAAACTCTTATCACAATCCATACATACATCAATTGTGTCCAGCACATTTGTACATATATTGCCATCATCATTCTCAAAACACCTACTTTCCACTTGAGCCCTTGGTATCAGCTCTTCATTTTTTCCCTTCCCTCCCCGCTCCCCTCTCCCCCTGTTTGTTGATCTTTTATCCTGCCACTCTTCCATATTCATCTATCGCTGCCAGTATTCCTCTTGTGGAGTGTTTGGGGTTTTCAATGTCTATAATGATGTCTTTTGCAAATCGTGATAGTTTCACCTGCTCCTCTGCCAGACAGATACCTTTAATGTCCTTCTGCTGCCTTAGTTGTTAGATAGGCCCTCCAGTACAATTTTGAAAAGAAGTGGAGATGAAGGACATCCTTGTCTGATCCTGTTTTCCAGTGGGATTGTTTTCATCTTTTCACCATTGACTACGATTTTGGCTATTGGCTTTTCATAAATAGCTTGTATTAACTTGAGGAATTCCCCTTCCATTCCTATCTTCTTGTGTGTCTTAATTAGGAATGGGTGTTGGATGTTGTCAAATGCTTTTCCTGCATGTATCAATATTATCATGTGATTCTTATCCTTTTTCCTATCAATGTGGTGATTAATATTGATGGAGACACAATGCCCATCTCTAGACAACTGGACATACCTTGCAGAGGGGTAGTGGGGAGATGAGTCACTTAGGGTTCAGTATAGCAATAATGAAACCCACAACCTTCCTCTGGTTCTTGAACACTTCCTCCCCCCAACTACCAGGACCCCAATTTTGCCTTGCAGACCTGGTTGGACTAGATGATGCACAGCGGTACAGACGGGAATTGGAAACGCAGGGAATCTAGGACAGATAAACCCCTCAGGACCAGGGGTGACAGTGGCGATACCAGAAGGGAAAGGGGATGTAGTAGGGGGGAATGGATCACAGGGAGCTACGTGTGGCCTCCTCTCTGGGGGACGGGCAGTGGAGGGGTGGGTGAAGGGAGATGCTGGACAGTGTAATATAAGATACAATAATAATTTATAAATTATTAAGGGTGCATGGGGGAGAGGGGAGGAGGAAGGGAAGGGGAGGGGGGAAAAAGGAAAATTAGCGGGTTCCGGGAACCCAAGAAGCTAGCGAATTTTGGGAATGATGAGGGCAACAAATGTATAGATGTGCTTTACACAATTGATCTATGTATTGTAATGAATTGTATGAGCCCCAATAAACTGATAAAAAAAAAAAAAAAACCAAAACAAAAAAAAAGAAGTAAATAGGGAGAATTAAAAAACTCTTCATTGACCAAAAAAAAGGTACTTTATCTCTTAAAAAAAAAAAAGATAAAACAAATAAACTGAAATATTTTTGAGATACCACAAAGAAAAGATAATCCTATAAACAACTATTTGATTAGCAGCTAAAATATTAGCAGTAATAGAAGCTATAAGGCAATGGTATTGATATTATTATCTGAGAAAAATTGATATCAACCTGGAATTTATTATACATGAAAACTATCATTTATTAACAAACAAACAAAACCCTCATTACCATGAGTCAGTGTTGATTCGTAATGACTCCCTGTGCATTTCCATGACCGTAACTGTTTATGGGAGTGGAAAACCCAGTCTTTCTCCCATGGAGCTGCTGGTGGCTTCATTTAGTAGTGGAAAAACAAAAACATTTTAAGATTAATTTATTTAAAAATTATTTATTATAGACTTTTACTGAAATAACTACCAAGTTATAACACTGAGCAAGACAAAAAATTGAAGTCTCCTCCAAAAATGTTTGGCAGACCATGTTACTTATTTATGATTTTATCACTTAAAATATTAATATAAAAAATGTAAAACATGTAAAGAAAATAGTATATATCCAATATTTTCATCATGCCACTACAACCGTTTTTTAACTCAATCTTGTTTCACCTATCCTTCCACTTTAACACACATCCATTTTATATTAAGTTAGCAAACTGAAGAATATCACCCCATTTGTAAATATTTTCATATATATTTCTAAATGAAAGTAGCTATATTTTCCTCATTTTTAATTTTAAAATAATACAAATATCAATTTTCAAATGTAAAAAAAATCCTTGATACTATCTAATATCAATTTAATACTTATTGTTTTATAATTTATTTTTAAAGTATACTTGTTTAAATTGGGATCCAAATAAGGTTTTTACACTGTTTGTTCAGTCTAACTTTTGTGACTCCTCGAAAGTATGGATTCTACCTGCGTATCTTATCTCAGTGTAAATCACTAAAACAGTAATTTCTTTGTATTTATGTTCTCAATTAAATATACATAAGTAAATTTACTTCCATTTTGTTTTTGATTTTTGCCCCTGCATTTTAAAACTTAGTTTTATACTTGCTAAATATTATTTTATATTAATTTTACTTATTTTTTAATAATTAGCATTGTAAAAATGACATTTAGATAAGTAAACCATTTAGATAGCAATAAATAATTGCAAAAGAAGCAAGCAATGGGAGCTTTGGTTTAGAAGTGTAAATGGCTTGTTAAAAATTATGGGCTTTTATGAATACCCCCACTGTACTTGGCCAGCCAAATGTACCCTTAATGATTAAAATCACAGACATATCTCTAGACAAATGATATAGAGTTAGGAAGTAATTTATGAAGTTGCCAGGATATATCTGTATGCATATATCTACCTAATTATATAATAGCTGTAGTATAATGTTTAGCTACATGTAATAAAAGTAAAATATTTTCAAAACTCTAAAATATGTATACACACACACACACACACACACACACACACACACACACACACATATATATATATATATATATATATTATTGAGTTCTAGTACATATTTACTCATTGTCCCCAAAGAATCTATGAGTGTGACTTGTAGGTGCTTATATGATCTTTTCCATTCTGGCACTAGTAAGAAATGTGCTCCATTAATTGAAGCTGCCTTCATTTCCCACAAACTGACACATTCAGTAGGTTTTAGGGAGCATTGTAAGTGTGAGTAGTTCTCAATGCAACAAATCCAAGAAGACCCTTTTGCTTTATTTATATGGTCACTTATTTCTGTAGACTTTTTAGACAAATTCATTTCTTCTAACGATGTTTATGAGCAAGAGCAAATCAATAATTCATGCTTTAGTTTCTTTTTCTGAAGAGACTGATGATACATAACTAGAATACAGAGGTGAAATAACTAATTGCTCATAATAAAGGTTTTTCAGATAAAAAGTATTGGAGAGGTGGTCATTACTGTAGTTGTCACTGTTATTGCAATCAAAAACAGAAGGACTAAAGGTTTTAGGTATTTTCAAAAAATAGTAATATTATATCCAAATAAAGGACAATAATCTGAATTGTTAGACAATAAAACTTCAAATAAAATGTGTTTGAGTTCCCTTTGAGGGAAGATATTATGGAAAATCTTATTTTTGTGCTTTTAACTAAATATGAGCTCAAGAGTTTAACATACAAATATACACTATATATAAACATAGAAGATTTTTGAAGAGTAGTTCATCTTTTTCCTATATTTTAACTTTCCCCCCCAAACCATTTGGACATTCATTATATACATCTATTCCTTAATATTTAGCATTTTCTCCTAAAATTAGAAAATGATTTTTAAATAAGTTCTTAATGTTAGAAAATTAAGGACAGTAAACAATGATAGCATTTTATTTTATTAACTGGTCATATTAGAGTTTTATCATTTGTTTTAATTATGCCCTCATA
Organism: Echinops telfairi; assembly: GCF_000313985.2. Lineage (NCBI taxonomy): Eukaryota > Metazoa > Chordata > Mammalia > Afrosoricida > Tenrecidae > Echinops > Echinops telfairi. Next base: position 41,528,535 of record NW_022109491.1, read on the forward strand.
GTATTCACCCTGCTCCTTTAATGTAGGATACAGTCCAGGATTATATATAGAATTTGGTCTTTTTTTATATAGTACAGTTTCTCAGTTGTTGTTTTTGCCTTTCACGACATTGATATTTTTGAAGAATACAGACCGATTATTTTTCTCAGTTTACGTGTATCTGATATTTCCTTGTAATCAGGTTGAAGTTAGAAATTTTGCCCAGAATCCTATAAAAGCGATGTCATGTCCTCAGGAGCTCATGTTTATAAGCACATTTTGTGCTTCTGGCCCTCTTGGTGATGCAGTGTGATCACCTGATCACGAGTTTGTTTGGCTTTGTTACTATATGTCTCCGTTTCCTCTTGAAACTAATAATCTATAGGGAGACTGTGTTTTCTTTAACTGTTCTTTTTGAAGATTGTGATTGAATGAAAGTTTATAGAGAAAATTCATTTAGCATTCAACAATGTATTTACATATTGTTTCATGATATTAGTTGCAATCAATGTAACAGCATTCTTTGTAGTTTCTCCCTTGGTTTCCCCAATAAAAACAGCATTCTTCCCTACTTCTTCCATGGGTTTGTGGTTTCCCCTAGACCCTCTTTCTTGCCTTCCGAGCTTTATTTTTTGGGCAAAAGCTGCCATTTTTGTCCCATTTGGTTGATAGTTCTTAGGATTATCTCTCATAGATGTTATTGTCTACTTTACAGACTTGCCTCTCATTTGGTTGAAGGGTGATCCCTGTGGGTGGGATGAGTTCCAGGTTTAAAAGGTGTCTAAAATCCATAATTTTGGGTGTTCACCCATCTCTGTCATAACAGTAATTGTAGTCATTTTTATGACTTTGAGTTTTGTTTATCATTTTATCTCACTTCGCCCTTCTATCCAGATCCTAATTGGAGTCGTCATTAGTGGTAGCTGGTACAATCTAGTGCTTCTGGTTTAACTGTAGTAGAGGCTGTGGTTTTTGTTCTTTGTACTAATTCTTTCCTTGAGTTTTTTATTTTTCCCCCCTCTTTTCTTTGCACCTGGCTGGGAGATACCAATAGTTGCATATCAGATGGCCACCCATGAACTTTTAAGACACCAGTTGTTACTAACAAAAAGATTATGCAAAATATTGCCTTTGTGGACTATAGCCCATAAGACTATATAGACCTATGTCCCTAGGGCCAGGGATTCATTCCTTCAAGGTATTTGATTATGGCTAAGACATTTTCATAACTTTGCCTCCTGTATACATGTGAAAGTAGGACACTGAATAAGGAAGGCCAAAGAGGAATTCATGCATTTAAATTGTGCTGGTGAAGGATATTGAAAGTGCCATGGGTTGGACAAGAACAAACTAATCTGTCTTGGAAGAAAGATAGCCAGAATGTTCCTTAAAATCGAGGATGAAAAGACTTTGTCTCCTGTGCGTTGAACATGTTATCAGAAGATACCAGTACCTAGAAAGGGATACCATGTTTGATAAAGTAGAATGAAAATGACAAAGAGGAAGACCTGCTATAAGATGGATTGATACAGTGACTAAAAGACTGGGATCCAACATAACAATTGTGAGGATGGTTCAGGACTGGGTAGTGTTTTGTTTTATGATACACAGAGGGTTACTATGAGTCAGAAATGACTTGATAGCACCTGTTCTACTATATACATGGAAATATTTGCAGCACACACAAATACATAAATACAAATTTCTGGGATAAGCCAACATATTCTTATGGATGTAGTCCAGTTCACCTTTACAGACTGTTCAACTTAGGTGTCTACATATTAATTTACTCCTGAAGTATTGTTTTTTCTTACTGCTATGGAAGTCTTATTTGTGTACATAATAATATTTCCTGTATTGTTTTTTATCTCCTTTGCACCCATCAATGTTTTTCTTTGCTTTGGTCATATTGTACTGATTTTGCTCTTATTGTATATTGTTTTTCTGTTCACCAAGGTTAATATATGTCTACTTTCAATTGTGGAGATGAAATGACTGGACAGTGTTTCATTCTTTAATGCATAGGGTCACTGTGAATTGACTATTCATATCTTTGCCCACCTTTTAATTTGATTTTTTTTCTTATTGAGGTGTTTCTGAATAGACTTTAATAATCAGTCCTTTGTCTGTTGCCTCTATGAACATTGATTATGGTTCCAAGCAAGACAAAATCTTTAACAACTGCAGTCTTTTCTCCATTCATTATGATATTGTCTATTGAAACATTTATTAGGATTTTAGTTTACTTACATTGGGTTGCAATCCATACTGAAGGATGCAATTCTTGATCTTTATTGGAAATTGTTTCAAGTTCTCCTAGCTTTCAACAAGCAATGTTGTATCATGTGCATATCGCATATGGTTAATAGTTTGTTATGTTATGTTAAGTCAAATATCTTTTTATAGTATATATGTGTGTGTGTGTGTACATGAGTATAGGTATATATACCGACACATAAATAAGCATAAATGTGTATATATATATATGTTACAGGAGACAAATAAGGCCACTATGATTTGATAAATAGGTCCATTCATTAAGGGGATGTAAAAGTTACAGGCATATATGCACCAAACAACAAAGCTCCCAAATATATGAAACATATATATTTGAGGGGAGAAATAAACTGTTCTACATTGATAGATGGAGATTTCAATACATCTCTTTCAATAATGGATAAGCCTCTAGAAAATAAGATCAATAAGGAAATAGAGGATTGCAATAAAAATATAAACCAATTAGACTTAACAATTTTGTACAATATATGCTACCTCAAAATAACAGAATACATTGAACAAATGCTCGTGAAACATTCTCAGTGTAGTCTGTAAAATATTTTCAGTAGCTTAAAAGTATTGAGATAATATCAAATATCTTCTATGAACAATGGAATAAAACTAGAAATCAATAATTGAGATTTTGTAACCAGTAGGTCACATAACAAATTATTAGGAGAATTATAAAATACTTTAAAATATAAATATAAAAACACAACTTTGAGGTGCAGCCAAAAAAAAAAAAATAACAGTTATGAGAGGAATGGTTAAAGGAGTAAATGCCTAAGTTAGAAAAGAAGAAAGATGTTATGGAACTATAAAAAAGAAGAGAAAACTAACACCAAGGCTAGCAGAAGTAAATACATAATAAAATTTAAGGAAGAGATAAAGAAACACAAGAAAAGTAATATAGTGAATCAGCAACATCAAAAGTTAGTTCTTTGAAAAGATTTTTTTAAATGTTAATATCTTTAGCTAAACTGATGAAAAACAGAAAGAGAAGATGCAAATAACTAAAATTGAAAATGAGTGGGAATTTTACTACTAACCATACAGAAGTAACCAGTAATGTAAGAGAAAAATATAAACAATTTTATACCAACAAATTAGGTAACCTGGAGTAAATGGAGAAAAGTGCTGGGAACACACAAGACATCAAAACTAACTCAAAAAGAAAATATAAGTCTATGAAAGGTAAAGAAATAGAATTAGTTTAAAAAAGCAAACAAACACAAAACTCTTAGCACTGATGAATTTCATAAGTATTATGCAAAATGAGAAAAGCTTGGAGCAAAAAGTTCATGTTCTTTGATTCTATTAATATAAAACAACCTTGTGTCTAATGATGTACAGATTTACTGCCTCCAAAACTCAAAGGGGCACAGTGGATCAGAATTGACTTGGTGGCAGTCATTTTTGTTTATTTATTTAGTAGTAATAGTATTATATAGTAAGAGAACATGGCAAAGTGTGTAACTACTATGAATAATGTTTTCAATATTCTACAGCATCTTATACAAATGAAAATAAAGATAAGGGAGTATAGAAACATAAGACAAGTGATTTGTTAAAGTACTGAGATTTTTTTTCTCTTTTATTTTTAAAAACCATTTTATTGGAGGTTCTTACAGATATTGTAACAATACATAAATCAATTATATCAAGCATGCTTGTACACATGTTGCCATTGTAATTTTCAAAACATCTTTCTACTCGAGCCCTTATTATCAGTTCCTCTTTTTTCCCTCCCTCCCCAACCCCTTGCCTTTGTGAACCCTTGATAAATTATATATATATATATTTTTTTTTTCTCATGTCTTACACTGTCTGCTGTATCCCCTTCCCCACGTTTCTGTTGTTCATCACCCTTCAGGGGCTGGTGGTCATTATAAATCCATCATTACTATTGGTTCTCTGTGTCATTATACCCATTACTGTTTCTGAAGGGTTCATCTGTCCTGGCTTCCATGTGTTGAAGGCTCTTATCTGTACCAATGTACATACCTGGTCTACCAGGATTTGTGAGGTAGAACTGGGGTCATGATAATGGGGGGAAGGAAACATTAAAGTACCCAAGGAATGTTGTGTGTTTCATTGGTGCTAAATGGCTGTATCATCCTTTCCCTGTGACCTTTCTGTGTTGGGATGTCCAATTGTCTACAGATGGGCTTTCGGTCTCCACTCCACTCCCCTTGTTTTCATCAATATGTTTGTTTTAGGTCTTCTGATGCCTGATACCTGATCCTGTGGACACCTCGTGATCACACAGGCTGGTGTGCTTCATCCATATGGGCTTTGTTTTTCCCCTGGTATTTGGCTGCTTGTTTGACTTCAAACCTTTAAACCTCAGACTCTATATCTTGTAATAGCTGGCACCATGAACTTTCTTCACCACATTTGCTTGCACACCCATTTTGTCTTTAGCGATTGTGTTAGGAAGGTGAGCATCACAGAATGCCAGGTTATTAGAGCAAATTGTTCCCGTGTTGAGGAAAGACTTAAGTAAAGGCCCAAAGTCTGTCTGCTACCTTAATACTTTAACATATAAATATATGTACATAGACCAATACCCCTATCCTTATATATTAATATATTTACATATGAATATGTAAATCTTTATACCTCTCTATATAGCTTTTGGCTCCTAGTTCTTTCCTCTATTTCCTTTTACTTTCCTTCTGTCCCACTATCATATTCACCCTTCATTTGGCTCTCAGTAATTTCTCTCAAGTCCATTACAATTGATAAAAACCTACCAAGCATTCTACCCCTTTCTCATTAGATCCCTTGTTGTTCTCTTGTCCCTGAGTTTGTTGGCCTCCTTCTCCCTTTCCCCCATCTCCTCCCCTCTCATGCCCTCACAGAACTATCGGTCCCATTGCTTCTCCTTGGTATAGTTTATCCTGCCTTTCTTATATAGATAGACATATCAAAATAAATTTAAGAAAAGTTTTTAAAATTAAAAAAAAATTAATAATAAGGGGTGGGGGGAGCCTATAAATAGTTCCAAGTCTATCAGCTGACTTTTATGAATGTCTTCCACCCAGGTCTGATGAGGTGCCAAATACTGTCCCCCAAGTCAGAAGTCTCTTTTTTGGGATTCCTCAGGGACTTCGTGATTTTGCTCTGCTTACTGTTCTATTGTGCAAGAACTGTGGTTTACCCCACAGTGCAGGGGAGGAGTCAGACCAAACACAATGTCCCCATCCAGTGTTTTCCCTTTTCCCCAGAAGTGCAGTGGGCTGAGAGGAGAGGTTGTGTCTAGTGTTGGGGCTGGCCCTGCGGTCCTCTCCGTGCATTGGCTGTTCTGAGGGTACTGAGATTTATGTAGCTATTTTTCCTTCTCTGTATTTTGATTTCCTTAAAGTTGTTATTATACTTATGTATTTATACACTTAAATTTTTTAAATTGGATCCATAAAACTATCAACTAAGTTATGCATTAAGAATGATTTAGTGCAGGGAAATAATTGTGACATCCTTATGAACTAATTGTATATTGCTGATTGTGTTTGATATCTTTTCCCTTTGTGTGTGTGTGGTTTATACCTCCTCCATCTCTGTGTTGTTATGAGTGATGCTGTCATTGTATTGGTTTCTGAGGGGTGGTGTGCTGTGTGATGCTCACAGGTTTGTCTGCTGTTTTTGATTCTCTGCTCATAGTGACCCAGTTAATATTTTTGTAACGCTACTTTTGCACATCACAGATGAATAAAATAGTATTAAATTAAACTTTTCCCAATTTGTTGAAGACTAAAATCTATATAAAAAAATTTGAATGCCTAAGAAAGTCTTATTCTTTCCAGTATCTTAAGAGTGGTGTTCATATTTTCTAGATTGATGGCAGTCTTTTGAACTACACGAGGTTTGCATTGGATTCATTTGTGTCACCATATGAAAAGATGTTTTCCTTCAGTTCTAAGTATAATGCCAGTAAACATCTTACATAGAAAAGAAAAAACTCTTCAGTGTTCTGATAATATTGAGTCATTCTCTGATATGTAAACATATAAAGAATTTGTAATAGAAACAAAATCACATAAAAATGTGAATGCTTTTCTCATAAATGAACAAACTAAAAAGAGCATTTGTTTATGAATTTTTCTGCCTTTACTTGCCTTTTAAAAATAATTTGAATAGTAAAGTTATTCACTGTTAACTCTTCTCTCTTAATATCTTAGTGTTATTAAATTGGGGATCTCATACAGCATCTGATGGAAAGCCTATTGTGCAGCAGTGCACAACCTGTGGGTTGTGACCCCTTTTCGGGTCAAACGACCCTATCACAGGGATCATCTGATTCATAAAAGTAGCAAAATTACAGTTATTTAGTAGCAATGAAAATAATTTTATGGTTGGGGGGTCACCACAAAATGAGGAACTGTATTAAAGGGTCGTAGCATTAAGAAAGTTGAGAACCACTACTATTGTGTAATGACTTTAGAGCAAGTTTTTTCCTATTTCACGAATTCTTAATTTGTTGTGTTTATGAAAGAAAATGAGAGACACAAAATAAAAATGGAATGGCCTCTTTATTTTCATCACATTTTCCAATCTATATCACAGAGCTTTTATTTTGAAGGAAGCACAAAATCAATTCTGCCTGGTTTCAGTACGGGGTCCTCTTAAAAGACAAAGAGCCTATGAAGTAAATCCTTTAAAATATTATTATATACTCATTGTGTGCATTTTTTATATAAGTTTCATAATGTAACTCTGAAACTAAGAGGTGAACTTTTAGTAATCTGGTGTTAGATAAGTACTGGGAAAGGCAGATGTGGCACAGACACTATGGTTAGAATATTTAGGACAAGTTCCAGAACTTCAGGTTGGTTAACCTTGTTTGAAACTTGCTAGATAATTCAAGATTACCATCATGATTGCAGTAATACATAGGCAAGGAATTCCAAAATCCCAATCAGTTCAGAATAAGACGTGGAAAGAGGGCTATTATTGTTAATGTCCAATTAATCTCGACTGAAACCTGAGAATACCAGAGAGATATTTACTTGATTACACAAGGACTGTGTATATCATAACACATTACAGATAACATTGTGAAGAAGAGGAAGTACATTTTGCTCATGTGGAACCTCTACATAGGTCAAGAGGCAGTTGTTTGAACAGAAAAAGTAGATACTCATGATTTTGAATTAGGTATACAATAGGTTATGTCCTTTCACCACTTTTACTCAATCTGTATATTGAACAAATAATCTGAAAAGTTAGACTTTACGAAAAAGAATGTAGTATTAGGATTTGAGAAAAACTCATTTAAGAGCCTTCAATATGCAGGTGATACAGTCTTGAATGTTGAAAGTGAAGAAACCTTGGACATTTACTGATGAAGATCAAAGAGTACACCCTTCTTTATGGATTACACCTCAGATGGTTTGCAGTTATTTTAGTACCTATTTGAGTCCATTGTTCCACCCACTGTGTCAATTCATCTCATTGAGAGCCTTCTTCTTTTTCACGCACCCTCTGCTAAGCGTGATAATCTTCTCCAGGTACTGGTCCCTCCTGATGACATGTCTTCTAAGGAGCATTTTGACTTACTTCTTCCAAAACAAATTGATTATGCTTCAGGCAGTTTATGATACTTTCACTATTCATGCCAATACCAGAGGTACTGGTTTGGGTCAAATGGAGAGAGGGAAATTTAAAATAAAGATTTCTAATTGCTTACTCATTTGAAAATGAAGGGAAGCCAAAAATGAGAAATAGAAAATGAAGGGAAGCCTAAAAATGAGAAGTTAGAAAATAGCTTAGAAATTATGTCTCCTAGTGGATAAAGCAGCATTCAGGAAATGCAGGCATTCAGTTCTGTTCTTGCATCTCTCTTGAGTATGTTTATTTGATCTGACAGAATCTGCTCTTGTCTAAGGATCATGTGTGTCTGCCCCATATTTCATGTTACACTGTAGCCAGAGTTGAAAGGATTAAACCGAAAAGAATTACCTTTGAGAGGGAAAAAGCATTTGCTATTTCAGAGTAAGGTGTTCTTGTTTTTTGTTTTTTTCCTCTAGTTGCATATCCATAGTATGGTGGCTTCTGTGTTGCTTTGATGCTGGAAGCTCTGTCACTGTTATTGAAAATATTAGCAGGGTCACCCAAAGTGAACAAATTTCATCAGAAATTCCAACCTAAGTACAGACAAAGAAGAAGGACTTGATTTCCCATTTCTGAGGAAGGAGCCACTAAAAACTTTTGGGTAGCTTGAACACATTGTCAGATACTCAATGCTTAATGAATGGAAACAGAACATTGTCAGAGATAGAGTTGGGTGGGCCTCTTAGGTCTTAGGGTACTCTAAATCTTCATTAGGAGAAGCCGATTTCTCATAGTGGAGTCAACCAAAGTGACATGAGTCAGGTAAAGTCTGTAGGAGTGGAGCCTTCAAAATCACCATTTTCTGACAAGGTACAACTCAAAGTAAGGAGAAACAGCTGCAAAAATCTGCTAATGAGTGGAACTTGGAATTTACAAACTTTGAATCCAGAAAAAATAGAAGTGATCAAAAATGAAATCCACTTTGAAAATGGAATTAGGGAGTCATATTATTTACTACTCCAGGAATAACATAATCAAGAGGATGACATGGCATTTATTGTCATAAAAGGACATCGCAAAATCAATCATGAAGTATAATAAGGTTTGTGATAGGATTATACCTCTCTGCCTTCAAGAAAATGCAATCAATGCAATTATTGTTCACATTTATGCCCCAAACACAAAAGCTACTGTTGAAGAAATTGAAGAATTCTACCAATGACTTCAGTCTGAAACTGATCATGCAGTCCAGATGCATTGATAATGATTATCGATTGGGATACAAAAGTTGGAAACAAAAAGGAAGGAACAGTAGTTGGAATTATAGTCTTGGTGATAGATACAAAGATGAAGATAGTATGATAGAATTGTGTAAGACCAATGACTTGTTCACAGCAACACCTTTTTTAAAAACAGAAAAGGTGGTTATATACATAGACTTCTCCAGATGGAATACAGAAATCAAATTGACTACATTTGTGCGAAAACATGATGGAAAAGCTCAATATCAGCAGCTAAAACAAGGCCATGGACTGTCTGTGGAACAGACCATAAAGTGCTCATATGAAGGTTCAGAATAAAGCTGGAGAAAATGAAAAAAAATCCATGAGAGACAAAATATGACCTTGAGTCTATGTCACCTGAATTTTAAGAACAAATCTCAAGAACAGATTTGACACAATGAACATTAGTGAAAAAAGAGCTGATGATCTGTGCAAGGACATGGAGACATTTCTTCATTCATGAAGAAAGCCAATGGTCATTTAAAAGACAGGAAAGAAAGAACAGGTTAAAGTAGATGTCAGAAGAACCTCTAACCTTGCCCTAATCATAGAGTAAGTAGGTAAGGTAAATGGGAGAAGTGATTAAATTAAAGACCTGAATAGAAATTTTCAAAGAATAGCCTAAGAAGACAGAGCCAAATATTATAATGAAACATGCAAGACTTAGAAAACCAAGAGAAATGCATGATCCACATATCTTAAATTGAAGGAGCGCAAGAAAAAAAATCAAGCCTCATTATTGCTTATTGAAAGTCTAGGGAACAAATATTGAAGGACAAATAAAGCATCACAAGAAGATGGAGGGAATACTCAGTGTCATTGGAGCAGAAGGAACTAGTCGACATTCCACCATTTCAAATGGTGTCATATGAGCAAGAACCAATGATCCAGAAAGAAGAAGTTCAAGCTGCACTGAAAACATTACAAACAAGACTCCAGATATTTATAGAATACCAATGGAAATGTTTCAGCCTGCTGATGAAGCACTGGAAGCACTCATATCTATGCCAGGAAATTTGGAGGACATTTAATTGGCTAACTGAGTGGAAGAGATACATCTTTGTACCCCTTCCAGAGAAGGGTGTCACAACAAAATGATCCAATTATAGAAAAATATCAAATATACAAAAAAATTTGTATGATATCACATGCAAATACAATTTTGCTGAAGATCATCTAAAAATTGTTGCAGAAGTACAGTGGCAGGGAACTGCCAGAGATTCAGGCCTGGTGCAGAGAGGACATGGAACAAGGGATATCTTAGGTTATCCTTGAGAGGAATGGGAATTCCAGAGAATTTTATTGTGTACAGCTTATTATACATGGGTCATGAGGCAGCTGTGCAAATGGAGCCTAACAGCAACAATAACCAGAGACATAAAGCATTAAACCATCTGCATACTTGACATCAGACCTAGAAGAAAGTGCTTTAGTTGTGGGAAGACAGGTCATCTTCAAAGAGAGTGCAGACAGTACAGGCTGATCAGCCTGGCCGTGAAAAGCAAACTGCAGCCTGAGCCAGAGCATGGGCCAGGGCCACCAAATTCAGGTTTAAAAGACCCTGAACTGTGCCCACGCTGTAGGAAGGGAACTCATTGGGCGAGTCAATGTCATTCAAAATTCGACAGTAATGGGTTGCCATTAGCCAAGGCTACCCGGCTGGAAAATAGTGGAAGGAGCTTGATCCAAGTCCCACCTAACAGCTCAGAAGGCAAGGTCTCTGCCTAACCCAGCAAGAGAATCTTTGAATAGCAGAAATTGCAGGTATATCCCAACTTCATGGCAGGAGACCAGACCTAGCCAAACTTGCAGAACCCCAGCCTCTGTTCTCACTGCAGTTGGTTTGAGTAACCAAGGAATGGCTCAGAAGCCCTTGTAGCAGCCTGTTGATTCTAAAACACAGGAGCCTATTATTGGAAGAGCAATAGAGTTTTTGTCAAGAAGATCTAACCTAAATAGTCAAGGAATTAAAAATGATACTGGAGTTGATCAGAGTTGTGAGGAAAAGCCAAAAGCTGTGATTAAATAAAAAATTATTAAGAGTGGTAATTGGGGCCTGCTATCTAAAAGAACTATGGAATGTATATTAGGAAAGTCCAACATAAATTCTCAAGGTGTTGCTGGAATTATTGAACAGGATTATGAAGAAATTAAGGCAGTGATAAATTCTGATATACCATGGTTTATAAAGAAGGAAGATCACTTAAGCCAATTTTTACTTCCTTGCATTTCTAGAGTAAAAATGTATGCCTATCAGGAAAAAATATTTGAGAAGTCTGATCACCCTTTTAATAAAGGGGTCTTTTGAAATGCTGTCATGGGGAAACAACAGCACCCCCACATGGAATTAGAAATTGAAGGGAAAAGGTTTTTAAGCTCTGGATATGGAGTCATTGCCTTAGGAGGGCATTCAGGGGGGCCTAAGACCCTCCCATTAACTTCCCCTAAAGCCAACATGGAGGGAATGAGTGAACTTAACCAAGAGAGACTATTGCAAGATTGTAAAATCATACAGTGTAAGAAGCCTGAAGGGCAAAGCGGCTTAATTGAACCCGTAACCTTATTAGTAAACTTGGAGAAAAAAATGTCTGTTTGGTAGGTTACTTCAAGAACAGCTGAACAAATTTATTAAGAATTTTTTCAGTCTTTCAAAGTATAGTAAGAAGTTCTCCCATTAGTCTGCTCTCTTAGTTCTCTGAGAGCTGGGAGCCAAAATTTACATGTTAGCTCTCCAGCTTCTTTGAGGGCTGGGAGCCAGTATTTGCATAACAATGAAGGCTATCTAACTAGTCTTTATACTGTGTCAAAGCCTAGCAAGTTAACTGAGTTTGCTAGTAGTGCTTTGAAATATCAATTGTTAAAACAGAAGGTGGAGAAGCGGAATCTTATGTATGACGAATTTCATTTGGTCAATTTAACCAAAAAATTTCTCTCCTTACTAAAAGCTTGTAACAAAATTAGGACAGATGAACACATTTTCAATTCTACAGAGAAAACTGATCTTAAGAAGTCCCAAGAAGATGGAAATCGCGTTTGGGATCCAGGTCCATTCACCTGGAGAAAGGGCTATGCATTTATATTTTTGCAGAATAAAGCTGATGGACTCCCTTTAGAAGGACGCAACCACGTTTGGAGAAGGATGGACAAGGAAGAAATGGAGAAGCCACCCAATGTTAATCATAATTCCTTTTTCAGGTTAATTACACCCCAAAGAGAGGGACTATTTGTTTATATTTTCACAGACAAAGGAGACAGATGGGGTTCTCTTCAGCCAGCAAGGGCCAGAAGAAAGGAGGGAAGCTGATGCTGTGACGTGACCCCCCTGTCCTGTTACTGAAGCTATTCAAAATGTCAAGACCTCGCAGATTCCTGAGAATGGCGATCACTGACTACTGAGATTTCTTCCATTGTGGATACCGTCTAAGAGACTCTCTGGGACTCTATCATAACTGAACATTTTATACAATAGTGACTGGACTATTACTACAGACTGCTTTGCTGAAAGATCAAGATTTTGGACTTGTTGATTAATGCTAAATGTGATTAGAATGTAATTGATTTCTGTGTAATTCCTTACCTATATAATGTAACATTGCATGATTGGGATTTAATTAGGAGACATTTTCAAGGGTTTGAGGGAAACATTTCATTAGCTGTTGATCAGCTTAAGAAGGATATTTTCTATATATTCAAAGGACAAGCTTGAGGCATCTCCTGGCTCTGATATGATTAAGCAAATGGTGATTGGCATAGAAAGAGGCTGGATCCCATGTGCTTGGGTTCAAAGCATCTCACATAGCTTAAGTTCTAGTCTGACTGTGTTGTTAATCATCATAATTTTGATGCAGTCTCGTGTTGCTTCTATAGGAAGCTAAAAGATATGAAAAGAGACCATGTTGCTTCCGTAACACTATTAAATCTTAAACGTAATGTAGAGAGGGGAAATGTGGGATACTAGCACTGTAGGGAAATAAAACTGGGACTTATTCCCTGACTGGTACAGAGGGAATGTGGAAGACTAGTATTCCATGGCTGGAAGACCACCACTCTTGTAGTTGGAGATATGGTCCAAGAACATTTTCCCGCAGTAATCTATCATTTCCACAGTTTCTCCCTCTACAGCTGTGCTGCTTTAAAGTGAGCACATGGTTGAGTCATTCTCTCTATAGAAGCAGACATTCCTGTTTGCTCAATTTCTTCCCGCTGCAGCATCCAGACCCTCTCATACCCTCCTCCAATGGCAGATGGGCATAGGGGGTTTTTATCTTCTAGGCCTGGATTCAAAACGTTTACCATAAGTCCACCTTCAGCATTCCCTGGGGACCTCGCCGCTCCATTCCCTTGCTGTTCTGTTGCACCCCATTAGTGTTTTTCCTCGGTGTGGCAGGATCAGATCGGGCGGAATTCCCACACTGTGTCTTCAGCGTTGTCCTTTGTAGGGTTATGGGTCAGTGAGGGACATCATGTCTCATAGTGGGGCCGGCCATGTGGTTCTCTCTGTGGACTGGCTGCTCTAATTGGGAACATCGTCCTCAAGGCATGGTGCTCCACTCTCTCCTCCTCCCCCTTCATCTGCTCCCATGTGCTCCAATCAGATATGTCCCTCTCCCAGAGCTGCAGGTTCAGTGCTGTCCTTTGAAATAAATTCTTCTGGAGGGAGGGGCAGGTGTCTACGTAGTAGTTGGGATTGGGGCCGGCCCCTCAGACCTCTCCACTGGTTCCTTACTCCACACCGGCATGTTGCATTCACATCTTGGAGCACTTGGTTGAAGTCTGGTCCCTCTTTCCCTGTGGAGATATAAATAATACCCTCCCCTTGGTTGGGTTAGCACCCTGTGCCCCCACTACCCATTTCTTTTTTATTTATTTATTTTTTCCTTTCCTCAGCTCCTTTTTAGTTGTCTACCATGTGTATCCCTGTATTTGATCTGGTCCCTGCCATATTACCTGACCCTCACCCCAGGAATGTTTGCATACAGTAGCTTTTTCCCTATGCCCCTTTTGCATTTTTAAAAAAAGGCTTACCTCAGCAGACTCATGTTGTACTTGTCCTTTTGTGCTTGGATTACTTCGCTTAGCATGATTTCCTCCAGTTCTTCCCATGCAGCCACGTGCTTCATACGTTCATCAATGCTTTTTAGCGATGCGTATTACTCCATTGTATGTATATACCACAGTTTTTTAATCCAATCCTCAGTTGATGGAAACTTGGGTTCCTTCTAACTCCCTGCAATTATGAACTGTGTTGCAATGAACATTGGAGCAAAGATGTCTTGCCTTGGTTTGTTTCTTGCCTGTTCTGGGTAGATGCCCAGTAGGGGGATGGCTGGGTTGTATAGTATCTCGATTTCCATCAGTTTTAGATATTGCCAGATCGATTTCCATAGTGGTTGTACATACTTACAAGTCCACCAGCAATGAGTGAGAGTTCCTGTCTCCCCACAGCTCCTCCAACACTTGTTGCTTTCTGATTTTTTGAATTGGGCTACCTTTGAGGGTGTTAGGTGGTACCTCATTGTTTTAATTTGCATTTCTCTTATGGCTAAAGATCGGGAACATTTTCTCATATGTTTGTTGGCCATTCAGATTTCTGTCCCTGTGAAACTTCTGTTCATGTCCCTTGCCTACCTCTCAAGTGGGCAATTAGGTTTTTTTCTTTTTGGAAGCTAGCAGAGTATTATAGATTTTAGTAATAAGGCCTTTGTCTGATGTGTCATTGCTAAAGATGTTTTCCCAGTCTGTGGACTCTTGGTGAATTCTTTCGATATACACAGTATATCTTCAGTATATCCCATTTGTCAATTTGTGCCTCTTCTGTGTTTGTGTCCTTTCCTATTTTGGATAGCCTATGTATTCCCTGTGCCAAAGTTCTCAAATTAGTCCCTCATTGATTACCTAATAGTTTGGCGTTTAACTTCAAGGTCTGTGATCCACCTTGAGTTTATTCTTGTGCATGGAGTGAGATAAGGGTCTTGCTTAATTTTTCTGCAGGTAAATATCCATTTTTTCCAGCACCACTTGTTAAAGAGGGCATCTGCTTCCCATTTGATATTTTTGGGGCCCTTATGAAAGATCAGTTGTCTGTATGCTGATCTTTTATTTCTGGGTTTTCATTTTTTTCCATTGGTCCGAGTATCTGTGATTGTACCAATACCATCCGGTTTTGACAACTGTGGCTTTATAATATGTGCTAATTTCAGGTAAAGCAAGCCATCCCACTGTGTCCTTCTTGAGGAGTTCTCTGCTAATTTTGGGCTTCTTCCCTCTCCATATGAAGTTGGTAATCAGTTTTTCCATTTCTTTGAAGAAAGCTGAGGGTAAGTATATCGGGATTGCATTAAACTTTATAGTGCCTTTGGCAGAACTGACATCTTGACTATATTGAGTCTTCCAATCCACAAGCATGGGATATTCTTCCATTTGCTGAGGTTGCTCTTGGTTTCTTTTAATAGTGTTCTGTAGTATTGCCAGTATAGATCTTTTGTTCAGGTATATCCCTAGATATTCCAATTTGTGTTTGGCTGTTGTGAAGGGTACCACCTTTTTGATCTCTTCTGTGGTCTTATCCGATGTGTACAACAGTCAGATGGACTTCTGTTTGCTGATCTTGTATCCTGCCACTCTACCAAACTCCTCTATTGTTTCCAGTACTCCCATTGCGCAACTTTTGGGATTTTCCATATATAAAATCATATCATCTGCAAATAACGATAGTTTCACCTCTTCCTTCCCCAGACGAATACCTTTGATCTCTTTTCTTTGCCTTACGCTGTTAGCTAAAACCTCCAGCACGATATTAAATAAGAGTGGGGACAGGGGCATCCTTGTCTGGTCTCCTTTTTCAGTGGGATTGTGTTAGTCTTTTTTCCATTGACTACTACATTGGCTGTTGGTTTTTCATATGTAGCTTGTATTGTCTTGAGGAATTTTCCTTCCAGTTCTATTTTCTCAAGTGTCTTAAGCAGGAATTGGTGTTTGATATTGTCGAATGCTTTTTCTGCATCTGTTGATATTATCATGTGGTTCTTATAGTTTTTCATGTCAATGTGATGAATAATACTAATGTTCTTTTGTATCCTGAACCATCCCTGCATCCCTGGTATGAATCCTATTTGGTCATGGTGAATTATTTGTTTTATATACTTTTGTATTCGTTGGCTAGTATTTTGTTAAGGATTTTTGCATTTATGTTCATTAGGAATAGTTGTCTGTAGTTCTCAATTCTTGTGGGATCCTTGCTTGGTTTTGGTATCAGAGTTATACTAGCTTCATAGAAGGAGTTCGGGAGTTCGCCGTCTTTTTCTATGTTCTGGAAGTGTTTGTGTAGGATTGGTGTTAGTTCCCTAAATGCTTGGTAGAATTCTCTAGTGAAGCCATCTGGTACAGGGGATTTTTTTGTTGGTAATCCCTTGATAACCTTGTCTATTTCTTCTATTGATAAGGGTATGTTGAGATTCTTGATGTCCACCAACGATGGTCTAGGGAGGGATTGTTTTTCCAAGAATTTGCCCATGTCTTCCAAAATTTTTAATTCATTGGAGTACAATCCTTCGTAGTACTGTGTAACTATCCTTTTGATTTCATTAGGGTCTGTTGTAATGTCCCCTCTTTCATCCCTTATTCTTGCTATTGAAATTTGTTCCCTCCTTTCTTTAGTTAGGTTTGCAAGTGGTCTGTTGATTCTCTTTATCCTTTCAAAGAACCAACTTTTAGCAGCATTAATTTTTTCCATAGTTTTCTTATTTTCCCTCTCCTGAATCTCAGCCCTGGTTTTTATAATTTTTTTCTTTTGCTATTAGTAGGATTGTCCTGCTGACTCTGCTCTATTTGTTGTAAATTTGGTGCCAGCATATCAATCATGTGTGCATGTATTGCTATGAAACTTTCTCTGATAACTGCCTTTGCTGTGTTCCATAAGTTTTGGTACATCGTGTGCTCATTCTCGTTAGTTTCTAGAAATTTCCTAATTTCATCTCTGATCTGTGTCAGTATGCACTCCTGTTACAGTAGAGAGTTAATCATCCTCCAATTGTTTGCTCGTGTTTTCTTTGTCTTCCTTTTGTTGATTTCCAGCCTTATGGCACAGTGGTCAGAGAGAGAGGTCTGTCTGATCTCAATGTGCTTAAATTTATGTAGATTCGCCTTATGCCTCAGCATGTGGTCTATCTTTGAATATGTGCCATGTGGGCTTCAGAAGAATGTGAATTTTTAAAATATTTGGATGAAAAGCTTTGTAAATATCTATCAGGTCAAATTGTCTAATTATAGTGTTTAGATCTCTAGCCTCCTTGTTGAGTTTCTTTCCCTGTGATCTGTCTTTCTCAGAGAACGGTGTGTTGAAGTCACTTATTATAATTGTTGAGGCAGTGATTTCTTTTTTAATCTTTTGGAGTGTTAATTTGATGTATTCAGTGGGTCTCTCATTCTGGGAATATATGTTTACAGTGCTTAGTGGTTCTTTGTTGACCATTCCCTTGAGCATTATATAGTGTCCCTCCTTATCTCTTTTTATGGTTTGCACTTTGAGGTCAATTTTATCCAAGATTATCATTGCAATCCCCGCTTTTTTGGAATTGTTGTTTGCTTGGCATGATTTTTTCCAGCCTTTGATTCTCTGCCTATTTTTGTCTGTAGCCTTGAGATGTGTCCCCTGTAGGTAGCATATTGATGCGTTGTGTTTTCTAAGCCAGTCTGCTACTCTCAGTCTTTTAATGCCTGAGTTCACGCCATTGATATTCAGGGTCATTATCTCCATCTGCGGACTCTGTGATGTCATCTTATACCTTTTGTGTTGCGTGTTTTCCTATTTTCCTTTCTCATTAGCCTGCTGTCCATGTGTGTTTGTATCATACTTGAGTTCTTTCCTTCCTTAAGCTAATGCTATCTTGGGGTCTGTTTTCTCTTTTTTGCCCTCTTGGTAAGGTTGTTCTATGTGGCGGTCTCTTATTTATGCTTGGTGAGTGTTGGTTTTCTGCCCATACTGGGTTGGCAAGGATATTTTTTAGGGCTGGGTTTCTTCTAATGTATTCTTTGAGTTTTCCCTAGTCTTGGAAGACTCTTACTTCTCCATCTATCTTGATCGATACTTTGACTGGGTAGAGTATTCTTGGGTTTGCATTGTTTTCCTTCAGTTTTTGGAATATGTTACTCCACTCTCTGCTCTTCTTCATA
>NW_022109491.1:41547625-41549493 GCF_000313985.2 Echinops telfairi
GCACTGGCTATCTCTGGGAGACTTGTAGGAATGCTTCTTCGAACTGTCTACAGCTAATTTCACTATGGAATTAACCTACCACTTTATCCTCCTGTGGTTTCCCTCTCAGGGGAGTGCCCAAGAAGGCTGGTGGGTTGCCTGCTTTGATGTTGCGAAGGTTGGGCAGAGGTTTCTGCCACAGTTTGGAATGTTGATGAGTGTTGGCTGAGCTGCTTATGCCCCCAGTACACACGCAGGAATTCCCTGGTGAGAATATGGGCAGAGTATCCCCTGGAGGGAAAGCAAAGTTTTCCCCACCCTTGGACTAGCTACACAGGGTGGAGCTCACCTAGCTGGGTGTGGTGTAGGCGTAAATGCCCTAGGATAAGGGGAGTGGTCTGGAGGTCAGCAGTGGAGTGTGAAAGAACAGGAAAGAGACAAATAGGAGGGGGGAAAAGTAAGACTGCTTCTATTGTGCAGGGATATAGGGAAGAGAGGGAAACAAGAGCAACAATATAGCTGAGTCCCGATCCCCGCTCGTGAAGCTGCAAGGGTTTAGTCCCTGCCCCAAGCCATGGCAGACCTGAGAAAAAGCCCCTGTGCAGCCCTTCAGGATCATGGGGGGACAGAGAGGAGCCCCTGCCCCAAACCGCGGCTGACCTGAGAAAAAGCCCCTGCGCAGCCTTTCAAGATTGTGGGGGACAGAGAGGAGAGATGGAATCAAAAGAAACAATGTAGCTGAACCCCGATCCCTGCCTGCGCAGCTGCGAGGGTTTAGTCCCCACCCTGAGGCGGTGTTGGCAAGCTGTGGCTGTGTTGACACCAAGCCCTCCTACGGGCTTCAAATGATCCTGGCTCTGGCAGAGACAATGGCGGGGCCAAGGCCAAGCTCCTGCGGGCTTCCCCTGAGGTAAGCCAAAAGCCTCCAGCCCCTCAAAATCCTGTGGGTCTGTGCCGCCTTATCTTTATGATCCTCCTCCTGTGTTCCAGCAGTGTTGAATTTCCCTCTAAGCAACTCTTCTGGGCTGAATTCTGCGGAGTCCCTCTGGTATGTGTCACTCCATCACCATCTTTCCGGAAATGCACATTGTGTCAAATTGACAAATGGTGGATTACCTAATTTGCCTAATTCTAAAGGACTGGGATCCTAGTCCTACAGTGAAAAGATGGTTAAGGATAAATCACATAGCTAATTATGTTCGTATAAAAGCAATTAATATTGCAAATGAGAATGCCAGTCAAGAGCCAATATGTATATAATTCTAACAGGTTTTTTTGGGGGGTAGAGGGGCTCAGATATAATTTAATATTTTTCATTAATATTTTAAAACTCATAAAAATCAAGTATTGTGTAGCTCTTTAACTGTTATTATTTAAGTGTTAACTATATGTAATAATAAACTACCTTTCAATATATAATTTTAAAAAGTATACTTAAAATGGTCGATAGGGTTGTGAACCAGTTAAGTTTTTTCAATCCCACCTCTGCATAAAAAGTAATACTTCCAAAAAAAAAGTAATACTTCCAAAAAAAAAGTAATACTTCCTGCCAATGTTGACTAGCCCACATTCTGTGGTTGGTGGATCTCTAGTGTTTCCTCTATACAGAGTCTATGAATTGCAATCGAGGGGAAGGCACACAGCAGCAGCATTTTAGATGGGTCTTGTATGATCATAACTGGATCATGGATTAAATACTTGTTTTCTAGTCTTTTCCTTTTCATTCCTTTCTTCCTCTTTCTGCATGTGTAGCTAAATCCAAGGGAGTAAACATTCATTATTTGTCACCAATCATGTTTACAGTGAACCCTCGTTTATCGCGGTTAATCGGTTCTAGACCCTACCGTGATAAATGAAATTCCGCGAAGTAGGATTCCTTATTTGTAAAT
>NW_022109491.1:41551743-41566921 GCF_000313985.2 Echinops telfairi
CTAATAAAATGTTAAAAAAAATAAATAAATAAATAAATAAATAAATAAATGTTTAAAAAAAAAAAGTCAATCCTGATTCATGATGACTTTACGAGTTAGAGTGGAACTGCTTCATGGGGTTTTCTTGAACACTTTATGGAAATAAATTATCATCCATTTTTCCCTTGGTGCCAAGGTGTAGGTTAGAAATAACAACTTTTGCATTAGCAGTTGATTGAAAATAACCTGTGGAACCTAACACAAGACACAAAAGAGTAAACAGGCGCAGTTGTTCTATGATTTGTTAATTACATTTTTAAAAGATAACACCAGGATTCAATTCTCCTTTTATATTTCTGGTCTGCTGCTCCTCCTTTGTGGACTTTTGTCCTCAGTCGTCGCTTCATGGTTGTGAAGTGACTCCCCAAAGGCCACACACTCTCTCCTTAAATGGAATTGGAAGACCAAGGGAGAGAATGGCTTCTCTTTATTTAATTTTAAAGAGTGTCCTAGATGCTTCACATCATATTTCTTTGTTCTCATCCCATCAGCCAAAACTTGCCCCCTGCTCATTCTGAGCAGTCACTGAAATTGGGAACAACCAGAACCATCATTGATAAGTCTGATCAAGGGATATGGACTGCAAAACGAGCAAAAGGCCACATTCCTTTATGCTTTCCCCTTGAACCAATGGTCCCCAAAAGATACATTTTAAAGGTAATTTGAAAGCAAAGATATTTTATTTATTTATTAAGCAGTAATAGTGTTCTCTATTTTACATTAAATTATCTCAGAAGCAGACTTCTAAGACAAAGGTTTGAATAAGTAGTTTATTTGGAAGATAGGGAGAGAAGGAAGTGATTCAGGACCAAGGAAAGGAATGAGCCCTAAGAGTGATTTACGGCAACAGCTAGTAAGCCTAATGCCATAGTGAATGCTGGGCAACAATGTAAATTGTGTTACAGTGTTATCCCACATGTGGTGTAGGGGAGCTGGAATATTTGCACTCTAATGTGTTGAGAGATGTAGGAAATGTGTCAACATGTATTTGTGGTGTGGTTTTAAGCTGCATGGACAATCAAATTCACTGTCATTGAGTCGTTTCTCACTCATAAAGACCCCATAGGACTGTGTAGAGCTTCTCTGTGATTTTTCAAAGCTGTGAATCTTCATGAGAGCAGGAATCCTTACCTTTCTCCCACAGAACATCTGGTAAGTTTGAAATGCTGGCATTGGGGTCAGCAGCCCATTGAGTAACCCACTCCATCACCAGGGGAACTTCTAAAGACATTCAGGTACTTGGTGTAGGTACTGGAAATTGAAAGTTCCAGGAGAAGCTAAGACTCAAGGGTTATGGGCTGAGAACCAACACAACAGCATAAAGAACAGCAGCTGTGTTCTAGAGATTACTTAAATATTGATAATTATCTTATGAAAAAGGGCGATTAGCCAATTGTATAGTTTTACTTAGCTCTTAAGTGGATTAATTTCTAGAACTAGGATTTGTGTATTATAATGATATTTGCTTTTTTACATTCAGCTATTCTAATGAAAGGCAATTAATTGATTTAACTAGCTCCAAAATTGGATGCTTTGATCTATAGGACTTTTTTGGATCCTCATTTAGAGCAGTTTAGGAGTGCAGACCTACATTTAGAGTGGTGAGCTGAGCACCGGTTTAAATGCTGGAGTCCTTCAATATTCACAGTGGATTAAGAGCACTGAGATAAACTTCCTTTCTAATTTCTAAGTGTGTGCCTAGTTTTCTCATTTATGGCATATGCAACAGATTGATAATTAAATCTAAAGTAAAAGCATTATTGTCTGAATCAGTAAGTTATATGTCATTTAACTCCTACAATGATTACGTTACAGAGAATAAACCTGTCTAGTCCATTAGCAAAAATGTTGTAAATAACACTACAGGAGTCACCATACACATTGCCTGGCAAGATATTTTCTCCACTTCTGTTGCTAGTTTTCTTTTCATAGTTCAAAGCCTTTAGCCAAAGTTAAATAGATATTTTAACATAATTTTACTTTAATTTGTAGTTTGGTGCAGGAAAGGTAGGAGCAGGAGGAATAGAAAGAATTTGACAATAATTGTGCAAGTAGTTGGGATACATTCTGTTTGTCACGGTGTCATACTGTGGTGACTTGCATGCAGCTGTGATGTTGGAAGCTGTGCCATCTGATTTTAAAATACCAGCAGGATCACCATGATGAAAAGATTTCAGTAGACTGTCCAGATTAATATAGCCTTAGAAGAATGGCTTGATGATCTATTTCTGAAAATTAGCCCGTGAAAACTATCTAGATCAGAACAGAATATTGTTTGCCTGGTAAGCTTACCAGCATCATGAGGAGGGCACAGGACTTGGTAATGTTTAATTATTTAATATATACAGTCAACATAAGGCAGAGCTGACTCAATAACAACTAATAAAAACAGCAGTGGGCTGAATGGTTCCCTCCCTCAAAAATATGTCTCATTCTAATCACTGGAACAAATTTTCTTTTACCTTATTTGGCAATACTGTCTTTGTAGCTATAATTCAGTTAAGAATCTGAAAATAAAATTATTTTGGATTTAGGATGAGTTCTAATTCAATGACAGATCTCTTTATTAGAAAAAAGATCAGAGAGGTATTCATGACAGACAATGTTCCACTGGTATTTATAAGTTATTCAGTGGCTAATCCCTTAGACATGGATGGCTTATTCCTTCTTGGTCTCATATTTTGAATAAGGAGAGACCAATCTCTGGAAAAAAAAAACCACCATGCTTGGTGAACTGGAGCTATCTCAATGGTACCTAAGTACAGCAACAATTGAGTCAGAGACACAGGGGGAAACACCCATGTAAAGACAGAGGCAGAGATTGGAGTCATACAACATGGACCCAAGGAGTGCTAAGAGCCACCAAATGCTGGAAAAGGCAAGGGATTTTTCTTTCCTAATCTCTCTGGAGGGAGTCAATACTTTGATTTCAGATTTCTAGTTTACAGAACCCATTTTATGGTCATTTGGAATGGCATCCCTATGGAATTAATACAGCAAATATTTTTATTAGTGGTTGTGACTGTCATCAAGATAATAACTATATTTGAACTAAAACTTAGTAGTTAACCTAAAGTGTGCTCACACATGGCTTCATAAAATGAGCTGAATAGGGCCCAAGGGCTTAATAGAGAGTAAATGTCTAGAAAAGAACGATGACAATATATATATATGTACTAAAACGTCACATACAATTGATGTATGGATTGTAGCAAGAGTTGTAAGAGTCCCCAATGAAATGATCTAAAAAACAAATGAACAGAATGACTTGTTATTCACTTAAGAGACCTGCTATAGCTATGGCCAAAAATTCCCTGGAATTTTATACAGACCCCTTCAACACATGGTAAATAGAAGCTCATCTCTGCAGGGAGAAGGAACTTTTAAGAGCTTAATGAAGAAGACTGTACATGGTAATAATTCATAGTGGGAAGTACCTACTGACTCAGTATTTTCTCAACTAAAGCGGATCTTAAAATATATGCCTGGATTTCCAAATAAAAGCTCCTCTGAAAACTCTCCCCTCATGGTGTTTCTAGAATGCATTGCAACAAGTAGTTTTTTTCTTTAGCACATGATTTCTATTTTGCCAATTGTGGTTTCATTCATTTATTTATTGAATTAACAGATGAACATGCACTTAGTTCCTCTTAAAGGCTGAACATTTGTTAATTCTATAGGACAGTGACAGGATAATTCTTTTAAATTCTGGGGTTTATTGCAAGCTTTAACACTTTATTTAACAATAATTTAACATACAGTAATACTGTTATAACTAATATTTTACTGTAAAATTTAAAGTAAGGCTTTGTAGAATTTAAAGTATTTAAAGAAACATTACTTACTAGCATTGTTTGATAGAAGTCAAGTATAGTCATTCTAAAATTCAGGTAAATTGGTTTTCATTGGTAGAATTCCCCCCACCCCACCTTGACCCCTCCCAAAGCTATTTTCCCTCCTGCTTAAGTGAAAGGGTAAAGTGGACACTTCTTGATCAAATGTACACCAGAAACAAGCGGTTTCTTAGAATGCCACTTAATATCTGCTTAAATTTACTTCTTATATTGCTAAAAGTTCTGAATTATTGATATGGACTTGAATTTCAGGTCTGGATGATAATCAGTATAAGGCCTTTGCAGGAGAGATTACTTTCATATGCTGATTTTTGGTGTCTCACTATCCCTTTTGACTTGCATTAGAAGCCAAAAGAAATGTAAAGTCATGGTTATTCTTTAGGGAGCATGTAACTGCATGACTTATGATAACTATACTTCTTGATTATTAAAGCAAAAATGTAAGCAAACAATTTAATTAGCTACCACCTTTATGGTGGCCTACGTGGTATATTATCTGGTACTTGACAAAGAAAATGAGAACATAAATGGGAGAAAATAACTAAGTTGCATTTGCCCGTTTCATAAACACCTGATTGTATTATGAGATTTCTTTTCCCTTTACCCAAGTTGTAGATCATTTTAAAATTTTGTATCTTGTATTAGCACTTGGTTGCTAATCAAGATTAGTGGTTAGAACCCACCAGCTATTTTGAGGGATGAGGTTGTGGCAGTCTGCTTCCATAAAAATATACAGTCCTGAAAACCCTAGAGACAGTTCTTCTGTCCTATAGGGTCACTGTCAATGGTATTCAACTTTAAGGCAGTGGGTCTAGTGGATTTGGTATCGTAAAGCAGGACTAACTTGCTTAACCTCTTATGTGTCATCAAACTTTTTGTGTAGCAATTTGTGGTTGGCTTTAAATTATTAATTCTTCATCTTTATAAAAGAGAAGCTCCTCCTAATATAAGCAACATTATAAGTAAAGCTATTATTATTTATTCAAAATTATCTATAACTTAGAATCTACTTGATAGCAATGGATTTGATTTCCATTTGTGTGTATTTTATTATCTATATACCTATATCTATACCAGTTGAAAGGGCAGGGCATTCAGATTACCTTTTCTTTAAACAAATGATCAATTATATTTCTTGAGACTTGACTGAATATCTATCAAAGAAAGGCTAAAACAGGGACAAGAAAGTACCGTTGGACTAGAGAGCCTTAAAAGAGCTCTGGTAGTATAATAGATTGCATGTTGGGCTGCTCAAACTCACCACAAGGTCAGCAGCTCAAACTCACCAGTCATGTGTCAGAAAAATCGGCTTTCTCTTCTGGTAAAGATCTACAGTCTGAGAAATCCTGTATCATGTTTCTATGAGTCAGAATCCAAACTGTGGTAGTGAATTTGTTTTTTTCTTTTTCAGTTACATCTTAAAGTGTAATTGTATCCCTCCTCAGAACGTGGTGAGCAAGGAGGAACTCATTGACGTGCTAGGGAATTAGGACCACTTTCCATGATGCCTTATGTTTCAGTTCTTACTTTTTGGCTTAAGATTGGTTTCCAATATGATAGACTTTTGATTAAATGCGGTGGATATCCAAACAAACAAGCAAAAATCCAAACATTGTCATTGAGTTATGGCTGCTAGCAACCTTCCAGGACAGAGCAGCGCTTCCCCGTTTGGTTTCCAAGGCTAAAAATCTTTATGGACAGACTACTACGTTTTCCTCCAGAGAACAGCTGATGGGTTCAAACTGCCAACGTTTTGGTTATCAGCCTTCTGATTTAACGACCATACCACTACTCCCAGGGCTTCGCTATGGTAACTATTTGCTGTGGTTCCCTGCCATTCAGTCAGTTGCAACTAATGGTGACCATGTGTCCAACAGAAGAAAATAATGCCAGTCCTGGGCCATACTGATGCTCAAATACAAATAATTAATGCATGTATTCTCACTTTTATTTTATTTTATTTTATCAATTCTCCTGTTTTCTTTCACTAACATAAATTGGATTTTTCATAGGAAATAAATCATTTTCTCTACCTAATACAAGGTATTTTGTATGACTAGGGCAAGGTTTAGCCAATGGTTGCTCTTGAGCCCTATGTGGCTCTTTCGGCACATACATGTGGCTTTGAAGTAAAATTGGAAAAAAATTAAAGGATATTATTCAGATAATTTGTTTGTAAAAATAAATTTAAGGTTCTCAAATAATTTTAAAATTATTGTGAGGGGCAGGATTGGCTTTTCCATCTAAAAAGTTTATATACCTTGGGCTGGGAGCCCATCAGTTAAAAACCATGAGATGTTCTGCAGGAGAAATGTGGACATTTTTTCTCTCTTGGAAACTCATAAGTGCAGGTCTACCCTGTCCTATAGGGTCATTATGAGTTGACATCAACTCATTGGCAGTGAGTTTGTTTGAGTTGAGGGAATCATTGGGAAAATGATTGTTCAAGACTGTCTTCAAACATTGATAGAGACTTCCTTTTTGTCTATTTGCTTTTAAATAAACATTTAATGAACACTTATTTTGTGGTATGTCCTTAGAATCTAAACAGTATTAAAGTGGTTCCATCCCCACAAATACTGTCCACGGCTATAAGGAGAAACACCAAAACAAAGGTAAACTTATCCATTCAGGTCATGCAATCTGCTAACCCAGGCTGCCAAGTAACACAATGCAGAGTTGGACTAGTGCCCATTGACCATACACCAATCTCAGTGGTTCTCCACCTTCCTAATGCTGCAACCTCAGCGGTTCTCCACCTTCCTAGTGCTGCAACCCTTTAGTACAGTTCTCATGTTGTGGTGACCCCATATGTGGGCGGACCTGCCTGGATATGGATAGAGGAGCGATGTCTCAGTTCTTAAGCAAGGAGTGATGTCTCGGAAATATGACCTTAGGTGACCCCTGTGAAAGGGTTGTTTGACCCCCAAAGGGGTCGCTACCCGCATGGTGATAACCGTTGCGCTAGATGTACATTTAAAACCACTTTGACAGAGGAATGCTCCCTTCTGCTGGAATCTGATTTTCATGAGTGGGGGAAAGGAAAATGACTATTTAGTGACCATTTTTGCTCTGCAAAAAGAACACGAGGTCTCCACAACCTAACAGACATTCCTATCAGAGTGATAAGCGATCCTGAGGGAAATCAAGTCAAGTGGGGGAAAGGAGAGTAGACATGTCTTGGAGAAGACAAGTACATTTCTGTTTGTAAAAAAAGGAGGAGGATCAAACTCCTAGCCAGGGGGAATGACTAACAGTACTTTGACAGAGTCCAAGGGGGAGAATATGCCTGGGACTATGCTCCCCATAGGTCCAAGTACATCACCTGGGGACGCAGACCATGACCATAGAATACTTGGACTTTGACTCTGGATCTTCAAGGTGTACAGCATACTCCAAAGGCCATACCAGAAGAATGTGAGGTGGACACCCCGTTAGGTGTCTGGGCTTTACCTCAAACATACCTGTAACCTGAGGACTTAAGGCTGAATTTACATGGAGTGTGAAGAAGCAGAGGACAGCTATAACAAGAGTAATGATCTATCAGCAGGTGAGCTGACATTTACTTACTGCTTCAGTGCCCTGCTTGCTTTGTTAAGGTATGTATTATTCTGGCAGACCTGTTTCTAACATAGTCAGTGAATATTATTGTAAGTTTTGCTTGATCACTGTGATAGGTAGGTTTATTGTGCCAACCTGGCCAATGAACACATGTGGGATTAATTGAAGGGCAGAGAGATAAATGGTTTGGCGAGCCTCACCTTTCTTGTCTCTTGCTCTTTGATGATCAAACTAGTCTGTGGCTGCCTTAGCTGGTCTGCCTCAACTTGCAAGCTACACTACCTGTGGGACACCTAACCTGTGAACTGGTCACTGTAGTTTGAGCTTCCATCAAGACCTGCTTCACCATGCTACCGGAGTATACATCCCTTGAGCTGGGGACTGTTGGACCCTGTCAACTGGCTAACTGTTGGTGACCTGCCTTGCTGTTTGCTGTTCGTGGCCCGATAACCAGAATTGCTCTACAGAGGACTCAGCTGTCTGCTTCCTTGACTTACACCCAGCGGCCTTCAAGACTTGAAAGACTGCCAGTGTATCAGCTGTCTCACAGAAGCAAGTTGCACTGAGCGATTTGTAAATTTGTATTGCTCTATAGACTAATTAGTTGTTTATTTCTTATGTTCTATCTATCTATCATCTATCTATCTACCTATCTATCTATCCATCCATCTATCTATCTATCTATCTATCTATCTATCTATCTATCTATCATCTAAAATCATAAGTGTCCTGGTTTTGTTTCTCTAGAGAACCCTGTCTAACATAACCACCAACTCCCATTGTTTGTATAAATAGTGTCTGTCCTATCATGTATGGACTTAATCTGTGCATATCAATAATCCATGTATTGTGATTTATTGCTATCCTTCACTTGTCTAATCTTCCTTTCTCAAGTGTTTTAAAGCATTACCATGGACTAACTCAATGACATTATAAACAGAAGGACCTTATGCCTCAGGGAGATGCTTGATAAGATTCTCTACCATTAATTCACAATGGTGTCCCTAAGGTGAACCAGAAGTAGATAGAAAACATAGATTCAGGAATGGATTTGGGGCTTCCACTTACTCCTAGCTCCTATCTAAGAACAATTAGTTCTTAAGACGTGGCCCTGTTTAATATGTACTCTCATGGAGGAATCATGGAAGATATGGTGCTACAACAAAATGCGGTGAAGGAATTAGATGGTGGCTGACTACCAGAAAGAATAGCATCTGGCACCTTAAAGGCTTGTTTTCAAAGAAGCTGCCATCTAATGAGACCCCAAGTAAACCCGAATGGAAGAAACACACCAACCACCTGTAATCCAAGGATTGTACATGATATCATTGAAATCTAAAGGAGGGAATGGTACCAGTGCTTAAATTGTGAAATTCTGGTTTGCAGAAAGCTGTGGATGACAGGGGAAGCCCCAAATATATTCCGAGGATCGATACATGGCATAAGCCTCTGGTGATTCCCCTCTGACCATAATTGAGGGATAGGATGAACCTGGTTATGGGAAAGAGAGTAATATAGAGCTGATTACAGTAGATTAAAATGATAAATCTGACTTGAATGGGTGAAATCTTACCATTTGATCTCCCTTCTGATATACTTTTATTTTTATCTGGTTTTTAAAATTTTTTGTTTTCCAAATTGTGTCTGTTGTATTTTGCTATTGTTGGTACCATTCTAGGCTCTCTGTTATGTATTTTTCTGCTTCTTGGTCTATGAAACTCAGATTGGGTGCATATATAGAGACAATAATTGGAAAAGAGTTTCTGAGAGTTGGGGAGGGGTTGGTATGGCAGGATTGGGAGGGTAGTGAGGTGCTGATGTAAAAGGGTATAAGAAAGAGGGAAATGTTAAGAAACATTTCAATTACCACTGATTGTGGTAGCGATTGCATAATACTGCTTGATACAGCGGAACAATTGTCTGGATTATGCCCTAATAAAATTATTTTGAAAAAAAATCCATCACCCTTAACATTTCTCATGTTGCCTTGTAGTGGTTAAGGGAGAGAATAGTTGGAGATCAGATAAATAAGAGACTATTTTGAAACAGAGCATGAGATATGCTCTGTTGTCCTGAGAGACAGCATAAGTATACTCAAGTAAAGCAATAAGTTGAAAAATTTTGGGTTTTCATTAGAAAATGTTTTTTTTATTAGCTGAAGCCAACTAAAATTAGAATAAAATAGCAATTGGTGAGTGTTGAGTACTTCTTAATTAGAAGGATTTACACTGAGATGAATTACTGTATTTCAAAGAATTGCTTCATTGGTTTTGAGCATTGTAAGACTTCCCATGGTCCCTTCAAATGTAAGATTAACTCTTTCTACTCATGGGCGTACTGTGAGTCATAACCGACCCTTGACACTTCATAACAGCAGCGCTAGAGTTCGTTAGACATGTCTGTACTGATTGTCTTATCTTAGCAGTCTTGCCAGTTACTTTGGCATTGTTTTGGCTGCAGTCACACAAGTCCTAAGAAAATAGTTAAGAGGAAGCTGGGTAGAATTAACTATGCACTAACATCTCCTCAGTATTTCCTTAGCTGCTGTGAAGTACAGTCCCTTTCTTTCTTTGACCACATGCATAGGTTGAACCCAAATGACCTGTACCCCAGACTTAACATACGGAACTGTACTTACCATTCTGTAGCCTGAGAATGTATTCCTAGAATTGAATCTGTGAATGTTGCTTTAACTAATTCTTCAAATATATGCATCTGTATAGATAGAAAATAATAAAATGAGTACCAATGCAATTAACCTTGTGCATGTAGTAGAATTTATATTAGAACCCATGAAAGAGTTTAGTAACTCTGATAGAAATAATCCTCTTAATTATTAAACTTGGGGCATGACACCTGTTAGATGTGAAATAGTTTGAGCTATTTTTCACCAGGCAAAATCACCTACAGTGTCACAGAGATATGACAAAGAAAAATGTTGCTATGATGCTCATCAATATTTATATTTGTATCACAGGCTTTTTGTGATGGCCATTTTAGATCAGATTATTCTGTATTATTGTAAAAATGCATTGTCCATTAATATTTGTGAATTTAACTAGCCAGTATTTAAATTTTTCATGTTAGGAGAAAATTACATTCTCGAATGAAGGTTGAAGAAAAATTTTCACCATGAAAGAAGAGAATTGAATTTCGTTTTGGATTATGCTTGAGAAATAATAAAACATAGTAGGTTAGAATTGGAAATCTATCTATGTTAGCATATGTGAAGTAGCTGGAAATTGTCCTTGTAGAGAGTCTTTGTATATAACTACTAAAATGATGAAACATAAAAATATCTCAAAATATATCAATGCCCTAAATATAAATGCAAAAAACAATAAAACTCTTAGAAAACATAAGGGTAAATCCTCAAGTCCTTGACTTTGGCAATACATTTATGGAAAAACACCAAAACATATAGTGGAATAATCTGCAATGTTAAATAATAACAAAGATTTTGTAAAATATATCATAACCTGGAGTTTTATAGTTGTTGGATGACATTATTTTGACTGAAATAAATCAACCAAAAAGGACAAATATTGTAGGAGACCACTATTATGAAACACCAGTAAAATGTTTTTACACTAAAATAAAACATTTGTTGATGGCTACCAGAGTTGAAAGGGAAGGCAGGGTGGTTTACTAACTAGAGGTAGATATATATTTACTTGGGTGAGTGGAAAGTCAATGTGCAATAAGAGGGAGATCAGCAAATATGATGGAGAGAGCACTGTGTGAGTACAAGAGTTAAAGGCAATAGAGGTAAGTATTGTTTTATATACAATTCTGAACCAACAGAGATCTTTGAGTGAATACAAGGGTATACACAGGCTGACTAGGTGTGGATGGGCAAGAGGGAGAGAAAGAGAGTGATTATAGGTAGATAGATTAGATATATAAATAGATATTTGACCAGATATTTCTACATGTCTATTTACCAATACTACAAACATATCCATGTAAATATATTCATGTAGCATACAGGGGTAAAAGTTATAGAAAATTTTAGACATAACCAGACAATTTTAGGGGATTAATTATGGGGCCTGCGGCTCAGAACCAGAGTGTTGGGGCATAACAAAATCAATTAGTATAACATAGTACACAAAGACAATGTTCCTCAACCCACTTTTGTGAGTTTTAGTTGGAGTCTTTTAACCTCAATAACAATCATTGAAAGTAAAGCTATTGGCCTTTCCCTAGAGAAAAAAAATGGGCCACACAACCCTGAGATCTGGAGAGAATGAGAGGAAAATGTGACACAGAACTTCAGATTGAGAACCAACAACAGGCTTGCTAGTTTGACAGAGACTGGTAGCAACACAGAGACGCTAGCCCTTAGCTACCTTTCAGGTCTGGCACAGAACTCAATCTGGTGGTTCAGTTTTCAGCCAGACAACAGATAGGTCTATGAGGTGAACGAGAACACTAGAGAGTATACAATTCTTAGAATTATCAACCACTTGATATAAAAAGGCAGCATTTGCCCAAGGTCAAAATTCAGAAGAATTAAGAAAGAAGAAGAATGGAAATAGGAACCGGAGGGAAGGGAGCTCAATGACGCTACTTTGTGGGGATGGCGATCAATGACATAAGACAAATGTGTATGAGCTGTTGAGAGAAAAACTGATTTGCTCTGTAAACTTCCATTCAATTCAAAACAAGGAGCTAAATAACGCGCGCGCGTGTGCTTAAATACAGCATTATGCCACGTGATATAGAAGAGAGTTTATAGAATGGAAGAAAATATTTGGCTATTTGGAGAGCATATATCTGATGATTTGATTTCCAGAACATATTTTAGACTGCTGTAGCTTGACAACGAAAAGACAAACAGCCCAATTAAAACACAGGCAAAGGATTGAATATTTCTCCTGGGAAGGTACACAAATGATCAATGTTGTTGTTTCTAGGTGTCTTTCAGTTGATTCTGATGCATAATAACCCTATGCACAACAGAAGGAACACTGCTGGGTGCTGTGCCACCCTCATCATTCTTTCCATACTGGGCCCATTGTTGCGGCCACTGTGTCAATCCATCTCTTAAGGGTCTTCCTCTCATTTGCTGCCCCTCTCCTTTAGGAAACATGATGTCCTTCTCTAGGGGGTGGTGTCTCCTGACAACATGTCTGAAGTACATGAAACGCAGTCTCTAAATAACCCTCTGGCAGTACTTCCAAAGCTAATTTGTTTGTCCTTTTAGCAGATGGTATTTTCAATATTCTTCAGCAGGACATAAATTCAAATGTATCAATTCTTTGGTCTTCCTTAGACCAACTGTTACATACATACGAGACAATTGCAAATACCATGGCTTGGATTAGGTCCACCTTAGTCCTCAAATTGACATCCATTTCATTTTTAATGACTTCTAATTTTTCTAGACTCATAGATTCCAAATTCTGATGATTAGGTTTGTACAGCTCCAATCCCAAACCCTTTACTTTATTCACACCACCATCATGGACTCTGGTTTGAGAAAGCAGCCGCTGCTCCATCACCTGTTCAGCGCCTTCAGACCCACGGGTCCCATCATCTGGTACTATCTGACAGTGCTCTGCTTCCATTCACCAGGCTTTCAGTCTCTGACAATGTTTTGATTCTGTTCATAAGCCAACATACTATGACACGCAAACAGACAAGTGTTGGCAAATGGTCAATAAACGTGAAAAGATTGAACTTCATTAGCCATCAGAGAAATGCAAATCCAACCACAATAAAATGCCAGTTTACATCCTCAGTGATTGGCAAGGATATGTAAAATAGAGAAATAAAATAAAATAGAGAAATAAAATAAAATAAAATAAAGGAAGTATTCACTTCCTTTATTTCTGACCATTTACAAAAATTAATTGGGAACTGGGGCGGGGGTGGGGTGGGGGGTGCCCCTCCCCACTAGGGCAGAGGAGGGGGCCATAGGTGGAGGGACAAGAGGCAGGCCCCTCAGGGAGAGTCCTGGGGCCGTTGGAAGGGATGAAGTTGATCCCCCAACAGTACCCCCATTTCTGCTTTACTCTGCAGACACCAGGCCCCCCCCCTCGGTGGGTGGGGGGCAGCGACTGGAGCTCCTTGATCCACTGCCGTGACAGCTGTCAGCTCTGGGCCCCCTGGGCAGTGTGGGGGTGCAGCCTCAGACCCCTGACAGACAGGCAGTCGGACCTCAGCGGATGAAGGGCACTGAGCGGTCGTTGGTGACGGTGGGACATAGTTTCACGGTGGCAAAGGGGTTCTATTGCCGGTAGGAAAGTAAAATATTGCTGGCATTGTAAAGAATAGTTTGGCAGTTCTTTTAAAAATTAAACAGAATTTATATGGCCTAGAAATTCCACTCCTATATATATGTGTACTCCTAAAAAGTAGAAATAGAAACTTAGACACTTGTACTCAAATGTTCACTGCAGCATTATTTACAAGAACCAAATGGTGGGTGACAACTTCAGTGTTCATCAACAGATGAATGGGTAAACAAAATAAAGTACATACGTACAATGGAATATTATTCAACAATGAATAAAAATGAAGTGCTGAGACAGGCAATGGCCTGGATGAACTTTGAAAAGGTTTTGCAAAATGAAATAATTCAGCAACAAGAGGACAAATAAGCACTCACATATAAAATATTTATGATAGGTAAATGTATTAAGACCAAAATAGTTTATTGGTTACCAGGGCCCGGGGGAAGGGAAAATGGGGACTTATTGCTTGCTGGCTACAGTGCTTCTGAGTGGTGTGATGGAAGGGTTTGGGAAATGAGTAGTGGTGATAGTAGTTGCAAATGTTTGTGTTACAGAATTGTTTTCTTAAAAGTATTAAAATGGCAATTGTACAAGTACATAGTATAATTTTAAAACAATTTCTTATTTACAGTTACTAAAAAGGGATCTAGTAAAAATTCTCTTTAGCAATTATAAAAATAATGTATTATTTTCATCTTTAAATGAAATGTAAACTTACTGGGCTTAAATCCAGTGATAATCTCATTGTATGTTTACACAAACACACAATGCATGTGTGTCTGTATGCATATATGAATGAAGTCAAATTTTTTTACATTTGTTCTACTTCTGATTGAAGATAGATGTTGTTGGAGAACTGATATATTTGTGAAAACTTTATTGAGAACATCCAAAATTGGCAGGAAAAACGTCATGTTACCCATCTGCAGTAAATGAAAATGTGCATCTGACTAGGCCAGGATTAATGCCAGTGCCTGTCTCAACATGTTCAGTTCTTAATTGAGTTATGTCAAAATTGTTAATCACATAATCAATGTCATACTGTGTGCACCTTTCTTATGGAAGTCTCTATCTGTGTGCCCGTGACCATAGTTCTAGGCAGAAAGGGTCTGGATGTTTCCTTGGTCATGTTAGCTAGCATTTCTCTTACACGGAATCAATCGACTTTCTTCCTCCCCCTCTTCCATCTTCACTCACTTTCATTCCACATGATGAGTGATCATTCAGGTAGTGTTTGGGAAATGCTTCTCCATATGGAAGAGAGCTCCCAGAGGTGCTGTTGCTATGTGGAGATATACACAACAAGGTGGGAGGGTTTATTTAATAGATGATTCTCATAAACATGCCTGAGAGGGCGGAAAGTGAGACAGTCAAAGAGGGGTACGTTAATAAGCAGGTTAGGTATATGGATAACGAACTCAGTCATGCTGGGTTGTTCTGTGTAATATTGTCTCATACTCCTTCACCCCGCGCCGCCCCCCC
>NW_022109491.1:41567021-41586428 GCF_000313985.2 Echinops telfairi
ATGAAGCATAGTTGGTAGTTGCCTCTGCCAATGCTAAATTTCTTACACTTATTTTCCGGCTTCTCTGCCTATCAGCTGAGCACATGGAGAAGTGGAGAGAAATGGGTTCTTTTGAGGTAAGGCTCTCAGTGATTTCAGGAACTGAGATGATTGCAGATGAACTGAGAGATAGGCTAAGGGGATGTGAAACAGGGCGAGATCTGGTCCACACGGTCTCTATTGAATAGGACTTTCAGGGCAGTTGTGTTGTTAGACAGATGTGGGAAGTGTAGGCAGACAACACTGGGTGACACTATGGTGTGGGGGTGGCGCACCAAAATGCTTGTCTATAAAATTTTGGGGCAGTATTGCAGAAACAACATTATTTTGTTAATAAAAATATTCCTGTAGCTAGTTATAACAGCCAAAACATTGTAAGCTCAGTTTACATGTATCAATATGTCTACAAGGCTAAACTCTATGCATATTTTCTCTTTGAACCCTCAGATGCACTCTAGTGGAACTGTCATTTCCCAATTACAATAACACTTCAAATCACATGGTTTTACTTTCATTGCTGCTGGTATTTCTTTTTCACTAATTTTGTCAAAATTGTTGCTGTTCTAGCTATAATATTGTGGCAAACAGTATTTGTAAATCCTTATGGGTAACTTTTTTTGAGAATGAAGTAGTAGTTAGAAAAACAGAAAACAAGCATGTGCTCAGTTACTAAAATATATAACTAATGTTGTTCAAGGCAGGAAGATTATACATTAGTCTATGATTAAAATTGATAATAAACACTGATAAGAATCCTGTGTGGTCTGGTCCAGGAGGGGTTCCTGGTGGGGGAGGTGACACCGCACCATGAGTTATGACACGAGGTGACACCACCCTAGTGATGCCACAGCTTCAGGGCTTGATTAATGCAAGGAGGGTCGACTAGTTTTCTTTACATCATCCATTTGTCAAAATCCATTGGATGACCAAAAGGAAAACTTGGAAATAACATCAGTATCACAATCTAGTAATCTTACAAACTACCCCGAAGGCAGGCAAGTCCCCAAAGTTTTCCTATTTGGGATATTCTTCCTCAAGGCTGGTCATAGGCCCCTCTCAGAAACATGATGTGGGTCCTTACTAGGTCCCTATTGTTAGTTTCTTTGTTCACTGGGAAAGGTTTGAAAATGGTCAAATCGAATCTCAAGCATCTTCTGATTATTGACATAATAATAACAACCATAATAATATATAGGCTATCTTTTATATAAATATAAAGGTAATGCTGTAAGGAAAATCCTAATACAGAAATGTAACCGTTGGGAAAGAAACACCGTGCACTGCCTCAACTCATGTACTTCCTCATTCCCAAAACACACCCATCTCCCGACACCCCCCCCACCTGACCCTCCATCTTCCTTTACTAAGGACCATGTCTGCACTAGAAATCCCTGCCTATTCCGCTTCTGTGACCTTGCTCATACAGACGAAGTATAAAGGTATGCTTGCCTGACTTTTGAGGCCCAAATCTTCTGTAACACTAGTTTCTCTGGGTTGCTGGCAAATAAAATTTTCCTCTTTCAAGTTCTTCAAGAGTGTCACCTGGTCATTCCCAAGTCACGATTTTGCTGTTACAATGCATGTCAATAATAAGCATAGCCTTGTGAGGGGGGGTGGATACTATAAATCATCTAATATTATAAAGAAATGAAGGAGAAGTTGTTGTCTTACCTAACGGATTTTGTAAGGGGTGGACTTGCAGTCTGGCACCAGAGTCCCTTGTTTATGGGAACAGATTCACCCTCTTCCTCTGGTTCTCAACCCACTGCTTGTATTTAGGAAAAACCTGGAATATCTTGTATCTTTCTCTCCAAATGTCTTATTAATCAGAAACTGAGACAATGGGGAGAAAAGGAAGCTCAATTGACACATCTTTCACTTTCCTAATTCCTACATTCAATCCATTTTCCACACAACATCAAAAGTAATATTTAAAATATATAAATCAGATCTAAGGAGCACGGTGGTCGGACTTCTTCCAAGACAGATCAGTTTGTCTTTTTAGCAGTCCATGGTACT
This sequence comes from Echinops telfairi, assembly GCF_000313985.2. Classification (NCBI taxonomy): domain Eukaryota; kingdom Metazoa; phylum Chordata; class Mammalia; order Afrosoricida; family Tenrecidae; genus Echinops; species Echinops telfairi. The sequence continues at coordinate 41,569,080 of NW_022109491.1, forward strand.
TTCATTATTCTTCTCCAGCACCCCAACTCAAATACATCAATTTTTCTTAGTTTCCTAGCATCTTTTTAGCTTCTGCTAGTTCACATAAAACTATGATTTATATTCAATTATCTGTAATGTTATAATATAGTTCCATAAAAGTAAAAGGCAAGATGTTATGGCAGTGTCCTTAATAGTAATAATGATAAGGACATATGTGTTAGAATTTACACAAGCTTAAATCCAGTCTTTCTAAAGAGTTCAATTTAATAAGAATGAAACTAACCAAAAATGATGGGCAACATCTTTAAGTTGCCCTTGTTTACCTTCAGAATTATTTAAGATTTATCATGCCTGTGCACTTGGTTATATTTATTACCACAGATGGTTTTTAATCACATGAGCAATTAATATAATTGGAAACTATGACGTGTTTATGTCAAGACGAGAAGCAGTAGAAGCTTCAATGTCATAATGACCGTGCAAGCAGGCGAACATATTTGACTCTGTGCATTCAACCGAATCCTTCTCCTTCTTCTCTGTTTTAATGTGAAGCAGACAAGAAAGATAGTTCAGAAAGCTATTCAGAAACTGACAGTTTCTTGCAGTTTACAGTGTAATTCTAATATCCATATATTTCTTTTGAGTGGAATAACCCTGAGGGCACAATTATCTTCCGTCTTGACAGGTGTAAAAAGGAAAATTCTTGCAGTATTAGATTTAAATGTTATTCTGACTTTTCCGAAGCTGGCATGATGGGTGACAAAAGGCAGAAATGTGATGTATCAGGTGAAAATTTCAATTTTCCCTTTGTTGAGCTCCTGTGCAAGAAAATCCTGTGTCAAGGTTCATCAGCAATGCCCTCCATCAAAACCAGACAGTTTCTTAATTTTCCTAATCATATTCTTACTAGAAGGGCTGAAGGAAAGAATATCAGGGATAATCTCTGAAGACTATATAATGAACTCATCTTTTCATTCTTCATCTAGATATAATTTCTCTGTATGAAAATCGTCTGCCAACTGCCCTGAATTATCTTCTTGTTTGTCTACTTGGAGAACCACAGTGCTTATGTATTTTGTTGATACAGATTTTATTCTTTCACCACCACTCACCTGTCAGTTTGTCATACTGTGGTAGCTTGCGTGTTATTGTGATTCTGGAAGCTATGCCACTGATTTTAAAAATCTAGCAGGGTCACCCATGGTAGTTGTGTATAGACCGCAGCATAGCTTCCAGACTATGGCAGGCTAGGAAGAAGGAACAGGCTCACCACTTCTGGAAAGTTAGCCACCAACAGCGTATGACTAGCAGCAGAATGCGATCTGATAGATTGCCACAATATGAGCCAGTCAGGTTGGAAAGCACTCAAAATACCACTGGAAAAGAGCTACTGCCTCCTAGTCAAGTCAAATTTAATGATGTGGGTGATGTGGATAAAACTGTTGGGGGCCTTTGTTTGCTGATGTGGCTGGATTTAAATAATGAGACGTACTAGCTGCAAGCATCCACCAATAAATGGAACATGAGCTATACAAAGTACAAATCTGGGAAAATTAAAGGACCTCAAAAATGAAATGGGATGCATAAGTAAGAATAGACATCCGTACTTTAAAATGGACTACTATTGACCATTTTGAATCTGACAATCATTATATTTACTATGCCAGGAACATTTCAAGATCTATCTTGAAATACAGTGTGTTTTGTGACAGAGTAATATGCATTCCCAGGTGGTGTAGTGGTTATGTGTTGGGCTGTGATCCTCAAGGTCTGAAGTTTGAAACCACCAGCTATTCCTCAGGAGAAAGATGGAGCTTTCTACTCCTGTAAACAGTTGCAGTCTTAAAAACTCACAGGGGTACTTCTACCCTGTCCCATAGAGTCGCTATGCGTTGGCATTCACTCAATGGTAGTGAGTTGAGTTGTTGAGTTGATAGTGAATAAAAGGATTATGAGTTGGGGCGCTAACTGCAAAGTCAGTAGTTGAAACCACCAGCTCCTATAAGAGGAAAAGACAAGATCTTCTACTCCCATAAAGATCTACAGTCTTGGAAACTCTTGTGGCAGTTTTATGCTGCCCAAGGGTCATTATGGGTCAGCATCCATTCGATATGACTTTGTTTTTCATAAGGACCAGTAATACAATTATTAATCAAGTTTGTACACCAATCTCTGAAGTCAATTAAGTTAATATTAAATAATTTTACCAGTATTTTCAGTCTATAATTCATCAAGCATGCAGTCAAAATCCACTCATAATTATTGGAGACTACAGTGCAAATATTAGAAACAAGTAAGCATCTATCTTTGGAAAATAGGATCTTCTTGTTAGACATGCAACAGGTGATCAATCACATCACAGAAATTTGCAAAATCACATGATAGAAAATTTCAAATTCACTTATTCATTACAAAAACATTTTTTTCAACAACATATATGGTGACTGTACACATGGAACTTTCCAGAGGAAATACAAAGGAATCAATTCGACCACATCCTTGTAAAGAGATAATAGAGGATAATAGAATTCTGCTTCTTTCCTGTGACTATAAACCAAAACAAGACCAGGGTCCCACTGTGGAACAGACTCCCAATTGCTCCTATGCAAGTTCAGGTTGAAGTTGAAGAAAAGTAAAACAAATCCACAACAATCAAATCTATTGAGGAAGATGTGCAGTCAGAATTCTTCTTAGCAGCTAAAATGGCCAGATTTCATCTCATTATTTTGGACATGTTATTAGCATAGAGTAGCCCCAGGAGAAGGACATCATGCTTGGTAAAAATAGAGGGTCTGTAAAAACGAAGAAGACTCTCAATGAAATTGATTGACAAGGTGACTGCAACAAAGAGGAACAATAGTGAGGCTGGTCCAGGTCCAGGCAATGTTCCATACTGTTTGTTGTACAGAGAGTCTTTATGAGTGGGAATCCTACAATTATAACTAGGGGGATAATATTACTGTAAAAAAGTAACTTAGTTTTAAATATTTGAACTGAGAAAGTACCGTAGGCGAGCCTTAGCTCCCCAACCCCAAATAATGGTTGCATCTTTTGATCAAAGGATGTGCCTCACTAGTAGAAATAGTTGAATTAATTGACAGAGCTTGGCTATTAAACCTTTACAAAAGAATCGTAATTGTATTATTATTAATATTACTTTTTTGGAAAAGAGAACCTCCACATGTTTTTTGACAGAATCAGCGACACTTCCAATGGAGTCTTCCCAATGACAGAAAGCTGATCTGTGCTGCAATATTTACACTTTCAAACTCTAGAATTCTGCTTCTTTCCTGTGACTATAAATTAAAATGAACTGTTTTGAAGACACTCAATTATTGCATCAAAGCAACACTTGCATTACAGTATCATATGTCTCTGAAAGACAGTCACTGCCAATAAAAGTAACACTCTTAGGGAGATCATGGACTAAAGTACTCTTGTTTTGTAGAATTTCTTTCCTACAAAGAACACCAGTCTTTTTTGTATCCAAGTTGAGTCTCATTTAAACTAATCTTCCCCCAAACATATTAAATTTAACATTTCCACATATTAAAATTTTCTAGAACTCAAGTCACTTCATGTCTACTATGCTGCCTGTTGGGAATGCAGACTCAAATTAAAAGTGGTCCTTGTCCTGAAGAGGTCATGCTACTTTGACAAATGTAAAAAGGGACTGTGTCAAAACAGAGACAAAGGCAGATACTTAAGGGGAAGAATCCATGTAGGTTGAGATAATATCTCTTTTTCCAAAGTATAATTAGGTCCATAAATGTATTCTTGAATATTTATTGCTAAGTAGCTGAAGTGAAATTATTCTCTTCTCATATTTTTTAGAAAATCTAGACAGGTTCAGTATGCAAATTTTGTTTTTAATCATTTTAACTTTCGTTTTTATGAGTGGCTGGATAGTGTAGTAGAATTAAGCATGAATTTGGAGTCAAACAAATCCTTCTTTCTAACATGCACTTATTAATTTTGTGATCTAAACCTCACAAACTTAGTTAAGTCCCACATGCAGGAGATAATTCCAGGAATGCTGGAGTTAAGTGAGAATGTGGGAAAGAGAAAGAAGAAAGCTAATAATGGGGTGGGAAACTAGAGCTTAATGAAGCTGCATTCTTAGAGACACTGTAGAAATGAACCTCAGCATTAACCCACCCTAGCACCAAGGAAACTGCAATAATTATTCATCTGTTTCTAATAGTGATTTGTTGAAGGCTGTCCCCAGGGGCGTGAATTCCTTGGCATTTATAATCACATGTATAGCCAGTCTTTGGTAGCTAGAGAAAGCCTTTAGGCACCGAGAAACAAGTGCTGAGGGATGGACACTAGCCTGACTTGCACTGAATGGTCAGGGCTGATGGTATATTGTTAAAGCACCAATAGCATCTATCTCTATGATAATGATGATACCATTTGGTGTAATTAGAAATGTTACCTCTTTCTGAGTAAATTTAATATAGTATAGATTTAAATATAGGAAATAGTCTGTCAAGGAAAGAAGGAACTATGGTTTCTTCCTATCCCCAAAATATAGTTTGTGCTATAGGTTTGGAATTATTCTGTCCTAAGACAATGAATCATTTTTAATGAGTAGAGGAGTCCTCTGGTAGGACTTCTGCCCGGTCTCTGCACAAATCTTTGCACTGGTCGCTGCCCCTGGGCACTGAGAGCCTTGTGTTCATTACTCAAACTCACCCCCTAGAGCAGCCTACACTTAGCTTGCAACCCAACCCTTAGTCTGAGGTGATCGAGTATCATCACGGTCCTCTGTGTCACTTAATAGTGATGATTTAACACTAAATCAAAGCTAATGAGCAGGAAGAAGCAGTGCCAGCACCAAACCCTCTTGTATTGTTTGAGAAGATATCCTATAATCTTCTAATTTAATTATGGGATATGGTTTCTGGGCAGGCGAGTGAAATATGCTTTTTGCGTTTTGTTTTGTTTATAATTGAACCATAGTAATTAAGCAATCATGCAAGGTGTAATTAATAACCTTTCTGAGCATTAAGATAGTGCATTTCATAACATATAAGTGCTTTGTTTTTTAAAGTTCACTTTTGAGAAATTGAGATAGTTGTTAGGAAAACACCATTAATTTGAAGGTGTGGAAGAAAATGATAAAGTTCTCTTTGAATTATGCATTTTCAGGTAACTATTATCTTTGGGAAACACTAAAGATGCCTTATTTAATAAATGTCATAAACTGCACAAGCTACAGCCATTATTTACATATGGGACTTGAATACATTTGTATCGATATGTTCATTTATTATTTTGGTGTGTACTAGACACCTAACACAGATGGAATTGCACTGACTGGTAACTGAAAGCATCATAAAGAAAAAGACCAAAGCTCAACCATGTTCTCTGCAAATTAACAACAGTGTTCTCTCTATTTTTAGAAAACACAGAATTTAGAATTTTGGGCTCAAAGTATCAAGGGAATGGGCAAATTTGCAATGACTAACTTTTAAAACATCCAGAAAACATATCCTTTTATTAATTTTTTTAAAGAAATATATTCTGGCATTTGTGGTAAAGGTTCACACAGTAAATTACTTTCCCATTTAACAATTTCTACACATACTTCTGAGAGACATCGGCTTCATTTTCTGCCTAATGCCAACATTCTCATTAACTTTATTCTGGTTATTGTTTCCATTAATATAGCTTCCCTGCCCACATCACCCTATGTTCTCATCTTTGCTTTCAGATAAGTATAAACTTAAAAAAATCTCATATAAATGCTTCTTTGACAAAGAAGCACAGTACTCACAGATGATATTGTTTATTTTTGAGCCCATCTGTTAGCTGTAAGTTGAGAGAGATTATAAGGTTATGATTTTATTTCAAAGTCTAAAAGATATCTCAGGACAATAGTTTCGGGACCCTGTTCCAAATTTTGTAAGTTTGAATTTGTGCAACAACATAATTGAAATTAGAAGTCTGAGTTCGGTAGTTAGATGGTTTGTCAATTTTATGGTACCTGTGTGGAGGTAGGGATGACATCTAATCTGTCAATCAAGTTGCAGTTTGATGATGTCTGCTTTGAGATATGGCCCTTTTATAAGGGAGAAACTGGGAACTTCTCCCTCTTTCTGCCACTTCACCTTCCCCCTCACTGGGGCTTCCCTGGGACTCTGTTTCTGCCTCCAGGGGGCAGCCCCATGTAGGCTGTACAACCCAGAGAGATGCCAGCACCCTGCCATGTTTCCAACAACTTTGGACCCACAGGACTGTGCACTCCCTGGCCTGTGATCTCTTTGTATCTTGCTGCACTTTTCTGCACCATCTGCCTGCAGCTACATGAGGCTAGAGAGGGCTGTGGTTAGCATCAGACTTAGAGACTTGAGTTGAACTGGGATGCCTTCTTGATATAAGGTTACTTCTTGATAGAACATTCTTCTACATAGATGAGGATCACTGATTTTGTTATGACTCACCCTTAAACATTGAGGTAACCACGCAACTACATTCAGATGAGTTCTTGTTTGGTGTAGAGTATCCCAGAGGGCTTCTCTTCCTCCTCGACTTCTCTCCATCAACAACAGTCATTCTGGTGTGTATCATGGTGGCAGGATTCCAAGAGGGGAAAAGTGGAAGCTGCCAATTCTCTGTAGGCATAAACTCAGACGTCCCAGAGTTTCCCCCCACTGTGCTCAATTGTCAACGTGAACAAAAGAGCAACTCAAATTCAAGATAATATGACATGAACCCCACCTTTGATAAGAGGAGCAGCAAAGTCACATTACAAAGGGCATCTATAGAATTATGGAAGAAATTGATGACAGCTATATTCAAAGAGTGCATTTGGATTTCTCCCTCAGGTTTTTATATTCAAAACTTGGATCATATGTTGTCCTCCTTTTCTTGAGTGAGTGAATAGTGACCCCTTGATAGTTTTACCTTTACTCTTAACTTTCAGTGATAAATTCTGTTGTGTATATTGGACACAAAGTATTTCAACTGTATTTTATTTTTTTCTCTCACTTTTACCTTTTGTGTTTTATCTTATAAATGCAAAACTACAAAGCATACTATCTCAGTGGGTATCTTCAGATTTAGATCCTTATAATGTAAATACTTCTCTTGGAACTGATTTCAGGGAAGACAAGCGGAAGAATTGGAGAAAGTTAGATAGAAAGGATACTAAAACCAGGTGCCATGCAAGTTAACTTGCAACAACTACGGTCTCTACTGTGAAACCCTGCAAGCACATGTGCTTCTTCCATTTAGGGATGAGCAAGTTAGAGGACATTAATTTTCTAGTCCTTGTGGCGTATCATGCCTATAGGTATGATACTATTGGATAAAGAAAATTCTCAAGCAAAGAGATTCAGATACTGGAATCAGACCCAGAACACAGGAATGATCAATGTCATGATGAACTCACAACAGTCGTTATACACACAGTTCTCATCTGAGGCTGTTTGATAGAACATTTCATAGAGTTTGTTTTCTCAGTGGTATCAATTACTGAATTAATTTTTAGGATGAGCTAGAATCTGAATTTGGGGGCAGGAGAATTGTTAATGTTCAGTGAGTCTGTCAAAATGTTATTTGATGTCTGTCTTAGTTTTTTGTTTCCATAAAAAATGGAAATTTATTTTCTTTCCTCATCATTGTGGAAGATAAAAATCCAAATCAGGACCTTGGCCATGTTGATTCCTCCCTTTTCAGAAACCCTGAACGTTCCTTTGTTTCTTGGAAATCTTCAAATGGTTTCTATTTTCCCTTCTGTGTCTAATCTGATTTTTCTTTAATTCAGAAATGCATAATTAGATTTACAGCCCATCCTTTCAGGGTATGATCCAATTAACCTAACCCCCCCAACACAAAATAAACCTATTTCAAACAAGTTTATATCGAGAGGTCATCTAGTCAGTGGTCACTGAGTTACCAAGTGATTGTGACTCTTTTTGAGCCTGTGTGAATCAGAGTGTAATCGTGCTCCAGAGGATTTTCTATGGCTGATTTTTCATAAGCCATTCACCAGGCCTTGCTTCTAAGGGACCGCTGAATAGATTCTAACTACCCACCTTTAGATCAGCAGCCAAGTGTGTTAGCCACATAGACCATTCAAGCTCTCACTCTAGCTTAGGATCGCAGGTTAGGACATACACACACACACACACACACACACACAAATATATATATATAATAGTTCTAACCAACTAACTAACTGTATATACATATATTAGATTAAATTGTACCCCATACCACCTGTGGGCCACAATTTACTCTTTAACATTGCCCCATTGCCATGACTTAATTAAAAAAAACAAAACAAAAACCTCAGGAATACATATATGCACCAGCTTCTTTTAAAATTAAATTTGGCAATCTATTTACTTTGTAAACTGTTTTTGCCACTTGTCTTCTATGTAAATATATTTAAAGGAAGAATTTTCCACTGATAACCTCCTTGCTTTAAAATTGATGCTCATGATTTTATAATTTTATAGGTGATTTCCTTTGGCTGAGCTAATTATACATGGAAGATAATGGTTTATTTTTCACATATTTTCAACAGAAGACAAACTGAATTAATATACTTTTGGCTTTTGCTCAATCGCTGATAAGGAGGCAGGATTTAGTAATTTGTTCATAGCATTTATTTAAGTATTTATTTTACGGCAATCACTGTGTTATGTGCTGGAGATGCAAAAAGCAATAAAATGTTATTCTTGCCCTTGAGAAGCTCAAATCTCCGTGTCATTCAAGTAGAATCCCTTAGAAATCTTTTAATTCCTAGTATTACCCAGTAGAGTCTTCTGGTATAGTCATCACCACTTTCCATATCAGTTGTACCTTTAGCTTCATGAATGCAGCTTGCTCACCGCGAACTCAATGACTTTGCTTGCTTTTTCATGTCTCCCCTCTACTTGTTCTTCTTGCCTTCCCTTCCCTTGTCTTTCCTCTCCATTTCTTTATCTTCCTTTCAGAGAAAGAAGGCTTAGTCGTGTCACCAGCTTTCCTTTAGGACAAACTTAACAAATCCCCCTCCTACCAAATAGTTTTTACTTAAATAAAACAAAACAATTCATACTTCTTTAACCAGCAACTTCCTCAGAAGATACCAGCTTTATAACACACCCTTAAGCTGATGGCCATTTAGATAAAGAAAATTGAGGGTTTCAGCCGTCAGTCAACGAAAGCAGGCCAAGTATATGCTTTTGTACATCACTGTAGCCCTTCGGCCTGGCCAAGTGCCTGATCATATTTTAACATTAAATCAAGCAATAAATGTGAATAAAAAATAATGTAGAGGAAAGATAGTTAGAAACACTGTTGCCATTGTCTTGCTATGACTGTTGATAAGCAACTTAATATTTCTGTTATTAAGTTCTATTTTTTAAAATAAGAGTGCTGACTTACTATTTCCAACATTAGCTCTTAATGCTTCCAGGACTCTTTTCATCTTTTTCTTTGTCTGATTTTATCTGTTTTGTATTTGGGGCAGAGTAAGATTTACTATGTAAACTTCTGCTGCGAAAGCAATGTTTCTAAGTGAATTTTAAAAGATCCCCTTTTGGGAAGAAAATCTATATGTGGGAGTAAAAGAAGAAATAAAAGTGACAAAAGAACGCATTGAACACGGTGGTCCTTGTGCAGCAGTGTGCGTGTCTTCAGCAGTCTGTAAGGGAAGTCTTAGCTTTACAGCCACCTTTGCTCTTGTGGTATTTTTATGAATCTCCATAACATTATCCAGAAAGGTAAAGAAACAACCCCACAGTCTCCTTACTGGATGAGAAAAGGATAAGAAAAATAATTCTAATGCCAGAAAGTACATATAAATAATTAGCACATTCCTATATTTGAGTGGATTCACATAGTGCTATAAACTCTGTGGGAATTAAAAATGCAAAATTTTTTGAGGCCAGGAATATGTTGTACTTGGCTTTATAATGTCCTATTTTGGACCAGATATGTTCCTTAAAAATATGTGCTGTAAATCCTAATACCTATATTTGTGAATAGAAGAGCCTTGGTGGCACACTAGGTACACATTAGGCTGCTAGTCACAAGGTCAAGAGTTCAAAACCACTAGCTGCTCCACAGGATAAAGACAAGACTTTCCATTCCCATAAAAAGTTAGCATCTTAGGAACCCACAGGGGTAGTTATACCCTGTCCTATGGAGTCACTGTGAATTGGAATCACTTTGATGGCAATGAGTTTGGGTTTTGGAGTTGTATAGTTACTGATTTAATGGGTTTTCTTTGTTTTGATATCAGTTAATGAGCCCATTTCAGTGCATTTTAACCCAATCCCATTTGAGATATAAAGTGATCAGAATATCTACAAAGATGTAAGCAAAGATTGGTGGAAGATAGATGCCATACCACACGACAATCAATAGGAATAGCAGCTGCAAAGAGCCAATGATGTTCCCCTTGTGGGGCCATCCGAGAGACAAGGCCTTCCTCCAGCGCCAGAACCCCAATTCAGACTCCTAGCACCCTCAACTCAGAGACAGTACATTTCTGTTCACTATATCCACTTATTTCTAGTCTTGCTGGTATAACAACTAAGTGGTTAAGACAGATCCCCAGGACTTTATCTATGTCTTACACTAACTATGTTCTTGGTTACTTTTTACAGCTTTAGTAGTAGGTGATTGAGTAAATGCCTAGAAGGAAATACCATGGATTCCTTTTTGGTAGGAAAGCAGGAGGCATCCAGTATCACAAGGTGCATTAGACTTTAGGCAGGACTAGAAAGCAAGAAGCCATAATTTAGGGCAATTTCAGGCATTGACTGAAACCCTTATCTTTTATCAGTAGTAGTCAGTAGTTTTGTGCTGAGGGATAATTATGCTCTGGCATCTGTACAAGCCTCACTTTCAAATGAAGACCTGCACCTAATTATATTGTTTTTTGAACTGCTTATGCTTGCTGTGACTCTTTTTATCTAGGAGATATTCAAGTTAGAGGGGGAAATAAGATTTTGTTTTTCCCTTTTCTTTCAATGCAGTGTAATTCTTACTAGCCTTGCGTGAATAACTTCTTTGATATAAGGTCTCCATCCATGAAGTAGTATCCTCTGTTTGCCTTCCTCTCTGTACAGTTCCATCATGTAGATTACTTTGAGGAAACATGAAAAACTAAGATTTGGTTTGCCTTAGGCCTTTGACAGACTTGGTAGAATCTATCCTTAATGCAGTTGTAGAGCCTTGTGTGGATTACACCAAATGTGAATCAAGAATCCCAATACTAGTTCTCAGATAGTGATTTAAATATTAAATTATGTCACAAAAGATCTAATTTCTATAGCAATGTCATGAAATGTTTTACTTCACTTGTAATTGAATCAGTAGTAGAATGTAGATTAAGAACAATTCTCTCCCACTTCATAATATCTAACAGAGTAAGTTCTATGGGGCCAAGAGAAAATATTAGGTTAATAATAATAATTGTTTATAAATATGCCAGGTAACCTGTGTAAAAGTTGATTTGGGGTTATCAAATTCACCATTGTAATTGTTGTTGTTAACAAAGTTGACAGAAGCAAGTGGGGTATTGTAGGCATCACTTGAACAGAATGAACAATGATCTAGATCTAATTTCAATGGTTTTAAGAGTTACATTTGATATACTTTTCTTGCACCAACTTTGTGGTGGTTTACCATTTGAGACATTCCTGTGAACTTGGATTATTTTGTAAAGGAATAGATATGAGAATAGAACTTTACAGTTTTGGGGTAATGTTAAAATTATAAAGGATAGAAAAATGTAGCTGAGTATCCTCTCATTTCAATTTTAATGAATTTTTAACCCTTAAATGAGGATTTTTACTGAACTGCTACCCAATTTCTGCTGTGTCATTGGCACAACTTTAGAGTATTCTTTTGGTTACTGTACACATCTGCATATTTGTGGAGTTATTTTGAAGCTAATTTGACACTTTTTGAGTAATAAATTGAATTTAGTTTCAAAATAGTAATAAATACATATTGCATTTAAATTAAAATGTTTAAATTCCCCAATTCATTTTACAGATAAAAGTATATGCTTTTAAATGTTGTCTCTTAAAAATGGCAAAGATTATTTTAGTGAGGAGGGTAGAAAGCATAATGGCTGGCATACTGAAATTTGTACCAGCATGTGTGTCATTTTTCCTCTTTGTGTATCTGACTCCTTTTCCTCAAAATAAATACTTTTAAATTGATTTAAATTCCAATACTTTGAATTCTTGAACTGGTGTTTCTTTGTCTTCATATCCATTACTCAATGCCATTGTCTACTTCAACTCATAGCACCCTATATAAGGGTTCCGAGGCTGCAAATCTTTAGCAGAGCAGTTAGTCTCAACTTGCTCCCACAGAAACCCTGGTGAGTTTTGGACCACCATCCGTGTGGTCAGCAGTATAATCCTTATCAAACAGCGCTAGCTTAATCATATCGTTTGGGTAGATAGGGAGTTGGGGTCATGAGAAGTTACTTCTTTATTAGGAAAGTAGCAAATGATGAAGCTCCACCCATGAGATAGATTTAGCTACAAGAAGGGTAAAATACACATTTAAAAAAAGACATTATGGTGTAGGATAGAGGATTTCAAACTTGGTTGGGAGGCATGTTAAAAAATAACTGCTTCAATATGACTGTACCAGAATTTAGAATTCTACAGTATAGGCAGTTTGAATAATTCCCCCCAATGTTCATAATACATAGGATCATGGTTTGCCCCCCACTTAAAGTAAGATAGCGGGAGACTTTCTTTCTAATGTTAACTTTTCTACTGTCCAAGTCATGTTAGAATTCTCAGAGGCATGGTTTGCCATCTGTCACAGAATTTAAGAGACTGTTCATTATTGAAATCCCTGTCCTCAATCCAGCTATTTATAGAACTTACATCTCTAGAATTTTCATTTCCTCAGGATCTGTACCATCGTTTTATTCATTCATAGTCTTTTAATTTGCAAGCTGTCTTGGGTTTCTGCATCCCTTTTAGGGAGTCCTGATTCTGCAGGAGGTTACACATTGGGCAACTCACGATAGGTCAGCAGTTCTAACCCATCAATCACTCCTTGGGAGAAAGGCAGAGCTTTCTGCTCCTGTAAAGACTATAGCAGTTCTACTCTGTTCTATGGGGTCTCTGTGAGTCAAAATCAACTTCATGGCAGTAAGTTTGTTGTTGTTGTTTTACTATTCCTTTTCTTGTGCCTCTCCTTTGCTTGTTTTGTTTTCATTCCTCACAACCAGTATTTTTTTTATTTTTTTTTTGGTCTCAAAAACTGCCTATGAATCATCCGCAATTGGTAGATCACCTTTTGGGAAATAGCCAGATTCTCAGAGATACTATACTAATGACTGCTGACATTTCCTTTGACTCTGAAAGATGTTGTCAAGCTAGATGAGAAAATGCTTGTTGAATGTGGAGTGCTGTGTTATCACCACTTAGCTGGGAGGCTGAAGCCTAAGGAGGCTAAGTGATTGGCCAAGGCCATATATCTATTTAGTAATGAGTCGGGATTACAGCACAAAACATTTGACTTTTCATTTCATAAAACATTCAATTAGACAAACTGTACTTAAAGTTTCAAGTGCTCACATTCCTTGTAGGTCAAAGATGCAGAGTTGATAATGGTAGCTTGTCCTCAGAAACTCCATTTAACCCAAAACCACCCTTCAGTTTACAGAAAGCAGTGGGCACATAGATGGGTGAATATGACACTCAAATCTTAACTCTAAGAGATATTAATAGGAGTACCTTTAATTATTCTACAGATAATTTTAAAGTTTATTTGAATCTTCGAGCAGATCTCTGAAAATGGTACAGAACTAAAATAGCAATTCTTGAACTTTTCCCTTAAGTATATCTTTAGAAAAAAAATATACTTGAAATCTGATTTAAAAATTTATTGTAAAGAGGGCTATACTATACTCATGGCTAGAGAGTCAACTCTGACTCATAGTAACCCTATAGGACAAGATAGAATTGCCTCTTTGGGTTTCTAAGACTGTAACTTTTCAGGAGTGGAAAGTCTCATGTTTCTCCCAAAAGAAGACTAAGATTTAAATATCTATATAAAGGAAAATCAATGGAGACTAAATTTATATATATATATTCCCCCACCCTACTTTTTGGAAAGACATTTTCTAACAAAAATATAGGTCTAATATCCAAAATAGTCTTTAGTTGATATTCTGTATTGCAGAGTTAGTATTCCATCCCCTAAATTAGAATTTGGAAGGATGTCAAATAAATCCTGGTATTCTTGAGGTATATACATTCGAACCCAATGATTTATTCAGTATATATATAATCACATATCATTTTCTGTGAGTCAAGTACTGTGAGAGGCACTTTACATGCTTTCACTGAGACCTTTAGGAGAATTATGAGCATATGAGCTTATATATTACGGACAAGGAAAGTGGGACACTGAGATTTTAAGTATTTTGCTCAATATAGCACTGAGTCTCTCAATTAAGTTTCTCCCACTCCAAAAACCCACATTCTTCTTGTTCCCACCAGGAGCACATCCAGCCAGCATTCCATCTCAAATGTTGTCACCAGGACAGACTGGGAAATAACATAGACATTTTCAGTTACGTCAATAAGATCCTGCCTACATTCTGCCTAATAGCTCACAATATGACTGCGACGTATTTTTCAAACACCTAAATAAAAAGTCTGTGTACTACATGTCCTTTTATCAGAACATATTTTCGCTTGCTTGGGTATCTGTGTGGGTATATGCTGAGTTAGGGCAGTGGGTAGGAGGTGCTGCAATTAGTTTTGCCTTAGGTAGAATGCTGACATCAGTTGTAATGAGATTAAAATCTTCTACTTAGCTGTTATTTGGAATATTCTGTTGTGTTCTCATCCAACTTTTTAAGCTAATTGAAGTGACTTAACCATGTAATTATTTTCAAATGTTTACAATTACCTTTAGATAATATAAATAAAGATTTGCCTGAATATGAACAACAAAAGGGATAGTTTTGTACCTTTGTAAAGTTTATGGAGAAATGGAATTGAAAGTTAATGGAATTTTCTGTGCATCTTTTGGAGACTTTTTTTTACTTTAACCTTCCTAAGATATGGGGTGAAACAACACAGTATATACTTACTTGGAGTTCAGAGGACACAAATGGTCATTTTTCTAATACTAAAATAAAATGTTACTTCTTTTTCTACCACCACGCAATATCCATATTTCACACAAATCCTGTTCCTTAAAATTAAAAAATCTTGACATACACAACTGGCAAGCATAGGAAGTCTCTGAAAGCCCAAACATAGGAGGTAGTTGTGTTAGGTTAGGTTTTCTAGAGAAGCAAATCCAATGATATATATATATTTATCAAGAAAATGGCTCACACCGTTGTAAACATTGTTAAGTTCAGTCTGGTTTAAGGATGTACATCATATATTAAACTGGATGATTTTCCTGACTCATATAGCTACCAGGATGGAGAACTAGGAAGCAGGACTATGAAGCTAAAGGCAGGAGGATGAAGCAGGAAGACAAAGTAGGAAGACAAAACAGAAGGACTGCCTTGGTGGGTGCGGCGTAGACTGGCAAGTCAAATGCTAGAATCTAATGGCTTCAAAGCTGGCAAGCAATATGGCAGACCACTGATAGCTTTTAAAGTCAGCAGGCAATATAGTGGACAATTGTCTCAGGTCTGTAGGAAATGGAAGTTGATTTGATAGATGCAGGGTCCATACCAGCAAGGAGAAAGCCAATTTCTACACAGCATTAATTTATATATATGAAGTAGGCCACACTCCCAAGGAGCTAAGATCAGGATGTGACCTGGGTAAGCTTAAAGCCATTTACATTATGTTAGGCTAAATTATGGGGGAGGCCTGATTGCCAAAATACTGAGTATTTTGGCCCAGACAAGATGATCCAAAGCCTAACAATCATAATGGTCTGAAGAGTCTTGAGATTTGAGAAACTACACGAGAGTGAGTTCTTTGGACATCCAGGAATGCCGTGGAAACCCAGCATATACTTCCTTATATCCTGTACAAGGTGTTGCAGAAACTACAAAGTAAGGACTGCAAACCGCAAAAACAACAACAAAAAACACAACTCCAAGAAAACCTTTCTTCCTATGAAAGCACTTTCCCAAAATGTGACCTAATAACAACAATAACAAAAAAGGACAATATTTTGAGTCAAATATGACTCACAGTGAGCCTTTATAGTGTATTTGCCTCAGGCTTCCAAAGCTGTATCTCTTCACAGAAGTGGACTGCCTTATTTTTCTCCTGGGAGTAGCTGGCTAGTTTGAACCACTAAGAGCTTCTTTTGAATCTAAGCTGAGGTAATGCAGACCCAGTATCAGCACACTGAGCCTCCTTTTCCACCTGGTATCAATGAGACTGAACCCACAATAGAAAGCCAGCTATCTGATTTTTTTGGTTGAAAAATCGAGATTATATTACCAAATGTGTGTTACTTGATTTCTCAACCTTTCCGTTTACCAGGTTATTTACACTTTTCTACTAGCTCTCTCTAATTTCTGTTCTATTTTGTCTTTGTATGTTGTGGTTTATTGTATCCAAAAAACTCAAAGCTTATTTGAATGCTGTATAATTCCCCAAGAGAACTGGTGGCCTAGTGCTTACACATTGGGCTGGGAGCCCCAAGGTCAGCAGTTTAAAACCACCAGCTACTCTGTGGGAGAATGACTGGGCTTTCTACTCCCATAAAGACTTACAGTCTCAGAAAAAACACAACTGCAAATCAATTAATATTGTCCTAAAGTAATGGTAACAAACAAATTAAAAACCTCATTGTCATGCAGTTGATTCTAATTTATAGTAGTAACAGGTTGGGTAAACACAAATTATTGGTTACTATTTTCACGAAAATCACTTAGAAAAAGATGCTCCTTGTGATATTCAAGAATGAGTTACAATGCAAAATAATAGCACTGACTGCCATTCACCAATAGAAGTTGTGACATTTAAAAATGACAATTTCTCCTGTTCTTATCTTTCTAATTCCCGCTGAAAGGTAGAACTTCCTTTATCTGAGCCCATTGAGGATCAGAACAGAATCTACATCGAATAGCCTAGCTGGCTGTTTTTATTGCATTTTCAATTTCTGTATATCTGTGGGTCCCTGGTGGTGCTATCAGGTAAACATTGCACTGCCGGTGA
This sequence comes from Echinops telfairi, assembly GCF_000313985.2. Classification (NCBI taxonomy): domain Eukaryota; kingdom Metazoa; phylum Chordata; class Mammalia; order Afrosoricida; family Tenrecidae; genus Echinops; species Echinops telfairi. The sequence goes on from NW_022109491.1 coordinate 41,586,194, forward strand.
TGAGGTCAGCAGTTCAAACCCACCAGCTGCTTCTCAGAAGCTGCTCCTCAAAGATTTCCTGACTTGGGAACCCAGTATAGGGTTGAGTGAGAGTTAGAATAGACTTGATGGCACAGGGTTTGGTTTTGGATGGGTATGTAAGTTAAGTGACCAAGTGTGATCACTCAGAAATATCCGACTCACTGCCATAGAATCATAGGGTTTGGTTTTGGATGGGTATGTGAGTTAAGTGACC
>NW_022109491.1:41586550-41612933 GCF_000313985.2 Echinops telfairi
AGTTAAGTAACCAAGTGTGATCACTCAGAAATATCCGACTCACTGCCATAGAATCATAGGGTTTGGTTTTGGATGGGTATGTAAGTTAAGTGACCAAGTGTAATCACTCAAAAATATCAGACTCACTGCCATAGAATCATATAGGACAGGGTGGAAATACTCATGAGTTTCTGAGGCTGGTGCTCTCTACGGGGAAAGAAAGGCTAGAGAGTATCTGGTGTTTTCAAACTGCTGACCTTGCAGTTAATGGACCAAAAGATAACCACTGTGCCACCATGGGTCCTCAAAGTGTAACCAGTAAACAATCATTCCTGTCCATCATCTCACCAAACTCATCTGCTTTTAATATGTGTAAAGTACTTTTCACTAAATTCTAATAATCTTTCTTATTTAAAATCTCTATTTACAATAATGGGATGGGGGGTGGGGGGTGGCCAGAGTAGCTGTTGAGGTTGTTTGTATACAACCAAACATCTCATGGGATTTAGTTACTTCACTTGGAGGTTCAGGTTCATGGTTTCACGGGATAACTGAGTTAAGTGGCCTAATAATGTGTTTAGTGCCTATCTCTTAGTTCATAGAGTAGTTTCTAAGATCTTAAGAACTTTCAAGTAGACATCCAAAGAACAACAATTGGTCACAATTTACCTGGAGCAACAGAAGAAGGAAATGTAAGAACAGAGGTGGAAACGGAATCTGTGACTAATTGCCTCCGCGAACCACGATTTTGTGCTGTAAGACCAAAAGCGAATCTGAACCAGCATCAGCCTGATGGCAGTTAGTTTGGTTTCGAAGACCAGAAGAACTGCACCTGGCTACCATCACGGAGCACTTTGATCCAATATCCGATAGAAGAATCCTGATCAAAAAGGGGAGAATGCAGAATAGAGTTCCAAATTCACATGAAAAATCTAGACTTTCTGGGGCCACGAAGGTGGATGAAGCCCTGAAATATCCTTAAACCCTCAATCAGAAATAGCCCCTGACATATTCTTAAAACAAAACAACAATTTAGCTTAACTAGTAAAAGGGGTCTGCCTTGAGTATGATACCTGTGTTAGGTTTGAGGGCTTGCTACTGATAGCTTTTCAGTAAAGGACAGAATGCTCCAGAATTTTTACTGCTCATTTCTAATGGTAATTTTTCTTATTTTCTAGTAAAAGAACAAGTCCTGATGATATTATTTTCGTTTTTCAATTGACATAGGCTTCTGTTGTAACTATCACATTGAGATGAAACAACACTGCAATGCATTGAGAAAATGCAATACTTCACATATGTTACTTCAAAATAAGAAGTTAAATATTATCATATAATAGAAAAGTTACCTTGAAGAATAATCTCTAGTGCTGAGTCCTCTCCATTAGAATTTAAATTGTACTGCAATAGCCATGCACAAAATGTAAATGTCGCATTGCAATTTGTTGATAAAGGTGAAACAATAGGAATGAGAAACAAAAATGCTCAATAAATTATATTAATGAGAATTCCAAGTTTAGATCAATGAAGTAAATCAACCAGAGTGTGAGAAAGAGTTCTAATTTTTCACACTTCAACAGTGTTCAGCAATAATCGACAATTTACTGATTTTAACAGGAAATGCATTCTTCTTGGCATCTGGACAACCTGAATTAAACCTATGCCTTTGGATGAGGGAGAAAAAAAGATTAGACGGGTGTTTTGCAAGAGCCCTTTCCCTCTTTTAAAAATGTCCTGGAATTCAGAATATAAGACCAATGAACATAATTTTCAAACATCTGCTCTTTTCATGATATACTCCACATGGAAATAGATTAGGAAACTGAATGTCCTCAAGCATCACTGTTGTATTGAACAAAATGAAAACATACATTCCAATATATAAATGGAATCAAATTCACTTCTTAATAAAACCCATTATAACAAACATGTAGCTTGCTTTATTCCTGAATTTAACATTGTCTTGTTTGACTTTATGTTAATATAATTTATTCAATATTTAATTTTACTTTATAAATGTCTATTATTATTTACTGTTTATACATCTATATGCTTATAGAAAGAAGGAAAAATGACAAATATAATACAAGTCTTAGTATTCACTGAGAACATAACTCAACTTTAGCCAAGCAATAGACAGGCCTATAGGATTAATAATACATCAGGTAGGTAGGCATCCTTAAAGTCATCAAACATAAGAAGGCAGAATGACAGTATATACCATGAGATAAACCTCAGAAGTCAAGAACTGATAGGAAAGAGAAGTCAATGGAAACAGTAAGCACAAGGAGGAACTGAGAAGAGTTCCATTATATTATGGGTACTGTAGTCAATGTCATGACAAGATGTGTATGGATTGTTGAATGAAATACCAATTTGCTCACTCACACTCTCAAATCACAAAAGAGAGTTAACATAAGTTACAACTCATTGAAATACTAGCCTGTGTGAAAAATTAAGTGTTTTGTATGTTGTGTTTATTATTTTCTATGTTCCTCCTTTTCATTCTGTATCACTGTATCCTTTTCTGTTTTATTCCATTTCTGAAGAGACTTATTTTCATGAACTATATTATCCAGGCCTCTCCTCTTCTACAATCTGTATTTCTTTTCAGACTTTTAATTTCTTTTGTTCTTCTTACCCCTAAGACCCCTTCCCCTAAGCTAGTTGAGAAAGCTATTGCCTATTATTAGGACCGTTGTTGATTTCCTTATTCCTGCCTGCATCTTTGGACAGCTCTCTTTCCATCATTTTTCTTTTCAGTGTATACCCGTTGAATGTGCCATACATTACTGTTGATGTTTGACAAAAAAATAGATAAACAAAATGGCATTACAAATGTGGTTCAAGGTGAATATCTGTAACTCATCTGACAAAAGATTCATGCCACCTAAAACGTAAGGAAAAGGATCACTGGTGGTGTCTTGGGTTATGCATATGCTGACCATAAAGGAAGACGAAGCTTCCGCTCCTGTAAGGAACTGTCCAAAGAGGGCAATTCTACTCTGGTCTAGAGGGTTGCTGTGGTTGAAATACACTCAATGGCAGTTGAGTTTTGTTTGTTTGACTAATATGCAGGAAGTTCCTATGAAAGGACCCAAGGAAAACAGATGACCACCTCCCCCACCCCCCACCCCCCAAAAAAAGCACAAAAGGCATAAACAAGGTTGCCATAGAAGAGAAATTCAAAATGTCCAATAAATGTAAAAATGCAGAGGAGAAAAAGATAAAGGATTTCCATAAAGATAGCAGTGGAAACTGATCATTGTTCTTTTGTCCCCTACAAAATGCAATGAGAAATGCAACAAGGAAACCACAGACCAATATCCCTAATGGATGTAAATGCCAAAATGCTCATTAAAATATTAGCCAAAGTGAATTCAACACATATTAAAATAATGTGCACTGTGATCAGTGGCATTTATTCCAGAAATGCAAGATTGGTTTAGTATCAGGAACAAACAAACAGATCAATATAAGTCAGATTCTACAGAAAAGAAAGGAATGAAACAATCATCTCAAGTGATGAGAAAAGGTATTGATAAGACCCAACACCCTTTCTTGATCAGGACATTTATGAAAAATCACACCCAACATATTCTATGGAGAAAGACTGTCAATTTTCTTCTTGAGAATTAAATCAAGACAAGGATGCTTACTCTAATCACTCCAATTCATTACTTTACTCACTAGAAGTCCTAATTAGAGAAATAAGGCAATAAATGGAACTACAAGTTGCCTGCCTTGGAAAAGGAGAGGCAAAATTATCACTATCCCAAAGTGACACGATCTTATATATATAAAAAAAAAATCATAAAAATACAGAAAAACCTTCCAGAATTTATTAATAGAGGAATTTAGCAAAGTTGAAGCATACAAATTCAAACGTAAACGTAGGTTTCTATACTCCAGCAATCAGAAATCTGAAAAAGTAGACTAAGAAAACAACTTTGTGTACAATAGCATCAAAGAGAATACAATATCTATAAATAGATTTACCCTGGGATGTGAAAGGCCTGTACCATGGAAACTATAAAACATTTCTGAGAGATTAAAAGATGTAAGTCAATTAAATGATGTTCTGGGTTTGTGGATTGGAAGAGTTAATATTGTTACAATGTCAACCCCACTCAAAGCAATCTACAGATTCATTATAATCCACATAAAAATTGCAACAAGATTCATTACAGAAATGGAAAAACCAAACAAACTTTATGTCGAATGGCAAGAGGAGCTGAATAGCGAAAGTAATGTTGAAAAAAACAGAACAAGCTGTCACCCTCAGAGTTCCTGGTTTTAAAATATGCTTTCCGGCTACTGTAGTCAAAATAGCCTAGGATTAGAATAATCATCTACCTAAAGACCAATGAAATAGAATTGAGAATTCAAAATCTACCCACACATTATGGTCAACTGAATTTTAAAAATGATACTAATTCTATTCAATAGAGAATGAATAATCTTTTGAATAAATGATGTTGGGAAAATCAGGTTTTCATACGTAAGAAAAAAGTGAAATAGGATCCATTCTTCACATCATGCACAAAAATAAATTTGAAATTCATTGACAACCTAAATGCACAAACTAATCACATGAAATTCTTAGTAGATAATGCAAGAGCAAACCTATTAAGCTTAGCTATTAACAATGAATTATCTAGTGTAATCATATAAGCACAGGCAGCAAAAGGCAAAGTAAATAAATTGTATCTCAAAAATATGAAACAATTTTGTTCATCAAAACATGTTACCAAAATAATGAAAAGATAAACTACTGACTAGGAAGATACCTTCAGAAACCATAAGAAGGGTCTTCAAAAGTTCATGAAAAAAATCCATTGTCCTTTAATTTCATTTTCCACAAACTTTTTGAAGACTACTCACAAATTCAATAGAGTTTAATAACCAATATTTATAGCTTTAACAATTTAACCATAAAAGACATATAGCCTAATAAAAATGGGTCAAAGACATACATTTCAATGAAAAGTATATTGAAATATACACTAAAGAGATTAAAAAGTGCTGAACATAATTAGCCTTTAGAGAGATGGAAATCAAAACCACAATTACATATAACTTCATTTCCACTCAGAATATTAATTACAGTTCTACTCTGCTCTATAGGGTTGCTAGGATAAGAATTATTTTGATGGCATTAAATCTTATTTGTTTGTTTGGTTTTGTTGTCGGGTGGCTAAGAGGGGAAAAATACTCCCCCCCCAAATAATTAAAATTTGTTGAGAATATGGGGAAACTGGAACACTTCTTCATTGCTGATGTAATGTAAAATGGTTGTGGAAACTGAAGAAGTTCCTCACAAAGGAAGACTAGAACTATTACTTGATTACGAATGTCTACTCCTAGGCAAGTCTTCAAAGGAATTGAAAGCAGAAACAACAGAAACTTATATACCAATGGACATTGAATTACTATTCACAAAAATAGCCAAAATATAAAGACAACTTAAATGTCCATCAATGGATTAATGGACAAATTTAGGTACATAATATTGAGCCAATAAAAGATTTACTATATTCTACAATATAGATAGAAGTTGAAGACATATGCTGACTGAAATAACTCAATAATACGGCCTCATTTATATCAAAAAGCAAGGAGAAGCTAATGTCTAGAGACCAAAGTTTTGTAGTGGTTACTGGTGGGAGTGTTGAAAACTGAGGAGTCATTTCTTATGGATCAATGAGTTTCTGTTGACTGTGGTGGAAAAATTGCAGTGGTTAGGGGAAATAGTTGACAGTCAATCAATGTGATTGATGTTAGCAGTAGTGCACGTTAAACGTTCAATTAGCAAGTTATACCATAGATATATGAAGACAAATCAAAAGCTGTTGCTACAAAATTATATAAATGTTTATTAAATGAAAAGATCAAAATGCAAAACCATGATTTATATATGTCTTCCATCTAAGTCTATACACTTCTTAAAGGTTGTATTTCCATCTCTCTAACCCTTTTCCAATGATTTATGCACACTTGTATTTACACCATATCAAAAGAACAGATTTGACTTCCTGGAGGGATTAAAATTGTTTTTGTCCATTCATGAATAATAATAAAAATATACTGCTGACTGAAAAAAATTGTGTCCCATTTAAATGTTCTTTGAGTTTGAGGAACAGAAAGAACTATGAGTGGGCAAGATCAGGGCTGTAAGGTGGATGGATGGTGGAAGGCCTCACAGTACAATTTTTGTAGGACATCCCTTGATACATTTGAAAAATGAGCAAGTACATTGCTGTGATGAAGAAATAATTCTCAGCACATCTTTCTTGGTTTTTATCTGGCCAAATGATTAGAAGAGATACACATTTATGCCTATTTCAAAGAAAGCTGACCCAGCACAATGAAAGACTATTTTGATCAGTCTTCAAAAGAAGTAGAAGACTTCAGAAGGAAATATATTCAGGTTAGAGTTTGCTCATTTGTATTTGATATGATCTGACACTACAGAAGGCAAAGGACCTCATTATTGCCCAGGTCTCTCTACAAGAAAGGGTCCTAAATGCATGACACGGTGATTTGCCTCCTTTATTTTGATGAATCTAGACACAGCTTTCATGATTTAATGTTTAATTCCTTAACACTACCTTTTAACATCTTTATTATTGTTTCATTTGTGGGTCATTGCAAAGCATTCAAGAAGATTTTGTGGTTTAGGGAGTTAGTGGGGCTGTTGTCTCATTTGTTATAATTGCTTAAGTTACTAATAGAGTTTAATTTACATCTGAATATGTTCAACAGCTTAGAAAAAGGTGTTTGTTCAAACATGAAATCTTTATAATTAGAAATATATTCATTATATGGGTTTGTGTTATTAGTGAAAGTTCTTGCCTAATTAAATTAATCTTTAAATAACATTGGTTTTAAGGGTTGGTTTTTTTTTTTGGCAAAGAAAGATTAGGCACTAAACATTTAGGTTTTTTGTAAGAACTAGGATGGATTTTTCAATATGAAACATTGAAATCTCTTTCTAAAGATAAAATTCAATTTCTGCCTGACAAAATCAGCTATATGCCTCCTCACTCTTGAAGTAACCACTTAGAGAAAAAGGAAAGGAAGAAAGAAATTCTTACTAAGTTACAATCCCCTGCAAATCAGCAATCTTTTCTATCCTTGTCTACCTATGAGGCATGGTGCACAGTGGTTAAAACATTCAGCTGCTAATCAAAAGGTCAGTTTGACCAACCCACCCACCAGTCTCTTTGAGAGGAAAAGAAGTAGGGGTCTGTTTCTTTATTATTTTTTGTTATATTTAATCATTTTATTGGGTGCTCTTACAACTTTTATAACTTTCCATACATCAATTGTATCAAGCATATTTGTATATATGTTGCCATCATCATTTCCAAAACCTTTTCTACTTGAGCACTTTGTATCAGCTCCTCTTTTTCTCTCTCCCTCCCCCAACCCCCTCCCCCTTGAATCCTTGATTAATTATATATTGTTATTATTATTTCATATCTTACACTGTCCATTGTCTCCCTTCACCCACGTTTTTGTTATCTGTCCCCTTTGGGGGTGGGGTGCTATATATCCAATCTTGAGATTGGCCCCCCTTTCTCCCCCTTCCCCTTGCCTGGCCATCTCCCTACCCTCATGATATCGCTACTCTCACTACTGTTCCTGAGGGGTTTATCTTTCCTGAAGGCCATGTGGTGAGAGCTCTTATCTGTACCAATGTGTGTTCTCTGATCGAGACAGATTTGTAAGGTAGAACTGGGTCATGGTAGTGGTGAGGAGGAAGTATTCAGGAACTGGAGGAATGATGTGTGAATTGTCTGTGCTATACTACACCTTGGTTGAAGCATCCCTTCCTTATAACCTTTCTCCAACCCCGCTCATTCACATCGATAGAGTTGTTTCTTTGGGATCTTTTAATACCTGATACTTGATCCCGTCGACACCTCATGATCACACAGGCTGGTGTGCTTTTTCCATGTGGGCTAATTTGCTTCCCTGCTCTATGGCCACTTGTTTGACTTCAAGCTTTGAAAACCCCAGATGCTGTATCTTTTGATAGTCAGGCACCATCTGCTCTCTTCCCCATATTTGCTTATGCACCCATTTTGTCTTCAGCGATAGTGTTGGGAAGGTGAGTATCAAAGAGTGCTAGGTTATCAGAACAACGTGTTCTTGTGTGAAGGGAGGCCTTGAGTAGATCCCAAGGTCTGTCTACTATCTTAATACTTAACATATAAATATATGTAAATTGGCCTCTATCCCTTTCAAATAAATCAATATATTTACATATATACATGTGTATAGCGGAACCTCTATAAATAAATTTTGCCTCCTATTTGTTTCCTCTATTTCCTTTCACCTTCGTCCTATACCATTATCATGGTCATCCTCTATTTGGCTCTCAGTATTTCCTCTAGGATACATTGCTTTTGATCAAATCCCCCCCCCCCTGCATTATGCACCATCCTCACCATCAATTTCAGATTTCTTGCTGTTCCCTTATCTCTGAGTTTGTTGACTCCCCACTACCCCTTCCCACCCCTTCTCTCCCATGTCTCCCAAGAATTGCTAGTCCCGTTGTTTCTTCTCAGGATTGTTCATCTTGCCTGTCTTATATAGATAGACATAGGACTAAAGAAAAAGAAAACCAAACAAAAAAAAGCACAATAAAACAAACCAACAAAAAACAGAACAAGAAAAAAAAAAGGTATTTCCAGGTCTGTCTGCTGACCTTTATGTATGCTTTCCTGTCAAGTCTGATGAGGTGCCAGCCCGGTCACCCAAGCCAGACGTCTATTTTCAGGATTCGTTGGGAAGTTGGTTACTTTGCTCCATTTGCTGCCCAGTTGCACTTCCTTCACATTTCATACCACTGTGCCTGGGGCAGACCAAGCACAATTGGCACAATGTCTCCAGTGCTGTTCCCCAGCACTATGGGTCAGTGAGAGAACATAGTGTCTCATGGTGGGGTTGGCCCTATGGTCCTTTCTATGCTTCTCCAAGCAGGGATGTTGTCTTTGGGGCTTGGTGGGCCATGATGAGGTCCATTCTCTCTCTTTCTCCATCTTAGTTCACTCCCGTGTGGTTTGGACACACCTGCCTCTTTCCCCAGGTGATATCTTCAGTGCTGTCCTCTGTATTGCCTTCTTCTGGGATGGGGGTCAACATAGTTTGGTTTGGGCCTGGCCCTGTTGTCTTCTCTGTAAGCTCATCGCTCCATGACAGTGTATTGCCCTCCAGGCTTAGTGCTCTGGGCTGGGGTCTGGTCCCTCCCTCCCTTTCCTGTGGAAACATAAACAAGACCCTCCCTGTGGGTGTATTAGTTTCCTGTTCCCAATCACCCTCATTTTATTTCTTCTTTTTTTATCCCCCCTCCCTCCAATTTGGCTGCCATATGCATCCCTGAGTTGGGTCAGGCCTCTACCAAAGTGCCTGGACCTCGACCCAGTATTTATGCATTAAGTAGCTTATCCTCTATGTCCACTGTACTTTTTGAGCTTACCTCAGTGGACTTGTCCCTTTGTGATTGCCTAACTTTGCTTAAATTTCCTCCAACTCTTCCCATGAGGCAATGTGTTCGTTACTGCTTTTTTACGGCTGCATAGTATTCCATTGTGTGTATATGCCAGGAATTTTTAATCCATTTGCCAGTAAATGGAAATTTAGATTGTTTGCAGGTCTTCGCAGTTGTGAATTGCACTGTGATGAACATTAGAGCACAGATGTCTGGTCTTGGTTTGTATCTTACTTCTATTGGGCATATGCCCAGTAGGGAGATTGCTGGATCATATGATAGCTCAATTTCCATTTGTTTTAGGTATTGTTAGATTAATTTCCATAGTGGCTGCACATATATACAGGACCACCAGCAGTTGAGAGTTCCTATCTCACCACACATCTCCAGCACTTGCTGCTTTCGGATTTTTTGAATTGGCTATCTTTGAGGGTGTTAGGTGATACCTCATAATTGTTTTAATTTGCATTTCCCTTATGGCTAACGATTGAGAGCATTTTCTCATGTGTTTATTATTTCTATTCTCTTGCTATTGGTAGGATTATTCTGTTGACTCTGCTCTAATTGCTTGGGCCTTTGTGACAAAGTGTCAGTCATAAGTCTCTCTTCCTTTTTCATGTGTATATTTATCGTTATCAAACTTCCCCTGATAACTGCTTTTCATGTGTATATTTATCGTTATCCGTTATCATGTGTATATTTATCGTTATCCTTTTTCATGTGTATATTTATCGTTATCAAACTTCCCCTGATAACCTGTGTCCCAAAGGTTTTGGTACATTATATTCTCATTCTCATGATTTCTAAAAACTTCATGATTTCATCTCTGATCTGAACCAGTACCCATTCATTTTACATTAGGGAGTTATTCATCCTCCAATTATTTGACTTTCTATTCCCATAAAGAATTACAGTCTCAGAAACTCACAGGATCACCTCTACTCTGTCCCTGTGAGCTGGCATCAACTCGATGGCAGTCAAATGAGGTGAGAGATGTAGAGCCAATTCCTTCAGTGGTGGAAGAGAATAGTTTAACTAGGATTTTCTTAAACTTGTGTTAGAAGGATGTTTAAAAAAAAGAGAAAGAAAAGATGTAGTCCACCACACCATTAGACTATACCCTTGAAACCCCTATAAGCAGTTCTAATTTGCCATAAATAATAGTATGAATTAGAATCAACTCAGAGGCAATGGGTTTTAATTTGTCTACCTTAATACCTTTGAAATACCTTTGTCAAAACTCTTGACTACCAATTGTCAGTTTAGACTTTTTAAGATGAGGTCTGTCATGTTTATTTTTAACACACAACTTTGATGATTTGTGTGGTTAGCCTAAAATCGGGGAATATAGAATAAAATAATCCCTTTTCATTTTTTTTAATAGCAGCTCATTTAGCACAACTTGGTGTACAACTATCTCTCCTTTCACCCCAATTCTCCCAACTAGCTGAAATTCCAATTTAACCCCAGATTCACAAACTTTGCTTTAAGAACTTGTCAAAAACTCTGATTTTTTTGGCTTTACCACAAGAATTTTTAATTATTATGTGTGAATAGAGAAGCAGGTACATGTATTTGTTATAAGTTCCACAGAAGGCATTGAGATCTGAAGCATCTAGTCTCAGAAGCAGGTACCCTTCAAGGAACTAAGGCCTGGGCAGGGTGGGGGAGGGGGCACCAACAGCACACATACACTGGCCAGACAGTGGTTTTGTTTTTCCCTCCTGGCTCACCTAGTTAGTTAATATTGGCTATTATTAAGTCACGAGGAAACATCAAGGTCAATGGAGAAGGGAAGTGTGTCTTATTTTCTTGTTACAGTTGATGTTACAGCATCTGTTAATGAGACATTTACTCAGAAAGAGCATTATGGAAAGTCAAAACCCCCAGAATATTGTGTTTGTTTTTTTTTTGTCTTGTGTTATTAAGTCAGTGTTAGAAATTAACCTGAAAAGCATTGGAGGTTTTATGTATATATTGGCATTAATGAAAAAGTAATGTTTCACTAGTTATTGAAATATTTATTGAACATTTATTATGTACTTAGCTTCTAAATTTGGTCCTTACCATTTCACAGACTAATTGCAATCTTGGGAGCAAAATAAGATTCACGCTCCAAAAGGTTTCACATGTGTTGTTGATGTTCCATTAATCAGAATTAGAATATAGATAATTCTTTCCTTTCACAGCTCATTGACAAAAATTCTATTAAATTCAGAAGGGTAAGGAATTGACTGAACGGGGTTTCGCTTATGTGGATTTACTAGTCCTTGGTAATTGTAGTCAGGGTTTTTTTCTACAATTAAGGATAGTTAAAGTTTTCAATCTCCTAGACACTTCCCTTGCCTAACACATTGCCTTCCCACATTTGGTAGTTTAGGTTATTCTGGAAGAAGGATATTGTTATTTCATGAAGGCACAGGTGGAAAAAGAAAATATACTATTACCACGATAGTCAGTCAAATCATCAGTCATATTTATCTAGGAGATGTTTGCTTAATGCACTTTTCCATGTGTAGTTAGGGATCCAGACCTGTTGTTTTTAGTCCCTTAAGATGCTCTAGTTCCTTTCAATGCATGGATGTGCTGTAAGTAGGGCCAAATCCAAACCAAGCCAACTGTCTTTGACCCAATGTGAACTCAGAGTGAATCTATAGGGCCGAACAGAGCTGTCTCATCGGCTTTCTAAGGTTATAATCCGTACAGAAGCAAACACTGTGCTTTTCTCATGAAGCGTTTTGTTTGGAACTGCTGGCCTTTTTAGTTAGAAAGTAGGCACATATGCATTAGTAGCTAGTTCTAAGGTATCTGTATTTATTATATTGTTCCTATTTTAAAAACATGAGTCAATTATTTCTGGATTCCTTTTCAAAAAAGCAAAATAGTGTGTGTGGTTATTTTAAAAGTAAATCGCGTCCATTTTGGGAGGCATTTGCTAACCACAGTTTTTAACGTCTGGAATAGTTTGTACTCTGCAATATTGCTGGTAAGAGTAAATGTGAGAGCAAATTATTACAACTTTGTAAGTCTATTCAATAATGTCTGTTAAGAATAAGCATACATCAAATTCAACTCCTAGGGGTAATATCAAGAATAATATGTAAAATATTCATCAAAGGTCTGTGCATGTATTTCATAATCTGAAAATATAAATGATTCAAATGCAAACAAATAATAGACTATATAAGTAAATTGAATGAAAATGAGCAACATTGTGTTAGGTCAGGTTTATTAGAGAAACAAGTCCAGTGACATTTGTATGTGTATAAGAAAGAGCTTTATCTCAAGAAGTAATTACACATCAGGAAAACATCCCAGTCCAGTCCAACTAAAGTCCATGAGTTCACTACTAATCATAAGGCCCTCTTCAGACTCACGCAGACACAATCAATGATGCAGAATGCAGGAATATAAGATGCTGGTGGGTGCAAAGTCATGTGGATACAATGGTGGTGTTAACATACCAGGCTCTGGCAGCAATCAGGGTTACCCAGCAGGAAGTTGAAGGCAAAGAGAGGTGGGTGGGTGGGTGGGGAGGTGTAGAGGACCACACCCACAAGGAGGCACCATCAGTCTGTCACCTGATTGACAGATTGAATACCACCCCTCCACTTTTATATATCTTTAAGTTGACATGAAATTATGTAACTACCACCAACCTTATACTATGTACAATAATATAGATACTTTGTAGAATAGTGATTGGTATCAAATTCAGAAGAGTACATGCCATATAAGTACATTTATTCAAAGCACAAAAGTAGACAAAAGCTAATCTCTGCTTTTAGAAAGAAGGCTAGTGGTTGCTCTTGGGAGTTGTGTAGTAAATAGAGAGGTACACAAGGAGGGCTTCTGGGGTATAAATATTATATTATTCCTAATGTTCTATTTCTTGATGATAGTTAGAAGAGTGTGCTCAATTAATAAAAATCCCTCCAACTATATGCAGAATAGGATAAAATGTAGAATGAAATACTTCAGACAAAATGGCAGGCTAAACAGACAGGTTACCCAGACCTTCTGCAACAAATATATGAGAACAAAGGAAGTAATGTGTATGATAATTCTAGAAAGTTGAACTTCAGAGGAAAAGATAAAATGTTGATTGACTACACACGAAGAGAAGCAGCAACACAAGGAGACAAACAGAACAGTGGATTTCCAGCTGTCCTGACAGCAAGGCCCTTTTGAACTTGTGTAAGGAGCAACCTGATAAGCCACTCCACCCCCTAGGATTGCACAAGCACACACTGGTGACTGCATGGTTAGACAGAAAGCTGTGATCTTTTCCTGGTTTCCTGAACCCTACCAGTGACCATACTGTCATTATTCCCCATCCTTACCACCCTGAGTCTGCTGACATGCTACACCCCTCAACTCCTTAAACCCGACACAGACCCTGCACTGTTCTCATGCATATGAGGCATGCCCACAAATCAGGCACCAGGTGCAAGCCATCCCTGCATTTGGAGTCACATGTTTTCCACTTCCTTGGATCAGCAGAATGTGCAGAACCACACACAGTCTGTCAGGGACTCAGTCCAAGACCTGGCACCCAGCCACATTCTGCACTGGCAGGAACTCTGTCCAGGACTATGTGTCCCTCCCAATCCCTGTGAGCGCCTAAACCAGAGGAGCATGCCCACTCATACTGGGGATCCTGCCCTTGCCACCTCCTCAGCTGACAAGAACACAGCCTGCTTACCTGGCTCCAGCATTATTTTTTTCCTTTCTTTCCTATTCTTCCTCCTCCAGTTTCTCTTCATCTTCTTCTTTTTCTTTATCCTTTCTTTTCTTCCCTTATTTTTCTTTTAAAAATATATTTTGGGTGGGTGGTGGTGGTGGGGAGAAGCATTAAAGAACTAGAAGAAAGTTGTCTGTTTCATCGGTGCTATACTGCATCTTAACTGGCTCATCTCTTCCTTGTGACTCTTCTGTAAGGGGATGCCCAATTGTCTACAGGTGGGCTTTGGGTCTCCACTCCTCACTCCCCCTCATTCACATTGCTATGATTTTTCATTCTGGGAGTTTGATGCCTGATACCTGGTCCCATCAACATCTCATGATCACACAGGCTTATTCCAGGTGGGCTTTGTTGCTTCTCAGTTAGATGACCCCAATTTTACTTTACAAATATGGCTAGACCAGAGCCTGTGCAGATAAGAGCTGGAAATACTGGGAATCCAGGACAGGTAAACCCCTTAGGATCAATATGAGAGTAGCAATACCAGGAGAGTAAGGGGAACGTGGGAGGAGAAAGGGGAAATCAATCACAGTGATCTTCATATAACCCCCTCCCATGGGGACGGACAACATAAAAGTGGGTGAAGACATCGGTCAGTATAAGACATGAAAAAAAATTATAAATTTTCAAGGGTTCATGAGGGAGGGAAGGGCGGGGAGGGAAGAAAATGAGCTGCTACCAAGGGCTCACGTAGAAAGAAAATGTGTTCAAAATGATGAGGGCAACATATGTACAAATGTGCTTGACACAATGAAAGTATGTATGGATTGTGATAGCCGTGTGATCCCCCAGTAAAATGATTTAAAAATTTTTTTGTTTTCTTTCCTTTTTTATTTTATCCCCTCCTTTGTTTATTTTTCTTTACTGTTTTCTATATATTTTCCCATTTTACTCCTGCTAATTTTTCCCTTTTTAATTTACTTTTAAATCCTGTCCTATCTTTCTTTTTCTTTAATTTTTTCTTCTTGCTTTTTAATTTCTTATTCATTACTTTTTATTTATTGTTCTTTGTTTTAGTTTGTCTCTTATTTTCATTTTGTCCTACCCAGGACGACACAGCCATTTTGCCTGTACTACCCAGTGATTCCCACAGCTTCTGCAACCCTGTTCACTAAATGAGAGCCACCACTTGCTCCCTCACCACTTACTCAATGACAGATGGCTATCAACATCGACTCAATCCTCCCTCAACTGCTCCATACTAACAGTAAACAGAGAACTATGCTCCTATCCTCTGTCACACTAACCATAGGATTCGCAGGACAGATAGTGACCAACCACAGGACAGCTAGTGACAAGCATCTCACTGACTTAGATATAGCAAAACACAAAAAACAAACAAAAATAAGCAAACACACCAAGATAAAATCACCAAAGTCTCAGAGAAAACAAACCCCCAGCTCACACAAAGAAAGAAGACAGAGTAGCTAAAACAAGTGGCCAAAGTACACAACTAGAAATCCTTCTAGAGGGATATGTGGTTTTGAACCTTGATAAGAAACTCCAGAGAATGATATTTAGGTACCATTAACAGATTGACAGGAATACTGAGAAAGCTGCAGACAAAACCAAGGAAAACACAGGCCATTAAAAAAAGCATTGAAGAATTTAGGGCTCTTAATGACATTAGTACACTATCAAAAACAACTGAAAACACACTACCAGCAGAAGACAAATTAGATGTCTAGAACTACTAAATATTAGACACTTATGTACACCAAAATATTTCACTAACAGTGTTAGCAGATAGCTAGAGGAAATTTTTGGTAATGACATATCAAACAAAATTCATAGAAAATTTCAACACCTTAACAACAAAAAGGCAGATAATCCAGTTGAACAAAGGGCAGAGGCCACTCTCCCAAAGAAAATATTCAGATAACTAATAAACATGTGAACAAATATTAACAGTCATTAGCCATCAGAGATGCATATCAAGGTAACAGTGAAATACCATCTCACTCCAACTTGAAGAACAAAGTTCAAAAAAATAAACACAATAAGTTCTACTAAGGCTGTTGAAAGATTGGAATCCTTAGATACTACTGAAAGGACTGTTTTCCATGCCCACTTTGGAAAATAATATGGCATTTTCTTAAAAAATCAGAAATAAACATATCATACCCAAACCAAAGCAAACAACCACAAAACCAAACTCACTGCCATCAAGATAATCCTGACTCGTGTTGTGGTTATTGTGAGGTGCATCAAGTCCATTCTGAGTCATATCGACCTGGCGTCCGACAGAAGGAAGCATCACTTAACCTTACACCATACTCACAATTGTTTTTATGTTTGATGATCTCATTGTTGCAGCCACTGTGCCAATCCATCTCCTCAAGGGCCTTCCTCTATTCCTGTGATTCTACTTTACCAAGTACGGTTCTTTTCCTGGTCTCACCTGATGTTGGTGCTGTTGTTAGGTACCATCAAGTTGGTCCCAATTGACAGTGGCCTTCTGCACAACAGAATGAAGCACTTCCTGTTCCTGCTCAATACTCATAATTGTTCCGGTGCCTGAGTCCACTGTTGGAGCCATGGGGTCAGTTCATCTCCTGAGGACCTTCCTCTCCTACGCTGCACCTCTACTTGACCAAACAAGATGCTCTTCTCCAAGGACTGGTCTCTCCTGACAACATGCCCAGAGTCTGTAAGATGAAGTCTTGCCATCCTTGCCTCTATGAGGCACTTTAGCCACATTTCTTCCAACATAAATTTGTTGGTTATTTTAGTGGTCCGTGGTCGTTTTAATATTTTTCTCTAGTGCCACAATTCAAATGCATAGATTCTTCTTTGGCCTTCTTTATTCAGTGTCCAACTTTCACATGAATATGAGGCAATTGAAAGTACCACAGCCTGGGTCAGGCAGACCTTTGTCCTCAAAGTAGCATCCTAGTTCTTTAACACTTTAAAGATATCCGTGTAACTTATTTAAGTAATGCAACTAGTCATTTGATCTGGACTACTGCTTTCTGGAGCAATGATTGTGGATCAAAACAAGATGAAATCTGTTACAACTTCAGTCTATTCTCCATTTATCATGATATCACTTATTGGTCCAGTAAAACACCAATAAAGGCCTCAGTGAGGGCAGGATCCTCTAACCATGCTTCTTCAATCTGTATGCAGAGCAAATAATCAGAGAAGCGGGGTTGTATGAGGAAGAATGTGGCATTAGGATGGGAGGAAAGCTTATTAACAACCAGTGATATGCAGATGACACAGCTGTGCTTGCTGAAACTGAGGAGGACTTGAAGCACTTGCTGATGAAAATCAGTTTGCAGCCTTCAATATTGGTTATAATTCAGTGTAAAGAAAACCCAGATCCTGACCACTAGACCTATAGGTAACATCAAATATGATGAAAAGAACAAGTTGCGTAGCCTGGAGCTGCAGGCCTATATTCTCAGGGGACACTAAGGTTGATCGGCACAACATAGTGCATACAGGCTATAGTTGTCATCCTAGTTTGGCAAGTAGTGGCTGGAATTTTTTAAATTTTGCAAGTGGTTATCTAAGGAGCAACTATTGATTTCTCCCTGTCCAGAAAATAAAAGTGAAGAAAATAAAAAACATTTAAAAATGATTAGTCCAATAGACTAATGGACCAATTGAAGCTACACCTTCATGACCCTAGTACCAGAAAATCTATACGGTGCCTTGCTACCACTACAAACTACTTTGAAAGAGATTACATCAGAAGGAACTGAATAGAAATTAGAAGAAAATCTGGAATAAAACTGAAACCCATAGAACAGACAAGGCTAACTTGTCAGTTATTAACTGGTAGAACCCTTGAGACAACTTTAATTACCCTTCAAACTTGAACTGAACTCACCCAATGATTCATTTTCAACAGTGAAACAGAAGTTAAGGGTTTAAATGACACATTGCATTTAGCAAATCTGTTCCTCAAAATCTCTTTGCAGTGTTGAAAAGCAAAGATGTTACTTTGAGGACTAAGGTGCACCTGACCCAAGCCATTGTATTTTCAATTGCCCCATATACAATGTGAAAGTTGGATTTGATTAAGAAGGACTGGATAAGAACTGATACATTTGATTTGTGTTGCTGGCAATTAATATTGAAAGTACCATAGACTAATAAAAGGACAAATTGATCTGTCTTGGAAAAAGTAAGACCAGCGTGCTCCTAGACAGGATGTAAGACTTTGTGTTACCTACTTGGGGTACGTTATCAAGAGAAGCCAAGCCCTGGCGAAGAACATCATGCTGGTAAAGTTGAGAGTCATGGAAAAAGAGGAAGGCTTGGAATGAGGTGGATTGTCATGGGCTGCCAACAATGGGTTCAGACTTAAGAACAATTATGAGGCTGGTGCCCAACCAGGCAGTGTTCCGTTCCACTATGCTGCGCATAGGGTCAGGTGTGACTTGATGGCACTTAACAACAAAAACAACTTTACTCAATATTATATCTCCCAGACACATCCATGTCATGGGAAGTTTCATTTTCATCATTATTCTTTCGTGATTCATAGTTTTCCATTACCTCATAGATGCCCTATAGTACAAAGTAAAACGGCACCTTTGAGTTTCCAAAATCTAAATCTTCATGGAAGTACACAGCCTCCTATTTCTCTAGTGGAGCGGCTGATGGGTTCAAATCCCTAAACTTGCAGCTACAGCTCAGTGTGTAATTCATTACTATCAGTCAGAATTGACTGGTTGACCAATGAGATGTCACATTGGTCATGTTAGATTTACTAAGGCCGATAAACTATGGTAAAATATGGTGCTATCAAAATATCAAGTGTGAATAATTTTGCATGTCTTTTATTTTTTCCAAATTTTGAGCTTTTTTCCATAATTTATCTTTCTGTGTCATGTATTTTTTAACAATCTGGTACTAGGATTTTTATTAATCTTTTATCTTTTGTATAATGGACTATTGCATTATTTGTTCAATTTATTAATACAACATATCTTTATTAATTTGTTTGGAAAAAGTTAAAATTTACAAAATATCCAAGGACATAAATTATCATAGAGCATTCACACATTAGTACAAAAGAAAATTGTGGGTTTTTGTTTTTATAAACTGTATGCAGGAGTTTTTTATGGTATATTTAGCCTAGGGATCAATAATCATGTGACTTTTTTTCACCTGTCTGCCTCTCAGAAATACAATATTTGCTAAAATATGATTTATCCCTTAATGTAGGGGTGTCAAACTAGCAAATGCTTTAAGAAAAGAGGGGAAGCTTATCACTCTTTTTAATTTAAGGTATATTGTGACAATAAAGCATTAATTATGTGAGCTTTTGTCTTCAGTTAGCCAGAACTGTAAATATATTACAAATATACTAGGTGGCATTAGTTACAAACAGACCAATTTATTTTGAAGGATTCAAAACTTGCTTCTAAATAAAAAGAAAAGTCTGTAGCAGAGAAAGATAAATTCATCAGCATCACATGACTGCATGTGGATAAGCATGTACTTCTCTACAGGTTTGCAGTGTTACAAAATGTTGTGTGTGGCTTTAGTTTACATGACATTTCAGGTATTTTTCCCCTAAGAATTTATTTTTTCTTTTTTAGCTTTTCTTGAACATACTTAATTATGTTTCTAAGAAATACTTCTGAGTTTCAAGTGTTGCTTTTTAAAAAAGCTTCTACCAGCTAAAAATCTCATCTTTTTTACCACTCTTCTTTAAATCACTTTTATTTCTGGCTATGTTAATATATATATATATATATATAACATTTTTCTTTTGAAGCAACTACATTCAATTCTTAAGACTCAACGTTTGCCTTACAAGTGCAAATTGCATTTTACAATCAGATTGTGAATACATTTATTATTTATTTTCATACTTTTCAGGGAAGGCATATTAGTATTTGTTCAGTAATTTTTTTTAGTTATCACATTTTATTCTTACTGAAAGTTTTTCCTCAAGAAGATATAGCTTGATAATATTAATGTTCTATTTTTAGATGAGGTATATTTAAAAAATTTTGTAGGAAAAGCCCACTTTAATCCTCTGCAATCATCTTGGATTTCAGAATCACTTTGCATTTCTTTGTATACTTGAACTAATATGAACGCTTGATAAATAGGTGAGAATTAATATATCCACCTTGTTAGACATAAGTAGTTGTAGTGTTGATTTTAAGCTTGTTGAGTGAGAGAGCTCAGAATGTTAAAGAGGCAAACCAGCAGGTTCAGGTAATTAAAAACTCTCTTCTTCTGGAGAAACTTGAATGAACATGATGCTATTAAAGTAGAAGCTAATCTGAAAGACGAAAAGTTTAGATGTAAAAAAGAAAAATGTTTCTTGTCATTAGTTTACAAAGCAACTGAACAAAAGGTTAGCAAGATAATTAAGTAGCTTGCTGCTAAGTGGAATTTCTTAAAGCTTTCTGATTAGAGATCTTCTTTAAAAAACAAAACAAGACAAAAATCACAAAACAAAAACCAGGCAACTAAATTCAGATAATCTAGTTGAAAAGGCTAACTCGGTTCCATAGAAGCAGACCAGTCTGGAATAAAATTGTGTATGGTGACAGATATTCTTAATGATGAACATAATTAATTGATCAACAAATCTTAATAATAGTTTTTAGCTTTAAGAGTATCTTGCTGTGTTCTAATTCTTTTGAAATAAGTCCATGTAGTTTTACTATGCAATGGCACTAAATTAATTCCATTATTTTGGTTACTCCATTCTAAAGTAATCTGTATAAAAGTCTCAATGTTTTCCTCCTTTGCCTGAAAAATAGCAAAAGTGAGTATTAAATATGTATTATTCTCATTATAAATGTTATTTACAACCACCAAACAAAAATTAGACCTTATAATTTTATTTATTTATTTATTTATTTTTAAATTTTTAAACATTTTATTAGGGGCTCATACAACTGTTATCGCAATCCATACACACATCAATTGTGTAAAGCGCATTTGTACATCATTCTCAAAACATTTTCTCTCCACTTAAATCCCCAACATTAGGTCCTCATTTTTCCCCTCCCTACCCGCTCCCCCCTCCCTTGTGAACCCTTGATAGTTTATAAATGGGTATTTTGTCATATCTTGCCCTGTCTGACGTCTCCCTTCACCCACTTTTGGGTTGTCTGTCCCCCAGGGAGGAGGTCACACACAGTTCCTTGTAATCGGTTCCCTCTTTCCTACCCATTCTCCCTTTACCCTCCCTGTTTTGCCGCTCACACCACTGGTCCTATAGGGCTCATCTGCCCTGGATTCCCTGTATTTTCAGTTCCTATCTGTACCAGTGTACATCCTCTCGTCTAACCAGACTTGCAAGTAGACCTTATAATTTATATCTGCATTTCAATCCTCTGTACTCCAAGGAATTTCTGTTAATGATATGAAGAGACAGGTTGTCCTTTGTAAACACATCCTGGCAAAGCCCTGGCTTCTCTTAGAGAGGTGGCCAGGCCAAGGTAGTGACCACTACATTATAGTTAAAATGAAAACTAGGGTGTCATGACATTTGTGTCATTGTTGTTAGGTGGCATCAAGTCGGTTCTGAAACCATAGTGACCCTATGCACAACCGAACAAGCACTGCGTGGTCCTGCACCACTATATGCCTTAGCCCATTGTTGCAGACACATAATCAATCCAGCTCCTTGAGGGCCCTCCTCTCCTTTGCTGCGCCTCGACTTTACTTAACACGATGTCATTACATTAGGACATATTTTTGTACGAAGTAAAAGAAGCTAGAAGCTAACAAGCAAGGTCAGTAAAACTCAGTGAGTATGTATTCATTGGTCAGTGCTCTTTTCTTTCTTCTTCTTCTTCTTCTTTTTTTTTTCACATTTTAATCGATAAGGAAAACTGCAGAAGAATTGATGCATTTGAATTATGGTGTTAGTGAGGGATATTGAAAGTATCATGAACTAGAACAACAAAGAAATATGCCTTGGAAGAAGTACAACCAGAATGCTCCTTAGAAGCAAGAGTGGCAAAACTTTATGCCATGCACTTTAGATGTGTTGTCTAGGAGACCAGGCCTTAGAAAAGAACATTATACTTGGTAGAGGGTCAGGAAAAAAGGATGACCTGGGAGGAGACACATTGACATAGTAGTTGCAACAATAAACTCAAGCATAACAACAGTGGTGCAGAGTTTCATTCAGGAATATGTAGAGCTACTATGGGTGAGCACCAACACAAAATAATCCAACAACAACAACAGGAGCAGTGGCCTTAAACTTACTTAGTCGTGCATATTTTGGGGGCAAATATATGCTAGCAGAATGCTTCATTGTACTCAATACATTTATTTACTCAATTACTGCAGAGTTTTATCTTCAAATACAAGTATTTTAAAAACCAAACTGATCATCAAGCCATTGGGAAGGAAGTCCATTGTGAGTATAAAATGAGTGATTACCAACCTATCTGTGAGCAGAGATTGTAGTTTGATGTCATATTATACACACCTTTGGAAATCCATAGAACTGATACAGCCCAAACAACTAGAGAAAACACATTCTAAGTTCTAAAACAAACAAACAAATCACCAAGTTAATTTGGGTACATGGCCACCCAATGTAGGATTTCTAAAGAAGTACATGTTTATGGGACCATAGAGTCTCATTTTTATCATTTGGAACTGCTGGTAGTTTTGAATCACAGAACAATGATGGCTTTTGTTATTGTTGAGAAATTTCCCTTCCATTCATATTCTGTTGAATGTTTTTTTTTAATCATATATGGATGTTGAATTTTATCAAATGCCTTTTCTGCATATATTGATGTACTCATACAGTTCTCCTTTATTTTGTTTATGTGGTGAATTACATGGATTTCCCCCCCAATATTAAACCATTCTTGCATATTTGGTATGAATCCTCCTTGACCATGATCTATTATTCTTTTGATGCTCAGTTGAATCCTGTTGGCTAGTATTTTGTTGACTATTCTTCCATCTATATTCATTAGAGATATTGGTCTTCAATTTTTAATTCTGGTGGCAGTTTATTTTCTTAATGACTAGATTTATTTCTTCTCTTATAGACTTGTAAAGATTTTCTAAATTATTCCGTGGTAATTTAGGTAAATAATGCATTTCTGGAAATGTATCCCTTTCTTGTAGATTTTTAAATTTGGTGGAATACATTTTTTTCATCATACTGTGTGATTCTATTTTTTGTCTCATTTGGTCTGTTGTAATATCATCTGTTTCATTGCTTATTCTTTGTTAGGTTTGCCAGTGGTTTATGAATTTTGTTAATCTTTATGAAGAACCTTACTGATTTTTTTCTATGTATTTTAAGTTTCTCTGATTCATGAATTTCTTCCGTAATCCCTATTACTTCTTTTCTTCTAGTATCTGATGATTTTGTTTTGCTATATTTCTCCAATTGTTGCAGTTGATATGTTACGATGTTTGCCTTAATTCTTTTTTCCTTGTTGATGTGTGCAGATATTGTTATCAACTGCCTTCTGAGTACTGCTTTCGCCATGTTGTAAACATTTTAATATGTTGTATTTTCGTTCTCATTTATTTCAACAAATATTTTTTTTGTGTAATATCTGCAAGTACTCAGTGGTTCTTGAATAAAGTGTTATTCAATTTTCATGTATTTGATTTTTATGAAGTTGATCATTCTATGATTGATTTCCAGTATTGCAGCATTATAATCTGAAAAGATGGTTTATGTTATCTCATTTTGAAAAAATAATTGGTGCCAAATTTAAGAATCAAAATATGGTCTATTCTAGAATAGCTTCTGTGGGCACTGGAAAATACAGTGAAATGAATTTTTGTTCAGTGAAGTGTTCTATATGGCTATTAAATATATATAGTTGATTGATTGCGTTATTTGAAATTTTGTATCTTTGTTGATTTTATTTCTATTTGATTGATCTTCAGTTGAGAGTGATGCTTTGTAGTCTCTGAGCATTATTGGATTATGATTTATTTGCCTTTTAATTTCTATAATAATTTGATTAATATAGTTTGATGGGTATTTCATTTGGCACATACAAGGAGCACCAAAAAACAAAACAAAACTGGAATTATTTTCAAAGCTATGTATTTAATATTTTTTACAAAACAACTTTATCACATTCAAAGTATTCTCCACTATACTTAATACATTTGTCAAATCTGTGATTCCATTCCATTCTTTTTTAAACTCACTCATTTGGATAGCTGACTGCACCTCCCTTGTGTTTTTCCTAGCTTCTTCTTCCTTGTCCCTCTTGTCCTTCTGTATTGGCGGAAACAAAAAGAAGTTACACAGAGAAAGGTTAGGTGAGCAACGTGCATGAGACAAGAGAGATAAGCTGTATTTTGTTCAAAACCGGTGCACTGAGATGGCAGCGTGAGCAGGTGCATTGTCGCGGTGGCAAAACCAGTTCCCTGTCTGCCACAAATCAGGCGTTTTAGGGCACACACTGTTATGCAATCTTTTCAGAACTTCTAAACAGGAAGAGTAATTAACAATCTCAAAACACACTACAAGTCAGCATTTTCATCTCTTCAGAAAGTTGATGGATGTCCAGAATGAGGTTTGTCATCAATCAACATTTCATCTTTTTGTAAGAACACCACTACCACTCATACACTTGAGTTTTTCCCATAACTATGTCCTTGTAAGCTGTGTTCAACATCACAGCAGTTTCTGTGGCATTTTTCCTGAGCAGGAAACAAAATTCCTCAGCTCCACTCTGTTCTCTTAAATTGACCGTCACACACACACACACAAAAGAGGTTCGAGTGAAAATTCTTTTATGAAAAAATTTATTGTGACCAGAGAGAACCTTCCCAGGCAATGCCACGGGGTGCACGAACTCAGAGCAAGTGGCTTGATGCGCATCTAGTGGGAAAAATGCAATATCCACTTCCTTGGGACTAGTTTAATATTAATTATTAAAAAAGAAGTTATTACCACAGTATTGTTGTTGGGTGAAGTGTTTTCTATAAGTCCAAGAGAACAAATTGATAAATAGTGTTGTTTATTTCTGTATCTTTATTTTCTTTCTACTTGATCTGTCTTTTCTTGAAAGTGATAAAGTGTTAAAGCTTCCCAGTACTATTGTACAATAGTTTATTTTTCTCTTAAATCCTGTAAAATACAATTAAATAATGTATTTTGAGAGTGTTTCATAGATGTTTATTAACGTTATGTTTTCTTATTCTTTTGTGGCTTTCAACATTATATAATGTCCTTATTTGTCTCTCATGATGGCTTTTACTATGATGTCTATCTTTTCAGAAATTAACATTGTTACTCCTGCTCCTTTTCACTCTTGATATACATAATTTTTATCAATGCTTGATTTTAGTTTGTTTTTTGTTTTTATAGCTAAGACGTATTTCTTGTAAGCAGTGTACAAATGGCTCATATTTTCTTATCCATTCTGCTACTCTCTATCTCTCACACTCATTTTTGTATTGATAGATATGGTCCCCTAATTGTTATTTTGAAATATTTTTGTGATGTTGTTGGTTTCTCTGTTCATCATAATTTTCTGTGCTGGTTTCCATCTTTTATTATATGGGCTTTTATTATAAGAGGTTAAAAAAAGTTTTTGCTTTTTTTTTCAATTTTGGCAGACTTAAAAGGCAATAAGAAATACGTCTTCTTTTTGTGTGTTTTGTTTTGTTTTTTGTCATTGGTTTGTTCTTGTTCGCTGTCTTGTTTTTGTGCATGTTATTATCTTCGCTGGTCTGTCTAAATAAGATAGGCTGGATGAACAATCTGGAGGAGAAAACAACAGGGCTGACAGTTCCAGGGGGACATGGGAGAAGAGGAGGTGGGGGAAAAGGTAGTGGTGTTAACAAACCCAGGGGTAAGGGAACAACAATGATTGCTATCAGTGGTGAAGAGGGTATAGCAGTCCTGGTAGGGCATGATCAAGGGCAATGTAACCAAGAGGAATTACTGAAACCCAAATGAAGACTGAGCATGATAGTGTGACAAGAGGAATGTCAAAGGAAATAGAGGAAAGAGCTAGGAAGCAAAGGGCATTTATAGAGGTTTAAAAACAGGCTTGTAAATATGTAAATATATTTATATATGAGGATGGGGAAATAGATCTATGTGCAGATATTTATAGGTTTAGTATTAACATAGCTGATGGACATTGGGCCTCCACTCAAGTACTCCCTCAATGCAAGAATACTTTGTTCTATTAAACTGGCATTCTATGATGCTCACCTTC
>NW_022109491.1:41613964-41626038 GCF_000313985.2 Echinops telfairi
GGGCAATGAATGTACAAATATGCTTTACACAATTGATGTATGTATGGATTGTGATAAGAGTTGTATGAGCCCCTAATAAAATGATTTTAAAAAAGGAAATAGATTCTATCAGTATAAAATAACTAACATCAAAAAAGTCTAAGACCAGATGGTTTTAATGAGTAATTCTATCAATCAGTTAGCAGAGCTAACACCATTTAAGGATATAGAAAAGGATAATATACTACCAAGCTTATTTTATGAAGTAAGTAAAAACCTGATCCCTAAGCCAGGCAAAGGCATTACCAGAATAGAAAACTATATACTAATATATTTATGAGTATACACGCCAAAATTTCAACAAATCTCAAGCTAATAAAATTTAACAAAAGATTAAAAAAATAAAAGTGGTGTTCAGACCAGAGTTGCAATAATGGTATTATATTATAGAACAGTCAATGTAATCCACCACATAAATAAAATAAAATTATATAATTATATAAATTAATGCATAAAAGTATCTTGACCCAATTTAACAAAATTAATCTTGATAAAACACTCAGTAAAATAGTAATAGAAGGGAAATTCCTCAACATTATTAAGGCTGTATATGAAAAACAATCTGCCTGCATCTCACTCAATGGAGAGAAGTTGAAAGCGTTCTTCCTTGTATGGGAACCAGATAGGATTGGTCTTTATCCCTATTCTTACTTCATATAGTCCTGGCAGGCTTAGCCAGAGTTATAAGACATAACAAAGAAATTGAAGGTATCCAAATTGGAAAAGAAGCACAACTCTCTTTATATGAAGATGATATAATCCTATGTATTGAAAACTCCAACAAATAAAAACAATACTTAAGTGAAGTGAAAAATTTGACAACATAGCAGACTATAAAATCAACATACCAAGATCAATTGAATTCTTGTATATTAAAGCAGACTCTAAAAATAAAATTACTGAAAAATAAGAGGCATTGTTGGTAAAAATTATGTAAATAGTATATAGTTTTAATTAGGGCTTCTGTGTAACTATAAATATATTTAAAATTAGACTATAGACTCACAATATTAGAAATAATTATTTATTTTTAATTTGGCTATGAATTTTTGCTCTTTTTAGCATTAGATACACTTTCAAGACTTTTTCTATTTTATTTGTCATTGACAGCAACTTCATTAATGATGTTATTTACTTTGGTTTTCAAGTACTAGTTAACAGAAACATCTCATGTTTGTTTTGGGGAGAAGTAGATAAGAACACATACATACAAATCCATAGTATCCAAGTATTCATAGTCCAATATTTCAGACACAATTAATGACTATACTTTGAGATAACATCTTTTAATGCCATTTTATGACCTTTCCACAATCTGTGGAGAGATTGCATTTTATCAGCATTAATACCACCTTATTCTTGGCTAACTCCTGTTTATTTAGGAAGTTATGTGGAAGAGAATATAAACAGCAAAGAGTCCACACTGATTCTACTTTCCTTAATAGTGTTATCTTAAACAGAGATGGTACTTGACAGAACCATTGAGGTAGCATGAGTTCACAGATATAAGTGTATTTGTCTACTATTTTTCACCAGAGAGAAATAGACTCCAAGGCTCCTAAGAAGTTTTACTATTAAGAGATTTTGGAAATTGAGTTAATCTCTTACGAATTTACTCTTTGTTTACTTCCTGTTACTCTCTCCAATTTCAATCCTTTCTTCTAAAGTAGAGCTAATTACTATTTATTTTTTTGAGATATGACTCCCCTCATTGTATTATTAAATATCTCAGAGTCCATTATCTGCAATTTGGAAATTTGTCCACATAATCCAAAAAGTTCTAAAGCTCAAAATTTTTTAATATTTTCATAATTGAACAAATATAAGCTTATTTACTTGCTGTCCTATTCTTTCAGATTACACACATATCCATAATGAACAGGTGAGGAGATTGCACAGTTATAAACATCATAGAATATTCACATGTTTGACTTTGTAATTTAAATGTATATTTATTTATTTTTACCCCACAGCCTTATCACCTTCAAAGTACTCTCTGTTACACTTAATACATTTGTCAAATCTGTGATCCAATTCTTGGAAACATTTTTCAAACTCATCTGTTTGGATGGTTGACAGCACCTCTCTTGTTTTTTTCTTCACCTCTCTTATGTAGTCAAATCGCTGTCCTTTCATGTCCCTCTTTATTTATGGAAACAAAAAGAAGTTGCACCAAGCGAGGTCAGGCGAGTAAGGTGCTGGGGCCAGAAAGACATGGGTTGGTTTTTTTTGCCAAAAACTGGCACACTGAGATGACTGCATGAGCAGATGTATTGTGGTGACAAAACCTGTCCCCATCTGCCACAAATCAGGTCCTTTTTTATTGCATACTGCTATGCAATCTTTTCAGAAATTCTAAATAGAAAGCTTGATTAACAATCTGACCTGGTGGAATGAATTCCAAATGCACTATCCCCCTCACATCAAAAAACAAATGAGCAGAGTTTTCTTGGGGGGTAACTCCTCATAAATCTTAACTAGAGCAGCTTTATCTGGAGCAGCGGGGGAGTTCGATCTTTCATAAACCTCTAACTCTTAACTTTGTTGACTCTGATTCACATTGCAGCTTAATTTGTGAGATGCAAAACACTATAGATATCACTCTTTTTGCATAGAAATCCTTGTGTGTATAGGGATTAAAAAAACAACCCACTCTTTGTAAATCATGTATTCAGATTTATAGTTCCAGGAAAAATGATGGAATCATATGCAAACAAGCATTCCCATTTTGCTTATCTGCCGTGTGATTACTGATTTATGTAGATAACATGAATTGCCTAAGGATGTATTCCATAGAACAGAATGAAGCTGCCTTTCCTACACAGAGAGGAAATCATGAGACCAGTGTCTTGATGGAATTAGCCGGTAAAAATATCAAAGAACTTGATACTTATCCAATGAATGATTAAGAATTTTCTTGTTTCTCTGTCCTTTTATTTCTCAAACTTAGTTGGAAGCCTGTGTATACTATACTTCAGGGTCTTACACCTTAGAAGTCAAGAAATAGGTTGTGTGTGTGTGTGTAGTTTCAAATGTTTTGTTCTTTGCTTTATATTGAGAATTTCTGAAGTGGCAAACAAAAAAGTAATAAGGTTGTTCATTTACTGTGGAAAAAGGAGCTATGGTAGAATGTCTTTACCTTGCGTGCTGCATTAAAATATTTAAAATATAATTTAAGAAACATCTTTTCTGAGAACATCTATTTCATCTAACCTGGGCCCTCTATGTGTTCTGTCTAAATATCTTAGAGCAATCCATAATACCATGGGGATTCTGACTTCATTTTCCAAGAAAACACAAAAATAACCATTGATTTAATTTTCTTCAATCAATACAGTATTTGTCACTGTTAAGTTTCTCATACTCTTTATCCTAATGGGAACTCTAGTAAATTTCCATTTGTAACTGGATTTTTTTTCCTTTACACTGATGATTTTATTTTGTTTTAATTGGCAATAGTGTTGAGATAAACTCGTAAATAATATTTTGGGGATTCTTAAAAATTATTTTACTTATGAGTAATTACAACAGTTACTGCAGTTATTATATTTGTATTGAGTTACACATTTTCTATTATGTACTTTAAAATATTCTAGAAATGAAAAATAATAGTTTTCATCACTAAAATATAGCATTATTAAAACTTAGAAATTTCTTTTTTTCTTTTCCTAAGTGCAAGAACACTTAGAAAACATGTAATAAAAGAGAGTGATCATATAATTAAAGTAAAAGAAAACCCCCAAAACAAGCCCTTTGCCATCAAATTAATTCTGACTCATAGCCATCTTATAGGACAATGTGGAACTACCTCCTGTGGGTTTCCAAGAGTGTAATACTTATGATAGTAGCTATAGCATCATCTTTATTCCATGGATCAGTTAATGGTTTGAATGCTGTCCTTGTGGTTAGTTAGCAGCCCAGTGCCTAACCACTATACCAGGCCTCCTCACAGTAATCATATCAATAAATCCATATAAAGCATTTGACAATATCCAACACACATTTCTGATAAAAAAACCACTCAATAAAATAGGGATTTAAGGGAAATTCTTCAACAGAATAAAAGAGATAACTAACCATCCAATTTCATGCTCAATGGGGAAAAATTGAAAACATTTTCTTGAAAACTGGAACAAGGTCAGATGCTCCCTATCACCACTGTTATTCAACATTTTGCTGAAAGTCTTAGCCCAAACTGGTAGACCACAGAGAAGAAACCAAGGAAACACAATTGGGCAAAGAACTGAAACTTGCTATTTTCTGATGATATAATATTATATAGAGATAACTGCAAAGACTCCATAAGAAGACTCTTGTACACAATTGAAATATTTGGTAAAGTAGCAGCCTAAAGATTAAGAAGCTGAAATCAATTGGTTCCTGATAGACCAGTGAAGAGAGCCCAGGAAATCAATATAATGTACGGTAGCCACAAAAAAGGTGAAAAACCTAGGAATAAACCGAACCAAAGAAACTGAGCAAAATAAACTGTACAAAGAAAACAAAAGAACATTATTACAAGAAGCCAAAAGTTACCTACACAAATGGAAGGATATCCCAACTTCATATTGGTAGGAAGACTTAATATTGCGAAAATATCAGTCTATCTAAGGCAATCTACGAATACAATGCAATTCTGATCCAAATCCCAAATTTATTCTTTAAATAAATGGAAAAATCAATTGCCAACTTCGAATGGAGAGGGAAGAAACGCAGAATAAGCAAACAACTTCTCAAAAAGAAGACTCAAAATGGGAGGACTCACACTAACGACCTCAAAACCTACTATAAAATCATAGAGGCACAATGATAGCGACATAGACTAATGGGACAAGATAGAAAACCCCAAAATAACAGCACCTACTTTCAGGAAACAGATTGTTGACCATGGACCAGAAATGTTAAATGCGAAAGGGACACCCTCTTTAAGAAATGGTGTTGGAAAACTTGGATCTCCATTTGTGGAAGACTGAAATAGAACCCATACCTTGTCCCATGTACAAAAATGAACTCAAGATGGATTAGAGACCTAATGTAATTTCCAGAGCTATACGTATCATCAATGAGAAAATTGGGACAAACTTCAGGGCCCGATTTTAAGGAATATTTGGATTACCAAATATAATAAAGGAAGCACGTGGGAGGCAAAATACATGACAGAAACATTAAAAATAACACTTAAGCACATTGAAATATTTATTAAAAGAATAAAATGAGTTCCCACGGATCGAGAAAAAACTTTTAGCAAAGATACAACAAAGAAAGGACTAATTACTAAAATCTATAGAATTCGGTAACACTTCAATAAGAAAAATAATAATCGAATTAAAATGTGGGACAGGACATGAATAGACAATTCTCAAAGGACAATACTGGAATGGCTTTTAAACATGAAGAAATACAGTCACTAGAATTCAAGAGATGTAAATGTAAACAATGATGAGATCATTTTATAAATACAATAATAATTCAAAAACACAGAAAACAACAAATGCTAGAGAGGGTATGATGAGATTATAACTCTTCTACAAACCCGCTGGGCTTTTAAATACGTACCACCATTGTGGAACGCAAAGTGGCCCAACTGAAACACTTGGGAACGGAACGACTCTATGACCTAGCGTACTTTGAGTGGAGACACACCACAAGGAGATGATGCTTGCAGCACAGGTCACAATGGTAAGAAGCCGTAAACAACCTAAATGCCCATCAATAGAAAAAGGGATAAGTTATATTAACTAAATAGTTGAGCTTTAAAAATATACATACTTTTATTTAGGTATACCTTTTATTTCGAATTAGGTGAACATTCACAGAACAGATTATGGGTTTACATTCAGCAATTCATATACATTCTGAATGAATTCCTCCATGCAGTCCCCCAAATATAATATTGCTTATCCCACTTCTGTTTCATTTTTTCAGTCCTCCTTCTTTCTTAACTCCCTGGATATTGTCCTTGGGTAAATGCTACCAGTTTGATTTTAAATGGCTGATTATTTCTAACATGTGGTGAGTTTGCTTCCCAATGTGAAGAATAAGGGCAAATGTAGGCCCTATGTTCCGGGTCCCTCACCACTCTCTACTCAAGCAATAACCTTGATCTCTTTAAACACATAAGTTAGTTAGTCCAGTTAGCTGACTCATATTTTATCTTTTCTTAAATTAGCAGCCTTTAAAATGGATGGCTTTCCAGTACACAGTTCAGGTACTCATCTTAACATTTAAAATGGAGATAATATCATTTTATTCACTAAAAGGCAAGGGATAGTATATTATCGTATGTGAAAGAAAGTAGAATTACAGTCTTTTATTTTTGCCAACTTTAAATTTTGCCCTTTTAATCAAGCTGGCATTTAATATCCTGGGCTCTGTCTGTTAAGAATGTGTGCTGTTTATATGCAAACTTAGGTACAAATTATCTAGCCAGATGTTTCAACATTAAGGGGAAACAAGTTAAATATAATTAACATAGTCCTCATTTATCAAGTAGTTAATTCTCAGGAGCAGGTCACAAAATCAACTTTTGATAATTTAGACAACCTTAAATGAAAAATTCAAGCTATATTTTGAAATACAGTGAGCAAAATTTGAGGACATTCTATTTGTTTCAATTTTGATTATTAATTGTCTATGTCATTGCCTCTTATGACAGTACTGTGTTTTATGGATATTGCAACCAATATATAAATATTAAATATTACATTATAATTTTCTACCAAGTTCTACATATCAATTGATCAGGGGCCTATCAAAATATCTGACAACAAGGACAGTCAGGAGTATAAGGGGGCTACACACAGACACATAAATGTAAAAATAAAAAATGTATTTTGTTCTAGGTACTCAACTGCAGCTCAACTCAACTATTAATATAGTAAGCTATAGCACAGCAAGAATATTGAGTGTGGGTATATTTAATAAGTTTGATGTGGGTGGGTCCCCAAATAAACATGCTGAATATTACTACCACCTTAAAATGGGTCTAAGGAGAGCGAATATATATATGTATCTATCTATCTATCTATATATATATATACACATATGGACTACTGATGGAAAGGGAGGGATTTCAAACTCATAGTTTTCCATGGGAAAGAAAACGAATGGTGATCTGCTTCCAAAGGTTTGCAGCCTTAACCCTATGGAGCCCTGATCAGTCAGAATTGAATTAATAGTACACAGTGGCAACATATATTGATAAATCTTCCTGGAAAAGAACTTAAGAATAATGTTTTATCTTTGCAAAGTCTCATTGGAGATTAGGGAATTATTTCCAAATATTGTCTTTGAGCCCCAATTTAATAGGCTAAAGTAGAAGTGTTACAATGTTACATAATGTAAATGGCTATAGTGGAAATTGTATTAAAGTAAGGATCATAAATTTATATTCAAATCTCAAATCTGACAACGTGAACGCAATTTTGCTATACCCCAAACTAATCCACTGTCATCAAGTTGGTTCAGACTCATAGGGAACTTATAGGACAGAGTGAAATTTTTTCTTTGGATTTCTCTGACTTAAATCTTTATAAGATCAGACAGCCTCATCTTTTTACTTTGTGGTAGCTTCTGGATCTGAACCTCCAATCTTTTGGTTAATAACCCAATACCTAACCGATTATGACATCAGAACTTCTTTGGTTTATTAC
The DNA here is from genome assembly GCF_000313985.2 of Echinops telfairi. Lineage (NCBI taxonomy): Eukaryota > Metazoa > Chordata > Mammalia > Afrosoricida > Tenrecidae > Echinops > Echinops telfairi. The sequence goes on from NW_022109491.1 coordinate 41,621,656, forward strand.
AATCTCTTCTAGTTCTATAATTATAAATATGTTTATGATACATGTATATATGTGATAAACAAACATATAGAGTCATGAGAATAAGTTATGACCGAGATGTTTTTTTCTAAAACCATTCTCCAAGATTAACAAGGATTTATGCACATGCTTTTGGAACTTAAATAGCCAGTGGTAGAATGGTAATATTTGGGGAACAGAGACACACACACACACACACACACATGAGACAGAGAGACACACAGAGAGAGAGAGATGCAGCCATATGCCACAGACATGAAGAGATGACTGGGACTAAGAAAATCAGACCTAAGCAAGTGTGAATGAGAGAATTCCACCAAAATGTTCTAGAGATTTATTTATTAGACAGCTATTAGAAAGTCTGCTAAATATGAAGATATTTTAAGAAGTTGAAAACTACATTGGGGATAAAAAGGCCAGGATATTTATACAGAATATTATTATTTTTTTTTTATATCACAAAAAGGCAACCGCTCATTCTTCAAAGGTAGCAAGGGATGTCCTATGAAAAATTCTGTTGTGGAACCTCATTTCACCTACTCGCCAGCTCAAATCTTTCCCTTACAGTTTTACTTTTGTTCCCCAGACATAAGAAAAAATTTTAAAAGGACTATGATTTGAAACCCTCCAGCATGCCAGAGGTGCCATTTGGATATGGTATAAACTGAAGAATGCAGACTTGTTCAGGACATTTTGAAAGATGGAAATGCTGGCCTCTGAATTTATAGATTCAGATTGAGGCTATGTCAATAAATAATAGCTTTACATTTTGATAATTTTCTTTAATAAAGTTTCAACAGTAGAGTCAAACATGAGGATGGGCAAGATCGGCCGTGTTTCATTTTATTATACATGAGGCCTCTGTGAGTCTGAACTGGCTAGATAGCACCTGGCAATTATATGATATCAAGCAGTACTATCAGAATTATCCTCACATATAAGGCTGCTGGGACTTGGAGTTGACTAGGGAGCAATACAAAATAATAAAAATATTTAACTTATTTACTCAATGTCAGAGATTAACAATGCATCTGTAGAACACCTCATTACGTAGATGATCCTGGAAGACACGTTGAACAAAAGTATTCAAACACAAAAGGACAAATATTGTATGGGATAACTATTGTAAACAGTAAAAATCTTCGAAGAAAATGTAAGGGTGAAATTTCAAGTCTTAGTCTTTGGCAATAAATTCTTAGTTAAAACATCAAAAGCATATAGTGAAATACAACCCAATGTTAAAAAAATAAGGACGAATCTATGAAATGACTCATAATGTGAGTGAACCTGGAGGGCATTATGCTGAGTGAAATTGTCAAACACAAAAGGACAAATATTGTATGAGATCACGCTTGTAAAAAGGCATGAAAAGATTTTCACATTAAGGGAAACATTCTTTCTTGGTTATTCAGAGTGGGAATGGGAGGGAAGAAGGGATAGCTACAGGCTAGGCACAGGTTCACTCAGGTGAAATAGAAGACAATAGACAGTAAGGAGGAGGTAGGCAAAACAAATGAAAATTGATCACAGCAGGGGATGACACTGGGAGGTGTGTAAGTTTTAAAGTCCACGAGGTAAATACTGTTATATACACAATCCTGAGATAGTGGCGATCTCTGAGCAATGCTTAGATGCACAGATTGAACAGGTGTGGGAAGGAGAGCAGGAGTATACCCTGAACTTCAAAAATATACTCAGCACAAATCATTAGACTTGTCACTGTCTGGAGAACTGAGTGGAGTTCGGGGATGTGCATAACTGGGATAGGCATGATTAGGCATGAAGACGTTACATTTCAGTGCATTTTCAACAAGGACAGTGGGGAGATGGGGCAAACATAACTAAATTCCATAGTTGTCCCAAGTTGAGATGAAGAGATGCTAGTGTGTTTTCCTCCACATTCATCATTGTTTGGAACTAGTTGCTGCTGGAAGGAATGATTTGGAGTCAGGCCGGGTGTTTAGCAGAGACATTCTCCAAACAGAGCTGAGGAGATGTCTTCTGGCTGTACTGCCAACAGTCAGGAATGAGTCCTTAATTCCTAAAGGTGATATGCCTGGGGTAGCACAGCTTCCACCATAGTCAACACAGAGATTATAAAGAGTGTTACCCAGACAGAAAGAAGAAAGTGATCTCATTTATTTAGGAAAAGTAAAAGGAAGGAAAAGAGACAAATAAAGAACCAGGAGCCACTTTCTGAAAGGGATGTTAGTATAATTTGATATTTGTTGATGGGTATAAATTCAAAAGTTGAAATGAGGTCCTAGGAAAACCAGGTACAAGAAACAATGTAACTTAAAAGTGGAAAATATGAAGTACAGTTTGTTCAAAAGCAAGGCCAATTTCACTTAATGTGGTTTTTATTCACAAGTAGGAAAGGAAATGATCACTGTGCACCAGAAAGATTAGTCTGCTAGTAGTATGAAAAATACGAGAGGAAGAATTTGAAATCAGGCGGAATGGGGAGCAAACCAGTGTTTGCTTAGTGAACCAATGGCGTCACCAAGAATACCTCCACTGCCAAATGAGCTCCAAAGAACTCGATGGATGCAGAAAATATCTGCAGGGGGAACTACGAGGTTTAGACTGCAGACTAAATGTGTGTAGGTGTGTGAAGAGGGGGGTACTAAGGAGGTGTGGGTGGTCGGCTTGGGGAAAATCGCGTTGTGACGAAGAAGAGGGTTCAGGAGGCTTTGGTTGATTATTAGAAAACAGGAGACCGATGTGATCATGGCTTTGAGTAGCATATTGGGAGTATATGAAGGCATCGTGTGCAGCTTGATCTGGGTGCATTCAACTAACTGACAGGTTAACTATTAGAACCCATCCAGTGGCCTCCAGGGAGGCAGGCCTGAAGATCTGCTTCTGAAAGACCATTGCTTGAAAACCCAATGGAGTCGTCTTATTCTACACAAATGGGTTTGTTATGAATCAGCGTTATGGCAACTAACAAAAACAGTCTTGCACAAGGGAGTTTCAAAAAGTTTGTGAAAATACTCTTACTTTTTAATTCTATTTTTCCACACAGCCCCCCTCACATTACGCTCTAGCAGTTTACTGACAATATCTGACCATTGATTTGACCTCCAAAATCTAGGCTCCACACATAATAGTGCACAGTTCGATATGGTGCTAGACTCCATTTATTTTATTTTTAAAAATTTATTATTAATTGGGAGTTAATAAATATAACATGCCATCATTCAATCAAATCAAGCAGAATTAAACAATTGCTGCCACAGGCAGTTTCCAAACATTAATTTTCTTCTTGGATATTTAACATGGACTCCCTTTTACCCTTCACCTCAACACTGTGTACCCAACCCCCGAGCCCTTTATTCTATTTGTGGTCACTCTAGGTTCATCAATCCTGGGTTTCATATACCCCAAACCTGAAAAACATATAGCACAACGTCAAAAGGGTGATGCCAGTGACCTAACACCTCTAAGATAAACCCTAATATAAACAAACAAAAACAAAATGAGACAAAACAAAAATACAGAATATGTTGAAAACCGGATCAGGCTCAGCGTGCATGGGGGGGGGGGTCCAACTGATAAAGTTTTCACTGTTTAAGTCAGGCTTATCCCTTTGATCTTCTAAATTCATCTCTCCAATGCACTCAGTTTAGTAAACACTTGCTAGACTCCATTTAACTATTACTTCAAAATATGGTTCAAAAGTGGTGGGCAGCAGATTTGTATTCTTTCACCTTACTTTTCAACCTGCAAGTTAAACAAATAGTTCCAAAATTTGGGCTGTATAAAGATGAATATTACATCAAGCCAGGAGAAAGACTCTTTAACCACTTTTAATGTGCAGATGACACAACGTATTTTCCGGATGAAGATAACTCGCTGCCTTTATTGATGAATGTCAAAAACTGCAGCCTTCAGTCACAGTTCACTTTGATGTGTGAAGAAAATTAAAATCTTCAAACACAACCAATAAAAAATTATAAAAAAGAAGTTTCTATTAAATTTAATTTCGTTCTACTTAGATCAACAGTGTCCATGGACGTATCGGTTAAATCAAATGACATTTGCATTGGAGACGTCAACTCGAAAAGACCTCTTTAAAATTCTATGAGGAAAAGGTGTCCCTCTGAGAGCTGCGATGTGCTTGACCCAAATCATGGTCATTTCAATGCTCTCATATACAAGGAAAACCCAGACAATGAAAAAGGAGAGCAAGCAGATAAAATTATGAATCCAAACTGTGGTGTTGGCAAACAATATTGAATGTACCCAGTACTGCTAGTAGAATGAACAAATTAGTCATTGAAGAAATGCAAACATGCCCCTAGAAGGGAAAAGGAGGAGATTTTAGCTCACTTGCTTCCTTTATTTATTTTTTTTTTTTTT
>NW_022109491.1:41627476-41789039 GCF_000313985.2 Echinops telfairi
AGCGTCTGGGGTCTTAAAGGCTTGTAGGCAAACAAGCGGCCATCTAGCTCAGAAACAGCAAAGTCCACAGAGAAGAAGCACACGAGCCTGCGCGAACCCGACGTGCTGAAGGGAACAGGCAGCAGACACCAAATAACAAAAACCATCACTTGCTTCCTTTAGATGTGTCACCAGGAACAACTAATCGTTAGAAAACATCTTGCTTGTTAAACTGGGGTGTTAGCCAAATTGAGGAAAGCCCTCCATGAGATCGACTGTTACAATAACCACAGTGAGCACTGCACTCAAATATACCAGCAAACATAAGAGACCAGGTAATGTTTTATTCTAAGTCAGGTTGCTATGAGTCTTAATTGACTCAGTGGCTACTAAAAACACAAGCAACAAATCCTAAAACAGCTAAAATTTGTCCTTAAAATGCCAGCTACCAAGACTTTCTACTCTTCTAGAAATTCCTTTAAGGAGCTCAGAACATTTATTCTGTTTTAATTTTCTTTCCTATGTTTGGTCCCAAACAGCCATTGACATAACAGTGATCAAATGATCTGTTACCTTCTCTTGAAGCATTTTTTATTGTGGAATGAGTTTTTTAAGATGAACTTTGATGAATAACGAGTGTCATTTTTAGCAAGAAGGCCTCTGAGCTCCTAAAAATGATCTTAGTATAATAAAGTCATCCCTCCGTGATTTATGCTGCGGTCCAGCATTTGAGACTTTGAATAAAAGGAAAAAATTAAGTGATGCTTGTAGCCTCTTAACCTTGGAAAGAGATCCTGGAATGATATAAATACTGCCTGGTGGTGACTTAGCTGTGGGATATTGTATGCCTCAATATTATTATAATCTCTTTTTTCTCCCTCTCAAAAATGAGATGGATAACTGATCATTTTATAATTTGTCACTATGAAATAATTTCCCTAATTCAATTTAATATTTCTGGTGCTTCCTTTAAGGAGAGTTTAAATGAATGTACTTCAAAATGAGCAATATGGTAATATCATTAGTTCCAAACTAGTCACTGTGAAGTTTCAGTACTCAATTTGCATTCTAAAACCTTGGGAGAAAGTAATTGAGATATAGAGACTTGAGAGTTTTGGTTTTATTGCTTTACAAAGAAATTTCAATTTAGAGTTAATCTGATTATAGCCCCCAAATATTTCTCAAAGGAGGTGGCCAAGCTTGTTGGGAAGGTTCTAGTCATAGATCACGCAGTCTGATTACCTGAGCTACCTTCTATGACATTGTCAGTTGAACACTGCTTACAGCTGTGATTAAAGTTCAAACTTGATTTGTTTGGCAACCTGCTCTTGTGTCTGTCTCTCCCTCACACTCATCTTTTTCCTTAAACACTAGCCACAATACAGTATTTTGATATGATTTATAAATTGTGTTAAGTCATTAGTGCATGTTGCCAAGTCAATATTTCCTTGGTTGGTTAATCTTAAGAGAGACCATTTGGAGTGATGATTCACTGTAGTAATTTAATCACTTGCTGCTTCCACTATCATGATGAGTTTACATTTGAGACTTTATCATCTTCTGTGTCTTGTGTATGTGCGCAGGGGATGAATGGCATTAAAGTTAGGCTTTAATGCTGTATAGTTGAAGGGAGCTATGAAGAGATGTTTCTTCACCATTTTTCTAATCAGAGAAGAATGTTATCATAACTAAAGTAATAAAACAACTGCTATACTAACTTTCCCCATGAGATCTCTTTTATACATCAGTGTATTCCAAACTCTAAAACAATGCCCACTATGTAGAAGACCCTATTCATTAATTTACTTAATGGATGAAATGAGGAACCAAGCCAAGGGATAAGGAATGGCAGTTACCTTCCTTTTATTGCATTGTTCTTTCTAGCACCTTACTTTGCCTTACCATCACCACCACCACCAGTAACAACAGCAGCAACATTGCCTCACCTTTTTCCCCCCCTATGTTATTTACTGCGCCATTTTCTGTTACTCTCGGTTGGCTCAAGTGTTGCTGTAATGCTGGAAGCTATGTCATTTGTATTTAAACACCAGCGGGGTCAGCCAAGTTCAACAGGTTTTAGCAGAGCTTCCTGCCCAAGAAGAGATTAGAAAGCAGGAATAAGATGTCCAATTCTGAGCAATTAGCCACCACAATTTTATGAATAGCAGCAGAACACTATCAGATATTGTGTCAGATGAGCCCATCTTGCAGGAATGTACTGAAACATGACTGAGGAAGAGCTGCCTTCTCAAAGGAGTTATGGAAGGAGGAAAGGCCCCTCTGGGGCCTTCAAACTCAAAATAAGAAGAAACATCTGTAAATATCTACTACTAATTGGAACTTAAAATGTATGAAAAATGAATCTAGGAATATTAGGAGTCATCAAAAATGAAATGGAACTCATAATGATGAATATTTTTGGATTTATTTACCTGAAATGGACTGATTTGACCATTATGAATCAGAAAACCATATGGCTTACTATGCCAGGAATAGAATTCATTCATTATCAAAAAGGACCTTTCAAGATATATCTTGAAGTACACTACTGTCTATGATAGGATATATTTACTCATATACAAGGAATTTCAGTCAGTACAAATATTATTCAGATTTATGGGTTGACCACAAAACTAGTGATGAAGAAGTTGAAGAATTCTACCAATGTCTTCAGTCTGAAATTGATCAAACATACAATAAAGATCATTGATTATTACTGGAAATTGGGGTACAACTTTGGAAACAAAGAGGAAGGAACAGTGGTTGATAAAATATGGCCTTGATGATATAAACAAATCTCGAGATCATGGGATAGAAATTTGCAACACCAATAACATCTTCATTTGAAATACCATTGTTTTCTGCAATAATCCACTTACCAATAAACTCTGCATGATAGCAAGGCTATTCACATTGCAGGTCTATGGTCAGAGGGAATTCCCTGGAGAAAATCCACATGTATTAAGTTAACATTTAACATTTTATCATTTGATCTCTCTTCTGACTCATTTTAAATTTGTTCCAACTTTTAATGTTTTCTGCTCTATTCTCAATTGAAATTTGACTCAAGTTTGCTTTGTAATTGTTTGTGTGTGTGTGCATGTGTGTGAACTTTGCTGTATGTGAAATCCAGGAGAGGTCACTCTATAGAGACATTAACTGGATTAATGTATGGTGGGGGAAGTGATGGGGAAGTTAATAGTAATGAGTTCAAAAAGGAAGAAAATGTTCTAAATTTGAATATAGTGATGATTGAACAACTCTTCTTAATATGATTGAACTATTGAATTGTACAATATGTGAATTAATTGCCAATAAATGTTAAAAGAAAAATATGCAAAGCAAAATCCAGAAAGAGTTAAAATACCATTTATGACAACTTAATGGTTACTATGCATGTGGACTCCTCAAGATGGTATTCACTGAAATAAAATTTAATATATCTGTGGGAAAAAATGGAGAAACTCAATATCAGCAGCCAAAACAAGGCCAAGGATTGACTGTGGAACAGGCCATTAACTGCTTCTATGTAAGTTAAAGTTGGAGAAAATTAGTCATGTAGAGTCTAAAACAATACCTAGTGTATGATTAACATTAATATGTTAGTTATAGGAGCCCTGGTGGCATAATGGTTATAAGGCTGTTAACTGCAAGGTCAGCAGCTCAAAATTTCCAGTCGCTCAGCGGGACAAAGTTGCGACTTTCTACTCCCATGAACAGTTCCAGTCTCAGAACCTCAAAGGGGTAGTTCTACCCTGTCCTATAGGGTTGCTATGAGATGGCTTCCACTTGATAGTAGTGAGTTTGGTTGATTTAAAAAATGTTTTATGCATTGACTGCTATATTGGAAATGTCCATTATGGCCACACAGAAGTGTATGGCTTAATGTACAGAATTCCTCCCATAGAGGCAAGTGTGGTGTTTGGCATGTGCTTCTTGAACAATCCAGAATCACAGGGCTTTGGGAGAGGCCACTGAGGGTACCTTTACATTTCTTTCCTTACATTCCATATTAGTTCCCCAGATTTGTGCAACCACAGAAATTTAACAGAATCCATGCTATGTATGGCAACCAATATGGAAACATCCATTTGGTAAATAACAGAGAAATTAAAAATAAGGCAACACATGATCAGGAAATATTAAGGGCTTGAATACCTCCCAAACTTGTTATTGATACTGCCTCAGTCACTCATAAGTTATTTGTCATAGCAGAGTTGTTCAAATATTTGGATCCTCAGTTTTTTTAATATTAAAATTTAGTAAAAATATTTAAAACCTATGAAACACACAACTTTCCTCTAGTTCTTTGCTGCTTCCTTCACCCCACTATCATGACCTCAAATCTACCTTTTTTATTTTCCAATTCTACCTTATAAATCGGATTAGACCAGAGCATGCATACTGCTACAGATAAGAGCCCACAAGACAGGGAATACAGGACAAATAAACCCCCGAGGGCCAACAAAGAGAGTAGAGATACCAGTAGGATCAGGGGACATCAGGGGGCAAGGGGGATTTGATCGCAAGGATCAAACTAGAACCCCCTCCCAGGGGGACGAATAACAGAAAAGTGGGCAAGGGGTGATGGAGGATGATATAAGATATGGAAATAATCTATAACTTATCAAGGATTCGTGAGGGAGGGTGAGTGGGGTGGAGGATGGGGAAGAAATGTGTAGCTGATATGAGGGGCTCAAGTGGGAAGAGAACGCTTTGAAAATGATGAAGGTGGCATATGTGCAAAAGTATTTGACACACTGGATGAATGTATGGATTGTGATAAGAGATGTAAGAGCCTCCTATAAAAGTGTTAAAAAAAAAAGAAGGAAAACCCCTGAAACCCCCCCAAATTTAAAACTGAAAAGTAAGACTATATCTTTAATAAAATAATAATGACGTATTTAAAATGAGCTGGAGGTATATATAAAAGATAGTGGACATACATTAATGTTCCAGAATTCTCATTCTTCTCAGATTATACATAGTGTTGGGGCCCATGGAGTTGAACACCGGTGCACTGGCAATAAAGCACAAGTAAACATTTTCCTGGTGTTCTCTGCTTTCAGCCAAGATTCATCTGACTTAAGCAGTTATATCCCTCGTTCCATTTCCTTGTCTGAATCCAACCTGAACCTCTGGCAGCTCCCAGTTAATGTACTGCTGCAACTGTTGTTGGATGATCTTTAGCAAAATTTTACTTGCATGTGATATCAATGATACTGTTTTATGATTTGAGCCTGTCTTTGGAACAGATACAAATGCAAATGTATTCCACTCAGTTGACCAGGTAGCTGTCTTCCAAATTTCTTGGCATAGATGAAGTCAGTGCTTCCAGTGATTCATCAACTTGTTGAAGCATTTTAATTGGTGTTCCATCAATTCCTGGAGCCTTGTTCTGGCCAATGCCTTCAGTGCCGCTTGGTCTTCTTCCTTCAGTCCCATTGGTACTTGATCATATATTACCTCTTGAAATGGTTTCATGTCAACCTCCCCTTTTAGCACAGTGTGTAGTCTTCCTGTCGTCTTTTGATTCTTACTGCTTTGTTAAATATTTTGCCTAGAGAATCTTTCAGTGTTTCATGGGGAGCCATGGATTTTTAGTAGCTGTTTCAGTTCTTTCATTTTAAGGTCTGCTGAGTGTGTTCTTGCTTTCATGAGTTCTAACTTCAGGTCTTTTCACGTTTCCTTATAACATTTTATTTTTTCTTGTTGAGCTGTCATTTGAAGTTTTCTGTTCAGCCCTGTGGCTTCATCATTTCTTCCATGTGCTGTAACTATTCTATGACTAAGAGCCAACATTTCAGATTCTTTTGTGACATTCACTTTGATCTTTTCTTTCTTTCTTTAATGGCCTTTGGCTTTCTTTGTGTATGATGTTCTTGATGTCCTCTGACAGCTCATCAGTTCTTCTGTCATTGCTGTTCAATGAATCAAATTTTTCTTGAGATGTTTGAAATTCAGGTGGGTTATATTCAAGGTCATATTTTGGCCCATGTGGACTTGTTTTTAATTTTCTTCAGCTTCATCCAGAAGCAATTGCTCGTGTGGTCCACAGTCAACTCTGAGCCTCATTTTAGATACTGATAGTGAGTTTCTCTCTTCTCTTCCCATAAGGTAGTAAATTTGATTTTTGTGTTTTTCATCTGGAGAAATCCACGTGTATTTGCCCTTTGAGTTGTTGGAAAAAGGTATTTGCAATGAAATCATTGGTTTTGCAAAATTCCATAATTTGATTTCCAGCTTTGTTTCTGTCACCAAAACCTTCTTTTCCAAATATTTTCCCTTCTTCTTTGTTCCAACTTTTGCATTCCAATTGCCAATGATTATCAATGCTTCTTGATGCATGTTTGATCGGTTTCAGACTTTAATTTCTTCATTACTAGCTTTGGATGTTGGTGCACACCTTTGAATAGTATTTGCATTGATTGTATTTCCTTGTATATATACAGATATTATCCTATCACAGACAGCATTATATTTCAAGATAGATCTTAACACATTTTGATTATGAATCAATGTCATTTCTCTTGGCTCTTGTTATTCCCAGCATAGGAAACCACATAACTTTAAATCAAAATGCCTGATAGCAGTCCACTAAAGTTCACTAGTGCCTGTAATACACTTATTAATGTGTTTTATTTCATTTTGGACTATCTCCATTTTAAGTTCCAATTACTAATAGATGTCTGCAGATGTTGCTTCTTAATTTGAGTCATGCCTTATCAGAAAATGAGTGTCCTGAAGGCTTTACTTCTTTAGGCTTTACTCCATCCATGTCATTATGGTTGACTTTAAGAAGGATGGCATTTCTCGGTCATATTTTGAGTGCTTTCCAACATTAGGGGCTCACCTTTTGACAGTATCTCTGCCAATGCCCTGCTGTTATTCATGACGTTTTCAGTATATGACAATGTCTGTTGCTATCCATGGTTAAAAATCTCTGAGGTCCAGAGCCTATTCCTTCTTTATAGTCTGTTCTTAGTATGTCAGTTTGTTGCACTTGTCTATGAGTTTGTTTCACTCTGGTGGATTATGGCTTGCTGTAATGCTAAAAACTCTTTCACTGGTATTTCAAATACCAGCAGGGTCACCCAAAGTGAACAAGTTTAAGCAGATCTTCCAGACTAAAAGAGGCATATGAACATTATTAATTGATGCAGTCTTTGAAGAAGTTATCCTAGTCAAGACTGGTCAGATTAACCTGAAGTTGCAAGCAAACTCAGATTCTCAGGGTTGACCGCAACAAAATGTTCATGCCTTGTACATGCTGCATATCCATTATTAATTGGATTGAGACTCCCACCTCATCATTACTCAGGGATGCATGCCAACACCATCTCCATTTGAAACACTGCAAGTTGCCATGCCAGAGGGGAAATTAGATGCAAATTATAATCAGTCTTAACATATCACTTGAACTCACACGCCTTTGGCCAAATGACCTGATACTTAAATGTGCCACTTAGAGGCAGGCAAAAGTCTGTAAGGGGAGTGAGTCAAATATTGAACTTCTCACTTGTGCTTGTTCTTCTTCAGGACATATGGCAGGGTTGCAGTTCTCTGCTCACCTGAGTTAGGCATAATTGGCTTTGATCAATAAATCATGAGTAAGGATAATGTGTAATTTCCAACAGAAGTTTTAGATCTATGTACAGTTTGCAATTTTCTGTTCTCTTGTCATAATGACTGAGTCGCATATAGCTCTGCTATGCTGGATCTCTGAATATGGAAAAAAATGGAACAGAATGCTTATTCTATCCTCAAATCAAGATTGATATGTAGTGTTCATTAGAAAAGATACATTGAGAGTTGATAGTAGGGTTCTATTTTAATTGCATTATGCCATTGCCTATTCCTACTAACTCAGATGGGGAACATTTTATGATAAATTTCCAAGAGTTCCAAAGTAATTTTTTTTGGATCATGTAGATTTATGTGGCTCAAAGTTATAAAGCCAAGTGGAAAATTTTAAACTAATTATTGTAGTGATAAAAGAAAAACAAAACAAAAGCTTAGGCAGTTCTTTCTCTTTTTTTGTAGGTTGATTTTTATTTCTGTCTAAACCATTTTATTGGGAGTTAATACAGATACAATATCATTCCATAGTTTAATCACACCAAACAATATTGTACAATTGCTACCACAATCTTGTTACAAAACATTATTTTCATTCCTGAATTCCTTGACATCAGTTCCTTTTTACCCACCCACCTCCACCTACCCCCACTGTACTCCTCCCAAGCCCTTATTCTACATGATGTCCTTATAGATTCATCAATCCTGGGTTTCGTATTATGAAAAACAGAAAACAAATTACAAAATTTCAAGAGAGTGACCCCCAATAACCTGACACATCTGAGGTAAACCCCAATATGAACAAGCAAAAGACAAAAAATATATACAGAAAATATTGAAAAATAGATCAGGCCTAACATGCATCAAAGGTGAGAATCAACTGACAAGGTTTTAACCATTCAATTCAGGTTTATCAACTGATTTTGAACTTCTATAGTCATATTTTCAAGGTACACTGTTTAGTAACCACTTTCCTCCCATCCCTCTGTTATGGAGAGAAGGAAATCATCACGAGCTTATTTCCTGGGTAGATCCCACACATGTATCTGGCTCGCTATCATCCACAGCCTTCTTCAAAACAGGTTTTCAAAATTCAGGGTCTGATATTATGTTACACAGGGTTCTCCAGAGAAACAAAACCAAAACGCTAATAATTATGTACATGTATTTAGATAAATAGATAACATAAGAAATAAAGTCAATCTATAAAGCAGTACCAATGGCTCTATGCTACTCACTCCTGTGAGACAGCCGTGAGATTCTGGAAGTCCTTCAAGTCTTGAGGTCTGCTGGGTAGTCCTCTGTAGAGCAATTCAGGGCATCCGGTCCCAGGCAGCAAACAGCAGGCAGGTAGGTCACCAACATTCAGCCAGATGACAGGATCGGACAACCCCAGCTCAAGAGATGTATATTCAAATAGTGTGGCGAAGCAGGTCTTAAAGGAACCTCAAATTACATCGACACAGACCACGGGTTAGGTGTCCCACAGGTAGTGTAGCTTGCAAATTGAGGCACAGAACAAGCAGTCACACACTGGTCCGATGAACAAAAAACAAGAGACAACAAAGGCGAGGCTCACTGAGCCATTTATCTCTCTGCCCTTCAATTAATCCCACATGTGTTCATTAGCCATGTTGGCACAATAAACATTCACTATCTCAGATACTGTTTCCTCCATCAACTTTGGATTATATAATTTACATTCCTTTGGTGACTGATGTTGTTGTGCTTCTTCCATGTGGACTTAGTTGACATCTCACTTAAATGTCTGATTATTTGGAAGCACTCCTTTAAGACCCCAGATGCTATTTTATCTGATAGCTAGACACCATCTAATTTCTTCACCACACTTGGCTCTGGCACCCATATCTTCTGTGTTCCCTTCCTGAGGACTAGTATCAAGCAGGGCATAGGCATTTCTGATTAGTTCATCTGACTAATGATGGCAGTGCAGATGTTAGTAGATAGCCATCCTTGAGATCAAGAAATGTGAAAGCTCTATTGATTCCATTGCAAACTGGAACTGAACTGTCAACTTCTTCCCTACTAAAAATTGGATCCTTAATTAATGATTAATGATCAACAAAGAGACCTGACATTGATCCTGGAGCCCAAATTGTATTCTTAATGTGCTACCCTTTCTTTTTCTTAGATTTGAGTAAGTTTACTAAGAATTTTCATTTTTTAGCAGACAGATTCTTAATTTTTAAAACTTATTATATGGAAACTGATAACAAAAAGAAGGCACCAATGAGAGATGGGGATAACAATATGTTTCTAGTCTAGATGGTAGATTTCAAGAATTTCCCCATTCTCTGCCAATACTGAGATAAAGACAGAGTTTAAGAAGCGTAGGTACAGATATTACTATTGATTCATTATGTGACCTTGGGAAAGGTGCATAATCACTTTGCATTTCAGTTTCCTCATCTTTAAAGGTTTTGTATAATTGTGAGGTGATATTATTAGAAGAATGAGTAGTGTGGTGTGTTTAATTTTCATTAGAGATTCTGCGTTGAAGGTAACATCCTCATGGAAAGTAAGAAGTAATTAAATAATGGCCTTTCTAGCCAAAATTCTTCTTCTTCTTTTTAATTAAAAGATCATTTTATTGGGGGGTCTTACAACTCTTATTACAATCCATACATCAATTGCATCAGGCATATTTGTACATATGTAACCATCATTCTTTCCTAGACAATTACTTTCTATTGAACCCTTGGTATCAGCTCCTCTTTTTCCCCCCACCCTCCCTCATGACCCCTTAATAGATTATAAATTATAATTATTTTCATATCTCACACTGACCGATGTGTCCCTTCCCCCATGGTTTCTGTTGTTCTACCCCTGGAGGGTGTGTGTGTGGTTGTTGTCAATCATTACGATCAGTTCCCCCTTCCTCCCCTCCCCCTTCTCCCTACCCTTCTGGTATCACTATTCCCATTCCTGCTCCTGGATTCGGTGAGAGCTCTTACCTCTTATCTGTACCTGTGTACATGCTCCAGTCCAGTCTGAAGTGAGAAGCAGAACTGGAGTCATGATAATGGGGGTTGAGAAGCCTTAAAGAACCAGAGGAATATTGTGTATTTCATCAGTGCCTTACTGCACCCTGTTTGACTCATCCCTTCCCTGTGATCCCTATATGGGGGAAGTTTCATTGTCTACAGATGGTCTTTGGGTCTCTACTCCGACCACCCTCGTTCTCAACACTATGTATTTGTTTGTTTATTGTGGGTCTTCTGATTCCTGTTACCTGGTCCCAATTTCACCTCATGATCACACAGGTGTGTTTCTTCCCTGTGGGCTGTGGTCTCTCTGCTAGATGGCTGCTTGTTTCAGTTCAAGCCTTTAAGATCCCAGACACTATATCTTTTAATAGCCAGGCACCATCCGCCTTTTTCACCACATTTGCTTATGTACCTAGTTTGTGTTCAGTGATTGTACCAGGAGGGTGGGCATCACAGAATGACAGTTTGTTAGAACAAAGCATTCTTGTATTGAGGGAAAGTATAAACAAGGGCTTGAACTCAATCTGCTATCTCAGTGTATTGCCATATAACTGTATGTACATAGGCCAATACCTCTATTTTTATAGATTCATGTATTTACATATAGACATACCTATGCTTATACCTCTATCCATAGCTTTGCTTCCTAGATTATTCCTGTTTCCTTTTACCTTCCTTCTGCTACATCATCATGCTCATCCTACTTCTGCCTCATAGTATTTCCTCTCAGCTAGATTGCTGTTGCTCCAAAACCCCCAGGATTGCTACATCCTCCTTGTTGTTGAGTTTAATTCCCTAGTTGATCCCCTGTCTATGGCGTCGTTTTCCCACCACACTCTTTCTCCACTTAAGCCCCTCCAGGACAATTGGTCCTGTTGATTTCTCCTTGAGCTTGTTTCCCATGACTGTGTTAGGTAAGTAGGCAACCAACAATGTCTAACCAAAATTCTTTATGTGTTGTAATATAATTCGGCTCCCATTTTGGAAGGAGTTCTCTGTTACAGAATTAAGCTAGGGTCAAATTCTCATCTTAAACAGAGTGTGAGCCAAATTATACACTTTGCCTCCTTTGAGGCATTGTTAAGATTATTTTACTATGGGATGAGACTTACGACACTACCTTTCATTTTTCTTGGGTGTATGGTTGGCTGAAAAATACAAACCACACTATCATCAAAGGCATTGCTCGGAGCATAAGAGCCAATTAGAACATAGAGAGAAATCCTAAGACTTTGGAAGAGCATCACCAAGATCTCTGTCTGAAATGGCTGAGGCCCCCAAGACCAGATGCACAAAGATTGTGGCAAGCAATCCAGAGAAGCATCACCAAATCTACAGGACTGTGAGACAGAGTGACAAGTGGACTGGCTTCCTGGAACACATAGGCAGATGCCAAGGGATCTCATGGTTGAAAAGCTGAAGGACCAAAGAGAAACTTTTTACTACATGACAGAGAGGCTGAGGACCAGAGAAAGACATGGTTGTTGGCTAAGGAAAGCTGTTATTTTGGACTAATGTCTGTGTTCTTACTGTTTACTGATTCTGACTTGTGCTAACCTATTAATGTCCCTAATAACCCCCCTTAGCCATGAGTATTACCTGTGAGTTCTATGTGGCATTTGCAACAAATCATTGTATCCAGCCTAAAAACAGAATGACATGGAAGGACAGTTAGTGTGAGAATAGGTAATAAAGGATGAACGGTGGAGGCATGACCCTTGCCAGAGGACAACAGGAAAGCAGGTTAGGTATGGACCCCCCCAAATATATTGCATATTGAAAGGTTGAAATAAGTTTAAGTTTTGTGCCTGGAGCAAACATTAGTTAACTAGAGTATTCATTGATGTTTTAGAGTGGGTTGACTAGAGAAACAAATCCAGACCCTCATATTGCGTAAAAGAGACCTTGTGATTAAAGAGCAATTTTGTATTAAGAAAACATCCCAGTCCAGTCTAGATCAAGCCCATAAATTTGATATTAACAATATGTCAGCTAATAATCCATAAATTCCTCTTTAGACTGACACAGCACATGAAATGATGCTGAATGCAGGAAGATCACAGGGAGGTGGGTGGAAAGTACTGTGGATCCAATGGCAGTGGATGCATCTCTGAGACTCTGGCTGCCATCAGTGTGGCTCCATGTGGCTTATCAACAGGAAAGTGAAACAGACACAGAGATTGTGTCCCACCTCCAGGGAGGAAGAGAGACTGTGACCTCATTGACAGGTTAGACTCCACTCCTTCATTCTATCTATCAAGTTGACATGGAATTATGTAACTACCATAATTAAAAAGAGGAAATAAATGTACAGCCATTGTGGAGAGTGATATGGTATTACCTGGAAATAGAAATACTATATAGCCCTGCAGTACCTCTGTTATACATATATCCCAAAGAGGCAAAAAAAGGAAACAAATAGACATATGCTCCTCCATGTTCACAGCTGTGCAGTTCACCATAACAAGAAGCAAGAAACAACTCAAATTCCCGTTTGCTGAAGAATAAAGAACTTATGGTACAGACACACAAAGGAACACTATTGCAAAAAGACAGTCTGTTTCCCATGATGGAGGAAGAGAGGATCAATGAATACCCACCATATAGTAGTGTTCTCCGGTCACCCCACATTAACAGACAACCCTAGGAAAACAATCAGTGAATTTTCCTGAGAGATTAGATCAAGGAGAGCAGAGGCTTGTGCCTCTATTGGAGGTGGTATTGCATCTCAGATGGTGAGTGGGCTGAGTGGGGCCCTCAGTCATTGGGGAAAATACTTAATACAGCCTATAGAGACTCCTAGGGGGGGGAAATATGTATTTTGTTCCTAAATGGACACTTATGACCTAGTTCCTAACCAACCCCTAGAGACCCAGACAATGTACAGTGACTTGGGGCCAACATAGATTTGCTTTTCTATGTTCTCTCTCTCTTTGTGCAACAAATGTTAGTTCAGGCAGGGCTATGCCCTCATAAATGAAGGTTACTAGAAGTACTGTCATATGTCTAACCACTTTGACACTCACTAGTATCTAATCACTCACATCTTGGAGATACGCTAGCTAACTATTCATGTGATGGAGTATAAGATTATTTTCTCAACAATGCTATACTATTAACAAATAATGTTACTATCATGGAGTTGCTTTAAAACCAATGGCAATGATGTACTACAATAAAATGACAATAATATCCCTAAAATCAAACCAAGGACTCTAGAAATGATAGCTATAAGAATGGATTTTGAACTCTCACTTGACTGTGGGCCTCATATAAAAACAATTCATTCTTATGACATGGCCTTACCTTGTACTTTCCCTCTTGAAGGAATCAATGAAGATATGAGTACCTTAGCAAAGTGTGGAGAAGAAACGAAATGGTGCCCACTATCATGAATAATAATGTCTGGGGTCCTAAAGGCTTGTCTCAAAACAAGCAGCTCTCTAATTGAGGAGTCAGCTAAGTCCACATGGAAGTGGCACACCAGCCGGTGTGATCCAAAGATAGATAATAATAAAATACAACCTGGAGAAAGGAATGGTTCCCACGTCTAAATCCTAATTACCTGATATTTTGAAAGCTACGGACAAGTTATAGCCCCAAATCCATTTGTAGAAACCATACATGGGATCAGCCTCTGGTGAATCTCCAATGCACATAGACTAGGAATGTCAACAGCCCAACTATCAGACAAAGGCTTCATAAAGTGGATTTTAGCAACTGTGTAGAGACTAGAATGCAAGGTTTTGTTATTTGATCTCCTTATGGACCGAATTTGAAATTTTTCTAAAATTTTAATAGTCTCTTCTTTCTTTGATTGAGATATCTATTCATTTTATATGGTCATTGTTGGTGGATCCATGTTTGTTGTCTGCCTTAATCTTATATATTTATTTGTATAGGGAAACTGGGATGGGTGAAGATAATGGAATTGATGATTATCTGGGGAAATAGGGAGGGTGGGAAAATGGGGAGTCAATATCCCTGTGTAAAAGTAGGCAGAAAATATCCCAAAGTTGATTGTGGTGATGATTTCACAGCCCTTCTTGATATGATTGAACTATTGAATTATATGATTTGTTAATTATAGCTCAATTAAAATGTAAATAACCTTTTTTAACAATGCAAATTACTCTAAACTTAAAAGTAGCAATAGATTCTTTAAATCCTCATAACACACTATATTTCAGTAAAGTCTAACAAAGTACAATATTTGAAACCTTAGTCATTTTCTTTTCTGCTTCATCATTAGAGTGGAAATGTTCTTTCTCAGATAACTTTAAATCAGCTGAACCAGCTCTTTCTAAATTTCTCACAGTGTTTGCTTCAAGGATGAAAACAAGTGAAGAAACCTCCAGAGGAAATTCTGATCTGTGGCTGTGTTTTGCATTTGCAAAAAAGTTAAAACCCTAACCCAAATTAACTTTCATTTGTTTTTATACTCTCTTTTGGGAAACGTGTTTCCAGGTATATAAAAACAAGTTTTTTCCCCAAGGTCAAGAATACACTGTTTATTGTTGCCTCCCTGGTGTCAATAAACAACACTGAATTTGAAGAGAAAGATCATGAGCAGATTTTGTAATAATTTCTTATTATGTGAATTTTTACAAAAGAATTTAACATTTATTTTAGTTTCTAAATTTAAAGGTGAAATCTTTTATATATATAATCAACATCAAATATTACTATATTATTTTATTTAATATTTTCATATATTTTAAATTTAACTTGTTATTGAGTCAACATCCTCCTGAATATATTTTTATGGCTAAGAAAGATATTAGATATTCAGTTTTCTTGAAACTTTCTAAATTAAAAAAAAATTTTGGACTTATATCCTGCAGCATGATAAAAAGTCAAAGGAATGTCAGAGATTTAGTGGGAAGTTTGTCTATCAGCTTTGCTACTATTTAATCATATCTTTCTGTTTTATTTATTTTTAATTCTGTGTGCAGACATATACATTACATTTTGAAACCACTGAAACTGTGAACACAGGAAATACTTATTTAGTGTACAGAACTAAAGTCCAGGATTGAAAAATCTATAGAGACGATAACTGGATTAATAGGTTTTTGGTGTTATAGCTGAGGAGGCTGGGACGTGGGTGTGGAACGGGGAGCTAATAGCAGGGAGTACAAGAAAGAAGAAAGTGTTCTAAAATTGAGTGTAGTGATAATTGTATAACTCTTCTTAATATGATCAGACTATTGAATTGCATGACATGTGAATTTTATGCCAATAAAACTGTTTAAGAAAAGAAAAGAAAGTCTAGGTATAAGTTCTGGTCCCAAAAGTTTTAGAAATGTTTATCTATTATGCTACCATAAAGGATAAACACTTCTAGAAACTTCTAAGATCAGAAATTTTCAGAATCTAGTCTTCTAGTATCACAGAATTCAAATATTTAGACATAACTCCTAACAAGGATTATTTTCACCCAAATATTCTACTACCTGTGATGGAATCCGTATTGGCTAAATTAACAAATCTTACAATCTGTTTACTTACTTCTTTAAAAAATTGATCTCATGAAATTATAGGCAATACACCAGAGCTTTTATTACGTCACAGAGACTAAGGACTGGAGTCCTGGCAGGTTACTGGCAAACTACCTGCCATAGAAGTTATGGTGTGCCACCCAGATCTCTTGCTCGGGACTGAAATACTAATTCAACTATCACTGGGAGAAGACTCACACCTGAGATTGCCTGGACTTGACTTCTGTTCAAAACTATCTCCAAGGTTATGCTTGCCTTTCCGGAGATAGCCCACACCCAGTGACTGGTCAGAGATGGTACAAAGGCTCTAAGGTGCTTTCCCAACTCCAGAAGTCCCTGCAGGAAAGACTGCAGCCTCTGTTGCAAATGAGTTACAGTTTGTAATTTTCCTTGACCAACCTCCAGGCCCGTAGACCAATAACTAGAAACAATTTGCCATATAACCTGGTCAAGGAAGGTCTAGAACTACTATGGGAAGTAACCCAGGAGCTGTATTTCCTAACCAATATGTACTGAGAAGAACATAGGCAACATTGGATATAGAAATTGCTGCATCAAAGGGAGCAGAACATACATTTAGATTAGGAAGAATTAATTAATGTGGAAAGATACAATATGTCCATGGTCCAGAATTTAACCTGGCTTGGCAGACAGATCTGGGGCATAGTGGGCTGCTAACTTTAAATTACATAATCTAAAACCACCAGTAGAATTGCAGGAAAAAGATGACACTTCCTATTCCCCGCAAGAGTTAGTTTCAGAGACTCAGAGGGGCAGCATTGGAATCTTTTAAATGGCAGTGAGTTTTAATTTCTTGAGTTGGGGAACAGATGGCCCTTTGAAACTTGGAAAAACCGATTGCCTACACTTGGCAAGATGGATTGACACAGTGGCTGCAAATTTGTGAGGATGGCCCAGGACCAGGTAGTGTTTTGCTTTTTTGAACACAAGGTTGCCATGAGTCAGAGTCAATTTAATGGTCTCTATAAAAATAATAAATGCCATGTTTTCTGAGGCAAATACACATAAACTTAAAAAACAAACTTGATGGCTCTGATCAGGAGGATCAAACCCTCATACCCTTAACAATGTGAGTACTCTGGTGAGAGAAGCATCATCATCACTGGGAAGCCAAGGGTAGTCAATCCCTGTTGATCAAGACTGATCACAAAGATGAAGTTACATAATTAGGTTCTTGGATAGCAATGGGAATGATAATAGCAGAAGGTTGGACAAAGCAAATAAATCCTCGTGAATTGCCAGGATTATGAAAAACTTAATCAAATCTCAAATACACAATGCACCAACATTGAAGTAGCATTTTCCCCATCAGGGAGGACTAACAAATATTTTTCATTCACTTAGGCTAACCAACAGTAGTATGCATTTATGGCACTGTGGTGATAGGATAATATCTATCTGCACACAAGGAATTCTGGCCAATAAAACCATTATTCAAATGTACACACTAACTACTAAAACTAGTGATGCAAAAATTGAAGAATTCTACCCACCACTTCAAACTGAAATTGACAAAATGGAAATTAAGACCCATTGATAATCATTTAGTGAATTAGAATACTAAAGTTGAAAACAAAATAGAAGGAACCATAGATGGAAAAGTTGGCCTTGGTACTAGAAATGAAGCTGGAGATCAAATGATAGAATTCTCAAGAACAATGATTTGTTCATAGCAAATACTTTTTTCCAACAACAGAAATACAACTCTACAAGTTAATCAACTTTACAATGTTCTCTGTCTGATAACAAAGCTATTCCCATTCCTCAACTATGATCAGAAGGGTAGACCCTGCAAATGGATTTTGGGCTTCAACTGTCATCCATTGCAAACCAGGTGTTCACAATTCAAGCTCTGATACCATTCCCTTCTTTCAATTTGGGATTTTAAATTTACAATCCTTTGATCGCACAAGGTGGTGTCCTTCTTCCATGTGGACTAGTTGACATTCACCTAGATGACTGCTTATTTGGCAATAAACCTTTAAGACTGCAGACACTATTCCTTATGATACACAGGCACCATCTCATGAAATATGTCATTAATCATAGAGTAGCTAAGACAAATGGAAGAAATGATGATGTCAAAGAGCTGAACAGAAATGATGATGGCAACATATGTATAAATATGCTTGATGCAATTGATGTTATAAGAGCTGTAAGAGCCCCTCTGTGCAAAAATATTGAATGATGTAGAAAGCATCAAAAGAAGATGAAAGAATACTCAAAGTCACTTCACCAAAAAGAACTGGCTGACATTCAATCATTTCAAATGGTCACAGGTGAGCAAGAACCGGTGGAACTGATGAAAAGTTCAAGGTGCACTGAAAGCATTAGCCAAAAAGAATTCAATGGATTCAAACATTTGTGAGGATGGCCCAGGACCAGGTAGTGTTTTGCTTTTTTGAACACAAGGTTGCCATGAGTCAGAGTCAATTTAATGGTCTCTATAAAAATAATAAATGCCATGTTTTCTGAGGCAAATACACATAAACTTAAAAAACAAACTTGATGGCTCTGATCAGGAGGATCAATCCCTCATATCCTGATGGAATTGATGGAATACCGATAGAAATGTTTCAGTAAGCTGATGAACCACCGATGAAGCAAACTGATGAAGCACTTACCTGTCTGTGTCAGGAAATTTAGAAGATAGCTACTTGGTCAACTGATGAGAAGAGATCTGTATTTGTACCAGTTGCTAAGAAAGACAGTGCACGTATTAAGGAACAATATCCCTGATATCACATGTAAGTAAACTTTTGCTGAAGATCATCCAATAACAGTTGCAGCAGCGTGTTGACAGGGAGTTGTCAGAGGGTCAGACCTGATTCAGAAGAGGACATGGAACAAGCAATATCATTGCTGATATAAGATGGATGGATCTTGGCTGAAAGCAGAGAACACCAGAGAGATATTCACTTGTGTTTTATTGACGGGCATTTGACTCCTGAATCATATGCATGTGAAAGTTGGACATTGAATAAGGGTGTCCACAGATGACTAGATGACTTTGAATTATGGTGCTGATGAACTATATTGTAAGTACCAAAGGCTATCAAATGAAGAAAAAGCCTAATCTGTTTTGAAAGAAGTACTGTGAGAATGTTCCTTAGAGGGAAGGATGGCAAGAGTTAATATCAAGTACTTTGGAGATGTTATCCAGGAAGACTAAACCCTGGAGAACGACCTTGTGCTTTCTGAGTGGAGGACCAGTGAAAAGGAGGAAGGCTCTCAACAAGATGGAGCCACACAATGGCTACTACAATGGGCTCAAATATAAGAACGCTTGTGAGGATAGTGCAGGATCCAGCAGTGTTTTGTTCTGTTGCACATAGAGCTGCCACCATTCAGGACTGACTCAATGTCACACAACAACAACAAACAACAACAACTACAACAAACACTCAAGGTTATATTGTGGCTCTATTGGACTCATTTTAATTTTCTTTAGTTTTGCCTAAACTTGCAAATGAGTAATTTGTGGTTTGTTCTATATTCATCCCTGACCTCATTTTAGCTGCATATATTTAGCTTCTCTATCATGCATTCCTATGAATGTCATCAATCTGATTTTGTTTATTCCATTAGGAGAAGTCCACATGTATAAATTCTGTTTGTGATATTGAATAAAAAACATATTTGTGATGAAAAAGTCATTGGTCTTGCAAAGTTATATTGTAAGCTTTGATGGTTGAATGACAATGATAGCCCCCAAAGTTTTAATGAAGAGTATTAGCCAGCACCAGTGGCTATGAGAGGACCAAACATCTCTCTCAAATCCCAGCAGCCCGCTAACTGCTGCGAGGGCTCAGTTTATCAAGGTAAAAGCCACATTCTAGATGACTAAGTGATAGGTCTGGTTTTCTTGTTTTTTGTTTTTTACACAGCTGTTCAGGCAAGTTAGAGAAGCAAAAGCAAGCGTTAGTTACAGCAACTGAGCGGGACACATGTCAGCAACAGTCAAGACTGTGATGGCTATTCTGATCACACTGTGCATTCTGCGAACACAGGTCGGGGTAGGGTCAGGAGGAGTTTTTAAAATAATCTTAAAATGGCATTCCTTATGTCGAGTCAGCTTCAACACGCTCATATGATCTCTAGCTTTGTTTCTATCAATAAGGCTATATTATCCAACTAGTTTTCCTTCTTCTTGGTTTTCAAAGCTTGCATTCCAATTGCCAACAATGATTGATCCATCTTTGTAGTCTGCAAACTCTACAGAAGCCTGTTCCTTGTGGGTGACCATAGCTTCCAGCATTATAGCTGGAAAGACAAATCCACAGAGAAGTGGTGATTCTTTGGGTTATGAAGACTTATTTCACACTTGGAAATTCTATATCTACCCTACAACTAAGGAACACAATGACTGTTACCTTTAAGTGGCACATCTTGAATTGCCCACAATCAGGGCCAGAGGGCAAAAGTAACTGGCAGCTTTCTTGTGTCAGGTATTGTCATTGAACTGGCACTGCTTCCTTTGCTAAGGGTACCATTGGAGAAAGGAAATGTATTATTAATTATCTTAACAATGGTGTGATTGGGTATTTAATCTGCTCTAACTTCATAAAGAGGAAGTAAATAGCCCAAGATTGGTTCCTATCAGGCCAAGTTCAGACATGCATCCCCCTCCAACTGTTTTACTAATTCTGACACCAAGAGTTCCTTCCAAGGAATTATCTTCTCCGCTGGGTTCAATAAATCACTGCCATGACCACATATAATGCCTAGATAATACTCACAATTATGTGGTTAATTGGGAAAGTAATAGGTTACAATTCAGGATCAGTATGACCTCTTCTCCACCATGCCCTCGGTATGCTTCCTTCAAGCACCCAGCCTCTTGGCCGTATTGCTCCTTAGCCTCTTTCATATTTAGGAAAATAACTTTCAGCTCTGCTGGTTAGTGCCGTTTCCCCAATAAACCTTATCTCAAAGGCACTCATTTTTAATTCCCTGGGTTTGCAAGTGCCCTGAGGGGTCCTGTTGCACTGGCCTACTTCTTCCCCAAAGGCATTCAGATTTCTCACTCCATGGGTCAGAAAGGCCACAGCTCCATCTTTGTGAGTATTCATATTGCTGTCCCTGCTGCTGTTATTTCTCCGGCACTGCTTTTTTCTTTCTTTCACTGTCTCTGGTGTCACAGCTCACTTGTCTCCCGAATTGAGGAGGTTGTCAGAGCAGGATTCCTGAACTCAAAGGACATTCTCCAATCTTGGTTCTTCTGTATTGATGTCCCTGAAATCCCCCTTTCTGGGTGGCTAATTATAAGCCTATAGGATGGTAAAACTGGACATATGTCCATGCATCTCACTGAGAAAGAGAGAGACAGAGAGAGAGAGAGAGAAAGAGAGAATTATATATATATATATATATATATATATATATATGCACATACATATATACATGTGTGTGTTTGTATGTGCGTATCATACTATCTACAAGCTGTATACATTCTAAACCATTCTGCTGTGCTATATCCCCAAGTATAAAATGTTTGGCCCCCAGTTGACCCACTTGGAACTACTTCCAAATGCACAGTGGTCATGATCCAATATTGATATGCTGGTCAGGATTTGTGTTAATCCCATAAGGAAGTTGATTGGGCTAGCAGTGGTTCTAGCCACAGGTAAAGGGAATAGAGAATGGACACAAGAGGAAGAAGACAAATAGTATCAGTTGCTTCTTTGAGTCTACTTGTGAACTGTAGTGTTATTCTACTAACCTTCCACTTACAAATATTTTCAGGAAAAGAGGTAAATAAGAATTTTAAGGAAATGGTCGCAAATAGTGAGGACTTACATAAGGTCAGTGTATCTGAGTGTCCCACGAGGTGAACAGAAATGGATTCTGATGAGTATCACCCAGACACCACTCCAGAAATGAGTCATTCATTTCCTTAGCTGCTGTGTATTGACTAATGATGATTTAACGTTGATTCACTCAATGGAAACTGACTTCTGCTGAAAATAACTTGCTTGTCAGATTATAACCTTGTCCTGAAAGCTTCCCACATCTAATGACAAATTGATGCAAGGTTACCAAAGTCCAGCACCGGTGCACCAATAGGGGACAACTCTGGAGACTTATTTCACCTTCAGAGATCCTATAGGAGTAGCTGAGGTCTCCATTGAAGCTGCTTAATGGTTCAACTGCTCTTGCTCTGTCACTCCCTTACAACTATTGTTCCTCAGCACACACCCCAGTGAACTTCATGTACACCTATTTCTGCCTCAGACTCTGTTTTAGGGAGGAGATAAGAACCTAGAACCTTGACCTCAAGATAAAAATAAAATTTTAATATAATATACGTATAATAAGGAATATTAGCAAATTTTCATTATTAGTATATCAAACATATTTTTAAACATTCCTCCTGCATGTTTTGAGTTTAAGCCCAATTTCCTGTCTTCATTCATACTAACTCAACCATTAGAGTACCTGCTATAGAGGAGGCACTGTGTCAGGTGTTTGGGATTCCCAGGCCAATAATACAAGACACCTGACATGAAGGACCTGATGATTAAGCAGAAGAAGTAGCTAAATATTCAGGCAATTAAAATATACCATGATTGATAGAGCATGCTGTGGGAGACCAACTGTGGGACATATCATTTAAATGGCTGAGCAGGAAAACAGAGAGGCTTTCCGAAGGAATGGATGCTCTGAACCTTCAGGATAAGTAGAAATTATTTAAATAAGGAACAGAATATACTTGTAGAGGAGGAACAACTTAGAAGTAAGAGGAGAGCTGATCTGAAAATAAGATGATCTTCCTTAGGAACGCATCCTGGGGGTATACTAGAGAGTGGCTGATTTTGTGTTTTTTCCTCTGACTCTAGAATGTTGGGTCGCCACAGAAGAGGGTCATCCTACAAAGATGCTCTGTGTTAGGTCTGGAGCATCTCGCCTCCCCCCACCACCACCATCTTAAAGAACTAAAACCCACCTTTTTACTTCCTGATAAATCTCAGTATCTCTAAGGTTCAACTCTACAGCTCCTAAGGTTTGTCCCCATTTTTTCTGCCACAACCAGAAAAAAAGCCTCACAGATAACATTCTGCTAAAAATAATGGCAGAAGTATATTGAGAGAAATTTGCCAGGAATTCAAGTCAGATTCAGAAGACAGAGAAGGAGGGATATCATAGTTAATGACTTATGAATCTTGACTAAAACAAGGGAGTACAAAAACATGTATACTTGTATTTTATTGACTGTGCAAAGGCATTTGACTTTGCGGATCATAATACATTATGGGTCATGTGATTCCTGTACATAGATTAACTTCTTGTATTATTTTCCCAGCATAAAGATTGAATAAGTATGACTACTTTGATGCACACTTTTCCTAATCTGAAACCATATTGAGGACAAATGTGCATCAAGGTGGTATCCTTTCACCATACTTATTCATTGTGTACGCTGGACAAACTATCCGAGAAGCTACTGTATATGAAGAATAACTCCGGATTGACATTGGAAAGAGACTCCTTATCTTTGCTTACTGAACATTAGAAGGACTTGAAAAACCTAGTGATACAAAGACTATAACCTTCAGTATGGATTACACTTCAACATGAAGAAACAAACAATTCTTTCAATTGTACAAATAAACAGCATCATAATAAGCAGAGAAAATATTGACGTCATCAAAAATTTCATTTTACTTAGATCCAAAATCAATACCCAGAAAGCAGTACTCAGGAAATCAAATGATGTGTAGCATTGGAAAATTTTCTGCAAAAGATCTCTTTAAAATGTTAAAAAAAAATGATGTTACGTTGAGGACACAGGTATGCTTGGATTAAGCCACGGTATTTTCCGTCTCTCCATATGCTTTCGAAAGCCAGACAATGAATAAGGAAGTTAGAAGAAGAGTTAATGCCCTCATCATGGTGCTAGCAAAGATTATGAAATATACCAGGGATCGGCAGGAGAGAGAACAAATGTTCAAAGAAATAAAGCCAGAATGTTCCTTAGAAATGAGGATGCTGAAATTTCATCTTGTGTGTTTTGGACATGTCATCAGGAGGGAACAGTTCCCGGGGGAAATTTCATGTCTGGTAAACAGAGGACAGTAAACAAAGAACAATACCCTCAGTGAGATGGATCAACGTAGCGATCGCAATAATGTGCAAATACATACGACTGCCTGTGTGGCTGGTGCTGGATCTGTTGTGCACACGATTGCTATGAATTGGACCCAAGTCAATGGCACCTAACAGCCTCAGAGCACAAGCTCTTATCCAGCTCCTGTTATGTTTTACTCCTTTATATATATTAACCCTTTTAAATTCACTACAATCCTATGAGAAAGTGCCACTACTGTGCCCTGCCCTCATATTATCAATACGAAAACAAGGATGGGAAAAGTGTTTGTCCAGGGTTTTGAGGCTAGAAATCGGAGTTTCAGTAGTTAGGCTCTTGAGCCCACTCTCTTAATCGTTGTGTTATCTTGCTTTTCATCTGTGTGAACTTCGAAAATCATATTAGATTTTCTGGGTTCCATTGGGGAATTTGGGCAAGAATGGAGAAATACAGAAAGAAATTCTGCACAGCTGGCTCAGATTAAAAGGGTTCAAGAGCAGCTGCACAGATTTCTAAAATGTGGACTTCAAAGAAGTCTTCATTTCTTTTTCTTTTCCCCTGCTTGAATTTATACAAGGAGAAGATCAATTTAACTATATCAACTCGTTTGAAACCCTAGGAAGTGTAGGTTTCAGAAACTCAAAAATCAGTGAAATGAATTAAATTAATTGTTTTGTAAAACTTTGTGTAATTCTTAGAAATGATTTAGGCTTTCTAAACATGATTTATATATGCAGATTGCTTCTAATTATAATGTCTTTTTCTCTAGATTATTGAACTCTTACACAATAGGATTTTAATTAGCTCATGCGGTTGCATGCCTAGTATTTGAATAGCATTATGCCCATCGTCAGGAAAATAAATTCATTTAAGCATTTATAATCATTTCAAGAAGATTGGGTAACAAAACTGAACTCTAAAAATGTATTGTTAGAAAGAGGTGTATTTTGTCTAATCTCTATGAAAGTATATTTCAGACATTCTTTCAAGATGGTTTATGCATTTTTAGTTGATATAAACAATTTTATAAATTTTCCTTCACATATAAATATTTTAATTTGCCTTTTAGCAAAAATCTAATTAATTTAGAGAAAAATGTGAGGTCCCTTTACCTGTTATTTGTCCTTAACATTATTGGAGCATTTCTTGCTCTCTCTTTTAATTCAGTATTGGTCTTTTAAAAAACAAGTGGGCTCTTTACAGACTTTCATGTCATCCTTGTCCAGAGGTCACCAAATATCTCAGTCGGTTATAAATTCTGTAACCTATTGGCTTGGTATTTTAATTTCCAAATTGGCTTTTCCTGGAATGCAAAGATTTTGGGTGTTGCTTTCATTTAAGATAAAGTGTTTCAGATACTATGAATATTGACTTAATTCAAATTTAATTGAAAATCAGAAAAAAGCAAAGGGACCATTATGGATTATAAATGATATTGTTTCTCTCCACTAAGGAAGGTGACTCAAAATCTGAATGAGAGAGCTCTACAAAAATCAATGCTTAATCTTCTCTTAACATATTTAGAATTTGACTGAAGTATTATAAAGGTATCAAACATAGAAATTAAATACATTTGAGAAACTGATAAGAAAGGGTTAAGAAGAAGTTCTGCTTTCTTCGTGGAGTCCTTTGATCATATGGCCTAAAAACAAAACTCAGTGCCATCAAGTTGATTTTCACTTAAGTGGTTGTTATTATTTTAAGGTGCTTTCAAACCAATTTCTACTTATAGAAACCCATTTACAACAAAATGAAATACCTCCCAGGCCTGCACCATGGTCTTCTTTAGTCAGTGTCTAACTTTACATCCATATGAGGTCATTCAAAATACAACTTGGGTCAGGTGCACCTCAATCTTCAAAGAAACATTCTTTTCAATACTTATGAAGAGGTTTGCTGCAGCAGATTTATCCAAGGTAATGCTTACTTTGATCTCTTCACTCCTGCTTCAATGAGTATTGATGTAGATCCAAGTAAGGCGAGCTTCTTGACAACTCCCATCTTTTCTCCATTTATCAGGATGTTATTTATTGGTTCATTTGTGAGTTTTTTTGTTTTTGCTCCATTGAGTTGTAATCCATACTAAAACCTGCAACCCTGCAACCCTTAATCTTCATCAGCCAGTGCTTCAAGTCTTTACTTTCTGCAGGCAATGTTGTGTCATCTGTATATTACAGGTTGTCAATAGGCCTTTCTCTATAGAATCAGGCTTCTCTGATGACTTGTTTAGCACACCATTTGAATAAATATGGTGAAAGGATACAACTCTGAACCTTGATTTTTAACCATGCAGTATTCCCTTGTTCTGTTTACACACAGAACATCTATTGATCTTACATGACCTATAGAACATCTATAGGTCTTTCATGACCACAATTTAGTGTTCTGGAATTCCAATTCATCTCAAGCTTATCAAGCTTCTTAGGGTCTACACAGTCAGCCACCTTTTTAAATAAAACACAAATAAACATCTTTCTGGTATTCTCTGCTTTCAGCCAAGATCCCTTGGACATCAACAACTATATCCCTTATTCTACATCTTCTTCTGAAGTTGGCCTGAATTTCTGGCAGCTCCCTGCCAAATTACTGCTGTAACAGTTGGATGATCTTCGGAAAAATTTTGCTTGCATGTGATATCAATGATATTTACCTATAATTTGAGCATTCTGTGAGTCACCTTTCTTTCAAAGCAGTACAAATATGGGTCTCTTCCAGTCATTTGACTATCTTCCAATTTCATGGCACGGATGAGTGAGTGCTTCCAGTGCTTTATCAGCTTGTTGAGATATTTTACTCGTATTCCTTCAATTCTTGGAGCCTTGTATTTGGCTAATGCTTTCAATGCAACTTGGACTTCTTCCTTCAGTGCCATTGGTTCTTGCTCAAGGTTATCTCTTGATGCTTGAATGCCATCAACTATTTCTGCTTTGGTGCAGTGACTGTGTTCTTTCCATCTTCTTTTGATGCTTTCTGCATCATTCGATATTTTGACCCTAGAATTTTTAATATTGCCATCTGAGGCTTACATTTTTTGACCTCTTTCATCTTAGGGCATTCTGAGTGTGTTTTTTCCTTTTTGTAGTTCTAACTCAGGCATTTATATATTTCATTATAGTATTTTACTTTGTCTTCTCAAACCACCCTTTGAAATTTTCTGTTCAGCTCTTCTACTTCATCATTTTGTCCATTTGCCTTAGCTACCCAGGATCCCGAGCAAGTTTCAAAGTCTCTTCTGACATCCACACTGATCTTTTCTTTCCTATCATTTATGCTGTTCTTAATGTCATCCCATAGCTCATCAGGTCTTCTGTGATTAGTGTTCAGTGAATCAAATCCAATCTTGAGATGA
The DNA here is from genome assembly GCF_000313985.2 of Echinops telfairi. Classification (NCBI taxonomy): domain Eukaryota; kingdom Metazoa; phylum Chordata; class Mammalia; order Afrosoricida; family Tenrecidae; genus Echinops; species Echinops telfairi. The sequence continues at coordinate 41,654,999 of NW_022109491.1, forward strand.
TCTCACAATCAAGGTGGAGTATACTCAAAGTCTTATTTTTTTCTCTGGTGGACGGTTTTTCCGTTTTCTTCAGCTTCAATTTGAACTTACATATGAACAATTGACAGTCTGTTTCACAGTTTTCCCCGGGCCTGCTTTAGATGCTTATATTGAGCTTCTCCCTGTCAGCGCTGCATTTGTGATAGCTTGTTATATATGTCAACCTGCATGGCCTACCTTTTCATAAACCAAATTCAAATAAATCTCAAAATCCAATGTCATCATCTTTATCTTTGAGCCAGTAATTACTTTTAGCTCTGTTTTTGTGATGCACACTTTCTTTACATAAAACTCTCTTATACATGAGTTGCTGTGGATTTGTTTCTCCAAAGTACCCAGGCTTTACAAGCTCCTAGTTCACACCAGAAGTTTGAATTAGCTTTCTTGCCTTATTTCTGATAATTTCCTCACCCGGCCCTTTGCCTGTTCATAACCTTCTGTCATGCTGTTTGTTTTACTATCTCTGAATATATGCTTAACCTTCCCCTTGTGACAAGACTTTTCCCTCCTTGCTTTTGAAAGTCTATTCACTTTTGAAGATTTATCTGAAATAAGGTGTTTCCTTCTCACAAAAAAGATACTAGGTAGGTAGGTAAATAGATATAGTACATAAGATGAAATTCAGCATACCGTGACTACTTGCAAGCCTATGTACAACAGAAGAATATTGCCTTGGTTCTCCCTAATACTTGAGATTGCCAACATGTTTGAGTTTATTGTTGTCACTGTTTTGCCAATCCATCTGTTAGAGGGGCTCTCTAATCCTCATTGGCTGTCTATTTCACCAATCATGATGCTCCCCATCCACAGCAATCCCTCTGGGGCATGTGTCCATAGCTAACAAATTGGAATGTTTTCTGTTGTGATTTATAAAATTTTCATTGACTGATTTTCAGACAAAGATCATTAGACTTTTCTTTCTAATCTGTTTTAGTCTCTAAACTCTGTTGAAACTTGTCCACTGTGGATGACCCTAATGGTCATTGAACTACCAGTGACATAGCATCTAACATCGTGGTAAGTGATGGATGGTGGTGCACACTCAGAAATTATGTCTATTGTATCTCTAGCTTGAACTATACTTCTTAGTAAATATGATTTTTAAGGTGGTCAACACTAAAAGGACTCAGAGTATGTCTTGTACATATTTCTTTCCAATGCTTTGCACAAAATTCAACTTTAACAAAAATTTCTAAGGATTTATTTTAAAGGTTACAACTTAAAATAATTTGCCTTACATATTCCTCTTTCTATGTAGTTCCCTGATCTCTGCTTATTTTTCATACCTAACATCTGGCCAGTATTCTGGCTTTAACTTTGTTATGCCCTTCCAGATGAGGCACATAATCATTTTCATGTACTGGCTAAACAACAGATCTGTTCAGAGAATTTGAGTAAGCCATGATTTCATGAGAAAACTTTTCATAACCTGCCTAGAAGACTGCACATGTTGTAAGGCTTGAGTGATAGGAAAGCCTATAGGGGATATCTCTGTTTTTCGAGAAGGAAGAATTTGTTTTTAAGGTATCTAAAATAGGTGTAGCCTATAGATGTAAGAGCTTTTGACTTTCTCTCTCTTTAGTTTAAAATCATGTGTTTGCTTGAGACTTAACAGTTCTGAACATAAGGTTTTGGCCTTAAAGGATGATTTTATTTTTTAGAGAGAGAAATAAAAAATGTTTAAACTGGCATGAACCAATCACCTCTACTTCCTTGTAGATTTCAAAGTAAATGTTTTCTCTAGTCTTCTGTCAATGGCAGAACTCTGAAGTTAACATTTTAGGCAGTAGTCCACTGGTGATTATTTATTGAGCACTTGACGCATGCAAAGTCCCAATAAGCAGATCAAAAAAGATGTGCCTTTTTTCTTCAAGGAGCTATGCCTTTATATTTTAAGAGAAAAAAAATCCTAGATGAAAATTATAAAGAGAGTGTCTAAGAAGTAAAGTATCACTGTTAACTACCATTGAATTATATCTATCTTCTTCACTATTATAGGCACCAGCACAGATTTCTGGTATTATCACTTTGTGGTTGTGATTATTGTTGGAAGTGTTTCTTGCTTTCTTTACCTTTCCCAAGTTTTTTTCAATCTATTTGTCATAGTATAGGGCAAAATTTGCTTTATTAAATACATTATCAAATGTTTGACAGAGCTAGATCTATAATTGGAAAATTCACCAAAATACTCTGTTTTCCAATTTACCTAAAGGTAAAGGCAATACTGATGATTCTGATAGTGGTTAAAGCTCACTGATGCAGAACATTTATCCTCTGAAAGAATATGCCCGTCAAATGGTATCTGAAATGAGAAGTTTTTCTTTACAATTAGAATAAAGGATAAAAGTGCTAACTTAATATTTTAAATTATGCTGGCAAAATTATTTATTAGATGATAATTGTGTTAGTCTGAGCTGACTAGAGAAACAAATCCAGAGACACTCATATGTGTGTAAGACTAAGCTTTATATCAAAGAGCAATTGTATATTGAGCAAACATCCCAGTCCAATCCAGATCAGGTCAGTAGGTCATATATTAGCCCATATGTCGAATACTAGTCCATAAATTCCTCTTTAAACAAATGCAGCACATGCAATTATGCTGAATGCAGGAAGATTACAGGCTAGTGGGTGGAAAGTCTTGTGGATCCAGTGGAGGTGGAAGTATTTCAATGCAGGCATGGGTCTCCACAAGTATCCTCCAGCTCTCTGAGTGTCTCAACAACAGGAAAGGGAAGGCCTAAAGAGTGGGAGGCAGAGAGAGTGGGTCTGGCTTCCAGTGAGCTATTTATCTCAATCATACCTCCAAATGAGGTCATGGAGCTGTGACCTGATTGACAGGCTAGACTCCACCCCTTAACTCAAGTTTGACAGGAGAATATGTAGCTGCCACAATAAGACAGGTTGGCCTGATAGAATTATTATTTTTAAAGACAGGCCTTATTTAAATCTTATGAACAATTCTTAATTAAGGGTTAACTTTTAATATAGTTGTGATTTAGGCTGAACTCTTCAGTGGTAACTATTATACAAATAATGAATTTTGAGTGCTGGATAAAATCCTCCTTTGAAATATCAAGATAATGAAAGAAAAAGCAAATGCTTGAAATTTTTTCTCAATAATACTATGAATGAAAAACATAAGACTTAATGATAAATGTTAATAAACACTGAGTTTCCCCCAATAATGGAGTTATATTTGGCAGAATACAAAATATTAAAAAAATGTTTATAAACTAAATTAGTCTAACATTCAGTGGAAAAAACAATGGAATTTGATTTATATTTTACTTGACTGCATTGTTAACTTTAAATACTGCACAATTTGTTTTCAAGGTTTATCTTGATAATAATTCCATTGCATATTATAGTACAAAAAGCTTGGCATTTATAATAATTTTATTAAAATGAGTCATTTTTATGGTAATTTTTGGGATAAAAGCTTAACTCCATTCTATTATTCCAGATAAAATTTATTTCAGAAATACCTTACAAGCCACAAATATTTGGGAGTGATAGTGAAATGGGGATAGGTGCTTTTTATCTTTGTAATTTCATCTCTAAGACTGAGATGAAATGAAATTCTGAATAGGTATCTATTCATCCCCCATACGGTTTCCCAAGGAGACGGTAATTGCTATGACCTGAAAGGATGCATAATTCCTCTCTCTTTCAGAGCAGCCTGAAAACATTTCAACTTTACGTCTTCCGTTGACCACTGCCATATAAATAAAGCTTGACTATTCTTGCAAATTAAAGCTAAGTCATATTGTCTAAAGCAAAGGAATATCCTTAGATATGTTGGAATTAGAGACCGTGAATATCAAGGTAAGAGGTGAAGGCTCTAAAAGAATACTTTTCGCCTATGGAACTCATTAATCTGGAATTTTTAAAGGTTTATACTTCCTCTCTCTCTTCTCCCTCCCCTCTTCTCCCCGATTGTCCTCTCCTCCTTTTTCTTTTCTCTATCTTCCCCTCTTTTTTAAAAAACTGGGGATCATTACAGTATTTAAACACTGACTGAGAACCATCACTTCTGAGGCTCCAGAGGAAACACCTGCTCCGCTGAGCTAAGCAAGGCAAGGATGATCCCGATAGGCCAAATCAGGGCCCTATAAAATAGAGGAAATTATGCATAGAAATTTTGTTTTGATTCATAGACAGTTTTATAGATGCTTAGGCTTCTTACTATTCATGTGGTCTGCACCTGTGCTCAAAATATTATTGTATATTATATGAATCTGCAAGAAAAGGAACATTACAACAAAATGTTCTAGGGCATTTTCCGGGTGTGGAAGTTGACATCTACTAAATGGACTGTTGTAGGTAAAGTACAAGAAAGTATTAAGAATAGATCCTACTCTATTTGGGAAACAAAGTCACAGCAAACTAATTACAAATAAAGGAAGAAACCAGAGGTAAAAAGTGCTACTACAGTTGGAGTCTTCTTAAATAATAAAACAGAAGACTGCCAAAATAAAACATGTAAAAACCCCACTCCTTGCATTCCATATGCCACCTTGTATCACTTGTTATCATTATACATGCACTCCTCCTGTGCTTCACAGCTGGGAAACCCAACAGAAAACAATGAAAAACAAATTGCACTAAGGTGGTAACGATAAGATCATATAAGTACAAAGACAAAAATACAAATAATGCTTAAGAGAGAGAACACTCCAATGTATATACATGAACATGTGTATTTGTTTATATATGTATATAGATGTAAATATAACAAGGAAGCAGATGAGCCTCGACTTAAAGCTTACCTCCATACAAGAACAGGTTGTCCTAATAATATGGAATTGTATGATGCCCACCTTCCTGATACAATGGGTGCATAAGTAAATGTGGTGAAGAAAGCTAATGGCGCCCAGCTATCTTAATGGATTGTAGTTAAACAAGTGGCCATCTAGCATGGAAGCAACAAAACCCATATTGAAGAAACATACCACACTGTGTGATCATGAGCTGTCGACAGGAAGAGACACAAGAAGTTCAAAAACACCCATCCAAATTGATATGAAAGAGACTGGATGTAGTGGAAACCAAATTCCACCAGCAAGACAATTGTACAGATCCTTCCAGAAGGGCTACATGGAACAGAGGATGTAGCATGGCACTGATGTATTAGTCTGATTAATAACTGTTGTATTAGTCTGGGTACTTTAGAGAAACAAATCAACAGAAACTCATGTATAAGAGAGAGTTTTATATAACGGTTAAGTGTGCATCAGTAAAACATCCCAACCCAGGGCTGCCCAAGCCCACAAGTCCAACATTAATCCATTAACCCATATGTCCAACATCAATCCACAAAGTCCTCCTCCATCTCACAAAACACACGCAATGCTGCCAACTGTAGGAGGAAAGCAGAGTCAGTGAATGTGTAAACATCTCAACACTGGCAAGGGTCTCCACACGGCTGCTCCAGACCCAGGGCTGCATCGGGGTAGGTCCATGTGGCTTCTCCTCAGGGATGTCTTGCAGGAAGTGAGCCTTGCCAGCAAAAGCAGAGAACTGGCTAAAGCAGCTGCACCCTGGTCCGACCATCAGAAAGCAAGAGACCTGAGAACTAGAAAGGCGAGACTCACCGAGCCATTTATCCCGCCTGCCTTCAATTAACCCCACATGTGTTTATCAGCCAGGTTGGCACAATAAACTAACTACCTCAACTGTCCTCTAGATGTTTAAGATTTCTTTCCCTTACTATTATGGTCTATATGTGATAAACTTCATTAGTCATGTTCAATTTGCATATGTTCGTTCATTTATATGTTTAAGATCACTTGGTGCTTGGTAGTTAAGATTGATGACCCTTCAGAAACTGTGACAGGAGTAAGGGTTCCCTGAGGGACAGGAATTGAGAGTGGAGTTGAAGGGGAAAAGTAGTTGATACCACTGATGATTGTATAACCCCACCTGAAAGGATTGAACAACAGAAGTGTATGGGAAAAGAAAGGATATATTAGAATGAGTAAGATATGTCAATAAAAATATTTTATTAAAAAATTATAAAAGGGTCATGGGAAGGAGATGAACTATCCAGGGTGCAATATAGCACCGATGAAACATACAACTTCCTGTAGTTCTTTAATGCCTCCTCCCTACCACTATCATGATCCCAATTCTACCTTACAAATCCAGCTAGAACAGGATGTAAACTGGCAGAAATCAGAGCTGGAAACACAGAGAATACAGGACAGATAAACCCCTTAGAACCAATAATGAGAGTAGAAAGTAGAGGAAGGGGAAGGTGGGGGGAAAGGGAGAACCAATCACAGTGATCTATACATAACCCACTCCCTGGGAGACAGACAACAGAAAAGTGGGTGAAGAGAGACATCGGGTAGTGTAAGACATGAAAAAATAATAATTTATAAATTATCAAGGGTTCATAGGGGAGGGAGGAGAAAAAATGAGGAGCTGATACCAATGGCTCAAGTAGAAAGAAAACATTTTGAGAATGATGATGTCAACAAATATACAAATGTGCTTGACATGAGGTATGTATGTATGGATTGTGATAAGAGTTGTATGAGCCCCCAATAAAATGATTTTAAAATATGTATTATATTAAAAAGTAAATAAAAAAAGAATAAATAAATAAATGAGGAAACTACCCCCACCCCTGCACCAAACAAGAAAAAAAAAATCCAGGATAAAAATTTCTGTCGTGGAACAACTAAGATACTTGCACACAGTACAAATTCAGATCATGTCTACAGGAAGGTCCACTGGCTAAATTCATTCCAACATAATCAAGATTATAATGGTCTCTGCCTGATAGTAAGGCTGTGGGACCCTGACCTTTGGGCAAAGCAGATCTGCCAGTGGCTCATACTGACTTGATACTCTGCAGATGGGTTTGATTCTCTCACTGTCCTCGATAGCCTTCTACAAATTTGGTCTTCATAATTTGAGCTCTGATACTTTCCTCTTCACCAGTATCTGTACCAGTGTACATCCTCTGTTCTAGCCGGATTTGTAAGGTAGAATTGGGATCATGACAGTTGGTGGAGAGGGGCGGAGGGGGAAAGCATTTAAGAACTAGAGGAAAAGTTCTATGTTTCATCGTTTCTACACTGCACCCTGCCTGGCTTGTGTCCTCCCCGTGACCCTTCTGTAATGGGGATGTCCAGCTGTCTACAGATGGGCTTTGGGTCCCCACTCGGCACTCCCCCTCATTCACAATGATACGACTTTTTTGTTCTTTGATGCCTGATACCTGATCCCTTCAACACCTTGTGATCACAGGCTGGTGTGTTTCTTCCATGTGGGCTTTGTTGCTTCTGAGCTAGATGGACACTTGTTCATCTTCAAGTCTTCAAGACCCCAGACACTGTATCTTTTGATAGCTGGGTGCCATAAGTTTTCTTCACCACATTTGTTTGTGCACCCACTTTTTTTTTCAGCAAGTGTGTTGGGAAGATGAGCATTATGGAATGCCAGTTTAATAGAACAAAGTGTTTTTGCATTGAGGGAGTACTTGATAGGAGGCCCAATGTCCACCTTTGACATTAATACTAAATCTATAAATATATGTACATAGATCTATTTCCTCCTCATCATATATAAATATATTTACATATGTCGATGCCTGTATTTAGACCCCTATAAGCACCCTTTACCTTCTAGCTCTTTCCTCTATTTCCTTTTACTTTCCTCTTGTCCCACTATCATGTCCCTCATTCCATGTCTTCTTCTGAATTTGGCTAAAATTTCTGGCAATTCCTTGTTGTTGTCCTGCTGAAACTGTTTATTATTATGATTGCTATGTGGCACAAACTTTTATTTTCATGTGATGTTAATCATATTATTTCATAATTTCTGCATTTTATTGTGTAGCTTTTCTTTATAATGAACATAGATATGAATCCTTTCCAGTTAGTTGGCTAAGTAGCTGTCTTCCAAATATCTTGGCACTGACAAGTGAGGGTTTCCAGTGCTACATCAGTTTGTTGAAGCATTACAATTGGTATTCTGTCAATTCCTGGAGCCCTGTGTTTCTCTAATGCCTTCAGTAAAAATGGGACTTCTTCTTTAATATAGTACCTCTTGAAATGAGTGAATGCCACCCAGTTTGTGGTATAGTGACTCTGTATATTCTTTCCATCTTCTTTTGATGTTCCCCACATCATTCAATATTTTGTCTACAGAATCCTTCAGTATTCCAACTAGATACTTCAATTTTTTCATCTGTGCCTTCATTTTGAGAAAGGATAGTCCATTTCATTAGAAAACATTTAGAAGTGGTTATGCTTCAATTCTGGGGACATCAGAACATTAGGGTACATAAAGATTATTGAAGATAAGAAAAAATAGTCCAGTATCCAACATCTAGAATAATGGCAGTAGAAAAGAAAAAAAATAGACTCATTGAGATGACATGGCTTTTCTCATTCTATAAGCAAGGTATAATTATTATATAAATATAATATATTAATATTAGTATTAGTATAACCCACTCTCTAAAATATAGATTATTAATATAACTCAGCTACTGGAAAATGCATATTCTATTATGCAATTTTAAAATAAATCTTATAACTATAAACTGTAGAGAGACTAACTGTATAATGAATATTAGTTAACTTATAAAACTGTTCTGCAGATACTAGTTAGCCTTGTAGTCGACCACTGAGATGTGTAAACTCTTTACAAATTGCAATCTTATCAAGCACATGCATAGTAATTTTCTCAGTTGGTAGTTGCAATAAAAAATGACTGGGTAAAATATTAAAGGGAGCACCAGAGGAAAAATATATACCCGAGACTTGTAAGCTGGTCCCTTGTTCAGGTGTTCTTTGTTTCCCAGCCCACTGAAGACATAATCATGCCTCCTGTATAGTTTTACATGTACAGGCTACCTTCTTTATTAGGATTTGCCACTTTCCTCTTGCTCATACTATACAGCAGTAATAATAGTTGTCGCTTTTGAGATAATGTGTAGGTGACTGCTGTCACATTACATTCATTTTTCAGATGTTCTTCAAACACCAATGTAATGTACAATTTTCCAACAATGTGATTCCCCCCCCCCCTTATTTTGTCTCTTTGGTAGAGGAAGAATTTGCTGTCTTCTTTGACAGCTGGGCAAAAAGAGATTGCAATCTCATTTCCCTTTAAATGTTCTCTAGCTTGGCAACAATGTGAATAAGCAAATCAAAATTTTAGCTGGTTGACTTCCAAAAATATATTTTGTCAAGTTCTTGTCAGGATTTTGGAAGACAGGAAACACCTTTTTGGGATTTTTTCCATTGTGACTTTCTATAATTTTGTTTTAAAAGTGTGAGTTATGAGGGCTTTTTGTTTTTCTCTGGAATTTATTTTTCCCGTAACCCAAAATTGGTAAGCAAGGGCTGCTTAATTCCTGATGTGTTTAGTTTGATATGAAATGACGGTCCAACAAAATAATTTAATGTTAGGATTTATTTTTTACGAGTAGCTTATCTTAATATTATTAATTTTACAAATTGAGTATCTATCCAGAGCCAATGTTTAAATAACCTTTCAGTGATAAATTTTAGAATATCCTGTGATTAAGAACAAAATTAATCTTTTGCATTACAAATATGAATACATTTGAATGGAAGAGAAAAGAAACGCTTGTCTATATTTTATAGACCTTTCCTTCTTACCTTTTCTTTTTTGTCCATAGTTCTGAACAGTGTAAAGAAACCCCTGTGCATAGTGAAATACACATGGAGTGTTGATGCAAAGTCCCTGGTTTGAACCCTCCAGTCTCTCCAAGTGAGAAAACTTAGATTGTTTGCTCCTCTAAAGATGTCAGTTCTTGGAAACCCAAAGGGAAGTTCAAAAGTGTTGATAGGGTCACTGTGAGTTTCCATTGACTCAATGGCAGTAAGTTTGGTTTCAAAGATTTAACATTATGAGGAAAAAGAAAAAAAGAAATTAAGAAGTATATCATATACTTCAAATTTTGTCTGCCTTAGAATTAAGAGAATAAAATTAAAGTCAAACATCTTTGAATTTTTAATTTGTTTCTTTCTTCCCTGCTTCAAGTTAGAAATGTCAAAATTCCTTTATGGAGTTGTAGCTCTGCTAGATTCTCATGCAGAGAACCTCAATAAAGTGGTTGAGAGTGTGGATTCAGGAACAAAACTGATTAGCTCTAGACACAGTTCTGCCAGGATTTGGGTGACCTTGTACAAGTTAATTAACTTCATAGTTCTTCAGATTCCTCATCTGTATAATGGGGACATTAAAAATAATATTCATATGATCAGGTTTTTGTAATAATTAAATAAGTAAGTATATGAAAAGTACTTAGAATAGCATATCTCACTAGGTGTTGTCTATGTTTCATAAAGAAATACATAAATGTATAATTTATATCCAGCTTTATATTTTGGGATGAATGACTGCTCCGTATTGCTCCCCAGTGATATGCATAGTTTTTTCACCTTCTTCAAAACAAGTAGCCTGTGATTTCTCCCTATGGAAGAGTTAATACAGGTATTAATTAATTAAACATATTAATGCAAATACGTTTGCATTTTAGCCAAGTCTAAGATAATGCCCTAACCTCCATCTATTGAATAAACTTAGAAATGTTTTAATTGATCTTGTCTCCTAAAGGAGCTGTCTCATCGTTAAAAGTCAGGCCCCTTCTCCTTGATCTCACTCTATTTATTTTTTTCCGGATCCAATTTTATATAATTCAGTCAACTTTGATCTGCTCTGAACTGTTTATTATCATTTATCCATTCTGATAGAGTTAATTCCTGCAGCGATGGAGATTTCTGTATTCAATAGGCTTGCACTTACCCATGGCCTGGCAAGATTATCAAGATATAGTTCAGTGGGGGGTCTTTACCCTTTTCCCTTCCCCTTAGGTTGATTATAGAAGAGTTATTGCTCTATAAAAAGCCATGAGGCTTTTCGAATTCTCTTACAGTCACAACCCTTTAGCTAACTGCAACTGGAACTCTCACTCAAATTCCTCCTTGATTTAAACACTTAGGTTTCAGGACCCCCTTAGTGGTAGAACGGATACATTAACACTCTTTCATAGACTATCACCCAAATGCCACTCAAGTCAGTCTAATAGGGAACACATGCTTTTAAAGTTCAGAGGAAAGGTATTCTTTGCCAGTGTCCCACGAGTATGGACTGATTTAATTGCGTAAAGGGGTTGTAAATCATTTTTGTTTTTCTGGCTTCCCATTCCATTTCCTCTACTATACTCTACCCTCAGGTTCTAGTAGGAGTTTCCTAATTTTGTTTCGTTTCACATATGGGTATGCTATTGATATTTTTGGTACTTATGGGTTACTGATGAACCCATCTTCAGAATACTTAAATGCATAGAATAGAATACAAGTGATTACTTAGGAGACCAATTATATTGCCATATACTTCAATTTTTTTAAAAGCCGTGAAATGATTTATGTGCTATTATATCAGCACAATAAACAATATGAGCTAATAGTACATCTACAATTTACCATAATCCCTAAGTAGTGATAGCTGGAAATTATTTGTGCAATAATCAAGAAAATATCAGTGATTTCTGTTGTTGTTGTTAGATGCCATTGATTCATGTCCAACCCATAGTGACTTTATGCACAACAGAACAAAACACTTCATCATCCTACAATGGTGTCTGTGCTTGAACCTATTGTCAATCTAACTCTTTGAGGGCCTTCCTATTTTTCACTCCAGAAATGTGTGTAACACCAATTGAAATGCTTCAGCAAAGCTGATGAAGCACTGGAAATACTCACTGGACAATACCAGGAAATTTGGAAGACAATTCCTTGGCCAACAAACTGAAAGAGATTCATATTTGTGTCCATTCCAAACAAAGCTGCTCCAACAAAATGCTCCTACTACAGAACAATATCATTAGTATCACATGGAAGTAAGCTTTTCAGAATATAATCCAACACTGATTGCAGGAGTACATTGATAGAGAGCTGCCAGAGCTTCAAACCAGATTTAGATGACGACATGGAAAAGGGGTATAATTGCTTACATCAGATGAATCTTGGCTGACAGCAGAAAATACCAGAGATGTTTACTTGTGTTTGTTGACTACGCTAAGGCATTTCATTGTGTGAACCATGAGAACCTGTGAATAGCCTTGAGATAAATGGGAATGCCAGAACAGTACCGTGTGCTCATTCAGAAATTGTACATGGAACAAGAGGCAGTTGTGCAAACAGAACAGGGGCATACTGCATGGGTTAGAATCAGGAAAGCTGTGCATCAGGGTTGTGTACTCGCACCATACTTATTCAGTCTATATGCCAAGCAAATAATAAGAAAACCGGATTGATTATATGAAGAAGACTGTGGCATCAGAATTGGAGGAAGGCTTATTAACAACCTGCAATGTAGAGACGGCACAACTTGCTTGCTGAAAGTGAGGAGGACTTGAAGTACTTTCTGATGAAGATCAAGGATTGCAGGGTTCAGTTTGGGTTCTAATTCAAGCTAAAGAAAACCAAAATGTTCACCGGTAGTTAACATCAAGATAATGGAGAAAACATTGAAGTTGCCAAAGATTTCCTTTTACTTTGTTCCACAATCAATGCATGTGGAAGCAGCAGCGAATATATCAAATGATACATTGTACTGGGTAAGACTGCTCGTGAAAGTGTTGGAAAGCAAGGAGGTAACTGAGGAATGAAGTGTGTGTGTCAGGCTGTATTGTCTAGAGAAACAAAATCAGTTGCACTTATATATGTGTGTTGTTCTTAGGTGCCATCAAATTGGTTCTGACCCGTAGCAACTCTATGCACAACAGAATGAAACGCTTCCCGGTCCTACTCCATCCTTACAGTTTTTCCAATGCCCGAACCCATTGTGACAGCCAATGTGTCAATCCATCTCATTGAGAGTGTTCTCATTTTGCTGCCCCTCCACTTTACCAAATATGATGTCCTTGTCCAGGTACTGGTCTCTCCAGATAATATGTCAAAAGTATGTAAGAAGTCTTGTCATCCTTGCCTCTAAAGAGAACTTTTGGCCTTACTTCTTCCAAGATAGATTGATTTGCCCTTTTAGCAGTCTATGGTATTTTAAATATTCTTCTCTAGCACCAAAATTTAAATGTATCAACTCTTTTTGGTCTTTCTTATTCAATGTCCAACTTCCACATGCAAATGGGGCATTGGAAAATACCATGGCTTGGGTCAGGCACACCTTAGTCCAAAGTAACATCCTTGCTTTTCAATATTCTAAACAAGTCCTGTGCAGAAGATTTCCCCAGAGCAACTCACCTTTGCTCTCTTGACCACTGCTTCCATGAGCATTGATTAGGGATCCAAGCAAGATTAAATATGGATCTCTCAATTAGTTGGCCAAGTACCTGTCTTCCAGGTTTCTTAGCACAATGCAGTGAGTACTTCTAGTGTCTCATCAGCTTGTTAAAACATTTCCGTTGGGATTCTATACTTTTATGGAGCCTTATTTTTAGCTGATGCGTTCAGTGCAGCTTGAACGTCTTCCTTTATCACCATTGGTTCTTGCTCATATGTCACCTCTGGAGATGGCCGAGTGTCAACTAGTTCTCTTTATGTATATTTCATCTATTTTTAATGCTTTCTGCATCATTCCATATTTTACCTATAGAATCTTTCAATATTGCAACTCAAAGCTTGACGTGTTTCTTCAGTTCTTTCAGTAAAATATGATGAACTTCTTTTCTCTTTTGAGTTTCTAATTCTAGGCCTTTGCACATTTCATTATAATATTTTACTTTATCTTCATGAGCTGCCCTTTTAAATTTTTTATGCAGCTCTTTGACTTCACCTTTTTTCTAGTTGCTTTAGCTATTTCATGATTAAGAGCAAGTTTTAGAGTCTCTTCTGACATCCATTTTGATATTTTCTTTCTTTCCTGTCTTTTTAACGGCCCTTGCTTTCCTAATGAATGATGTTCTTGATATCCTCTCATGGTTCATCAAGTCTTCTGTCATTAGTGTTCATTGTGTCAAATCTATTCTTGAGATATTCTTGAGATTCATGTGGTATAGACTCAAGGTTTTAATTTTGGCTTTCATGGACTTGTTTTAATTTTCTTCAGCTTTATCCTGAATTTACATATGAGCAATTGATGGTGTGTTGACAGTCAGCCCTGATCTGGTTTTAGCTTCTGATATTGAGATTTTCCATTATGTCTTCTTACTGATTTAGTCAATTTGATTTCTGTTTATTCTCTCTGGAGTTTTGCAAAATTCTGTCATGTGATCTCAGGCTTCATTTCTATTACCAAGGTCATCTTTCACAACTACTCTTCCTTCCTCTTTGCTTTCAACTTTTTCATTTTGATTCCCAAGGGTTATCAATGCATCTTGATTGCATATTTTATCAATTTCTGATGAATTCATTGATAGAATTCTTCAATTTCTTCATCACTAGTTTTGTGCTTGGTGCACAAATTTGAATAATAGTTATGTTGATTAGATTTCCTTGAAGATGGACGGATATAATCCTACCACACCTTATTGTATTTCATGATTGATTTTACAATGTCCTTTAGAACAATGAATATCAGATCATTCCTCTTGTGATGTTATTCCCAGCACAGTAACCCATATTATTTTCTAATCCAGAATGACAAATACAGTCCATTTCAGGTCACTAATGCCTAGGATACTGATCTTTGTCATTCCATTTCATATTTGACCACTTCCAATTTTCTTAGATTCATACTTTGCACATTCCAAGCTCAGACCCTTAGTAAATTTTGCGGCTATTTCTCCTTACCATAAGTGGGCCCCATCAGCAACTGAAGATCCTAAAGACTCCACTCCCACAGGCTCTCCCTGATTCACACCACTAGGTTTGTTTGATTCTACTTCAGGAAATCAGCGCCTCCTCAGTTACATTTCAAGTGTCTCAGATCCAAGAGGTATATCCTCTGACACAATTTCCTACAATATTCTGCTTCCATTCTTTAGAATTTCAGTATCAGAAAATATTAGGCACAGGGTTTTCAGTGGTTTCCTCTCCAAAAGTGGAGATCTGAACCCTTCATGTTGTCTGCTCTTAGTCTGGAAGCTCCATTGAAACCTGTTCATTGTGGGTGACCCTGCTGGCATTTGAAACACCAGTGACACAGCTTCCAAAATCAGAGCAACACACAAGCCACCGCAGTACAACAAACTGACAGACAAGTGGTAGCATATATGTGTAGGAAAGAATTTTATGTCAAGATGTAGTCTGATATCAAGAAGGTGTCTGTGCTTAGTCCAACGTAAGTCCATAAGTCTTATGCTATTCACAGCCCTCTTAAGACACATATAGGTTCAATCTGATGATGCAGAAAGGTGGAATGAAGTGCAAGAAGATCACAGACTGGTGGGTGCAGTGTCGCATGGATCCAAGGTCACTGTGAACAAGGAAGGGCACTGACAACTCTCAGGTTTGAGCAGCCCGTGTGGCTTCATCTCAGAAGTCAGAAACAGAGTCCCAGTGAAATCCCAGCGTGGGGGAAGGCAAAGAAAGAGAGGAAAGTTTTCACTTTCTTCCTTATAAAAGACTACATCCCCAAGAAGGCATCATCAGCCTGCCACCAGATTGAAATGTTGGATTCCATGATGACACTGTCACACAGAATCAATTTAATATACAATCTAAATGCTACAACCACCCTCTTTCAACCTGACAAATCTACGCAACTGTTTTACCATACATGATCACCAAAGATAATGATAAAATCATGTTTGTGCCTAACATAATAAAACTAAATATATACAACTGAAAATGAGCCCGCCCCATTTAATTCCATAAGTGAACAAAATTAAAACATTCTATGCCTTATATTGCAGTTTTGTGAAAAGCTGTGCTTTAACCCTCTCATTTTATCAACATCTTCCCCCATTTTGGGTATCCAATTTCTCAACTGTCCATTTCTAACAACCCAGTGCTCTGAGGAGACAAGTATGTTCTTTGACGTGAAGAATCTTTGTTCGGGTTGAAACCTGGTGTGTCTTCATCCATAAGCGAAGTGAGATCTAAATCAGGCCATCCATCAAAATCAACAAGCAGTTTGCACAGGGCCAAACATTTCCCTTTTCATTAAGTCTAGTTCTGGTGAAATCATTGCAGGGTAGGTCAGTGGGTGCTTTGGTAAGCTAGCAAGTTCCCCTATATGGCTCCTCCCACTTCAGACCACTGGCATGTTCCCAAATTTTCAGCAGCTGTAGATCCTTGGACTAGATCAGACCATATCTGATTCCTCGGAACTCTTTAAACTTCACATCAACCAGCTCATGATCCTGTCTCCTGCTTCCTGTGAACTTGATCCATGGGTATCAGTGACCACACAGCCCTGTCTCTATTGCTGCTCTTGCCCCACTTCCACTCAAAAAGTGGACCCCACTGGTCACCTAGCTTCATATCAGGCTGCCTGCAGGCTCATTTTACATTCAGTCTTAGAGCAGAGAGTTCTTTGATGGGGCCAAACTTTTCTGGTCTAGGTGCAAACTGCTTGTTCAAAATTCAAAAAAGCCAAAGTTTCCTTTTTTTTTGTTTTTTTCTTTCATCTCTTAACAATTCTGGTTGCATGTCTTTTCAAATGCAAACATCCTGGCACCCAGAGAACTGAGTGTGGTTTACCTTTTCTAAATCCTCTAACTTAGTTTTAACCAAAAAGCTATATTTACAGGAAACTTGCAATAATCATTTTAGCATCATTAATCATAAAGGGAGGAATTGATATTATTGATATTGTCAGATGGATCTTCGCTAAAATCAAAGAATACTAGAAATATGTTTGCTTGTGCTTTATTGATTATGCTGAGGCATTAAACTGTGCAGATCATAACAAACTATGGATCTATTTGAGAAGAATGGGAATTCCAGAACCCCTTACCTTGCTCATAGGGAGCTTGTACATAGTTCAAGAGACAGTTGTGCAAGTAAAACACAGGAAGACTGTGTGGTTTAAAATCAGGAGAGGTGTTGTACCCTCACACCATGCTTATTCAATTTGTATGCTGAGAAACTAATCAGAGGAGCTAGATTATATGAAGAAGAATGCAGCCTCAAGTTGGAGGAAAGTTTATTAACAACCTGCGATATGCAGATGATACAACCTTGGTTGCTGAAAGGGAGGAAGAGTTGATGTATTTGCTGATGAAGATAAGGGGTTGCAACCTTCAGTATGGAATACAACTCAAAATAAAGACGATCAAAATCCTCACACCTGGACCAGTAAGTAACTTCATGATAAAAGGAGAAAAGGTTGAAGTTGTCAAAGATTTTCTCTTTCTTGGATCTCTGGAGATGGACATCGTGCTTGATACAGTGGAAGGATAGCAAAAAAAAAAAAAAAAGGAAGATTTTCACAAGATGGATTGACACAGTGGCTACATTGATGGACTCAAACATAAGAACAATTTCGAGGATGGCCTTGGACAACGCAGTGTTTCATTCTGGTTTATAAAGGGTCATTAGGTAACAGCATAGGGGGTTGCCCCTGTCCATGCCTAAAGGTCCCCTACAGGAGCTTGAAAGCCAATAAAGGCTAAGGGCATGCATGCGCCAATTCAAGCCTGAGCCAGGTGGGCGGTCCATGTAGGTGGGCGGTACACCTGGGTTGGCCCAAACTAGGCCAGGTGAGCTTAATTCACCCAATGAGGTCAACCAGTACCATCGACCTTGCCTCCCAGCAGAAGGCCCTAAAGACTAGACCCTGGAGACCACGGCCCTTTGCCTTAGGCCGGGTGGCAGTCTCTCTGGCCTCAGGCCGCCACGTTTGGGCGTGCAGTCCCAGGAGGTTGCCTGTGTACAGTTAATGTATAGCCTGAAACTTCTGTATAAAAACCCACTTGGATCACAAACCAGTCTTCGGCGTGAATTCTTTCTCTTGCGAAGCCGAGAACTGAGGTATTTCCCACGCGAGAAACCTAACCGGGCTGCTGTGAGTTGGAACAGATTCGATGGTACCTACCCAGATTTCCCCGTTGTATAGATTCATAAGTCCTTCTATGACAGACTGTCAAAATTCTCCTCATAAATGTGTTTTAGAGTCACAGTTCTGTTTTACTTACGTTTATGTATCAAATATGCAGTGAATTAACTAGATTGATACATTTAGAATTAATTATATTGATATAACACTTAGGTTATATGAAAGAAAATTGATGCTGAACTTATTGTGCATGTAAATCTTGATGATTTTTCTTTAATTGCCTGTTTTGGTTTTTTCTTCTGTGTATGGACTCATAAAGCTAGTGCTTTCATGTGCTGAATATCATACTAACGCCAGGTATCATTTGTGGTTGTTGGAGCGTGGAGCGAGTGGGTACAATCAAATCGACTAAAAGTAAACCAAACAAGGGATGTGGCAGACAGAACCAAAGCCAAAGGGACATAGTGTGTGTGTGTGTGTGTGTGTGTGTGTGTGTGTGTGTGTGTGCGCGCACGCACGCCATATGATTATTAAATAATACTGTGTTCTTACAATGAGGGTACATTACCGTTTAAGTGAGCTATATTATTTTCCCAGGGATCAAATTATTTTAGAATTGCTGCTTGTCAGTGATAAATAGCTTTGTTTTAAAAGAAAATTCCATTTCTTTAAACTTATTTTACTCTGTCGCTATTTTTGTCATTATTAAATTTTCTGGAACTAAATAGAAACTATAAAACATTTTGAAAAATAAAGTATTTATCTAGGTTCTTCTCATTCGCTATAATGGGTATTAAATGTATTAGGTTCCTCTTGTTTACTATAATGAGTATTCAATATATTAGTCAGACCAAAAATATAAATATGACATGAATTTAACATGAATCTGTTGAAACTGTAGTTTTAGATGAATGAGTATTATATATAGACTTTCATTTTCTGACATTTCTTTCTACTACCATCCCCAAATTTTCATGCACTGGAAGCTTTTATTTTTTTTCTTCTATATCTTGGTTGAGAATATAAATAATCTCCTGGGAACATAAAACTGACTGTAAATTCTGATGAATTTACTTTTTGTATGAAGAACTGAGTTCCTATCAATAATATCACTTTATACATTATAATTTAATTTGCTTTATATTTAATTTGAATTTAATATACTCAATTTGCTGACTTTATTTTTAATCTCACTAAAATAGACCTATATATACTCTGACATGGGTAGCAGCATTATGCAGCTATGGTATTTTTATGTGTAAGACATTAGAGCATTGTCCATAAGTAACTGTTGAGAGTTAGGTTTCTGTCAACTTGGTTGAGCCAGTTTGGGATTTCCCAGGATGTGTTCTAACATAATGTAATCAACCCCACGACGGGATATTTTGTGAGTAGCCAAGCAGTTGTGGAAAGATTAGAGCAGATTGCTGCCTCCTGAATCTACTTGTTCCAGATGACTCTTGGCTGAGAGCAGAGAACACCAGAAATAGATGTACTTCTATTTTACTAACTATGCAAAGGCATTCACCTGTGTCTATCATAACAAATTACAGATAGCTTGAGAAGAATGGGAGTTCCATAGCATTGCATTATGCTCATGTGGGACTTGTACATGAATCAAGAGAGTTAATTGAGCAGAACAAGGACATACTGTGTAGTTTAAAAATCAGGAAAGATGTGTGCCAGAGTTGTGTTCTTTCACCATACTTATTTAATCTGTATGCTGACCAAATAATCAGAGAAGCTAGATTGATTATATGAAGGCAAAAGAGGTATCAGGACTGGCTTCCTAGCAACCTACAATATACATAGGCCATAGCCTTGCTTGCTGAAAGGGAGGAGGGCTTGAAGCAGTTGCTGATGATGATCTAGAATTGCAGTCTTCAGTATGGGTTACAAATCAATGTAAAAAAGACTCAAATCCTCATAGTTGGACAAATAGGTAACATCATGATAATTGGAGATAAAGATTAAAGTTGTCAATGATTTCATCCTGATTGGATCCTCAATCAGTGCACATCAAATCTCATCAAAGCTGTTAAGATATCAAAAGACAAATTGTATTAAGTGTATCTGCTTCACAAGTCCTCTTCAAAGTGTTGAAAATTTGGGATGTTACTTTGAAGACTAAGATACTCCTGACTCAAGGCATGGTATTTTCAATCACCTATATACATATGAAAGTTGGACATTGAATATAGAAGACATAAGAAGAAATAATGTACTAAAATTATGGTGCTGGTGAAGAATTGAGAGTACCAATTGGACTGTCAAAAGAACCAACAAATCTGTTTTGAAATATAGCTAGAACACTCTTTAGAAGCAAGGTTGGCAAAACTTTATCTCATGTACTTTGGATGCATTGTCAAGAGAGACTCCCTGGAGAGAGACATTGTGCTTGGTAAGGTAGAGGAGCAGTGACATAGTCTCTATCGCAATGGGCTCAAACATCAGAACCATGTTGGATGACCGGATGGTGCAGGGCCTGGCAATGGTTCACTCCGTTGTTCATCGTATGGCTGTGACACAGAACCGACTCAGTGGCAACTCACAACAACAAGAAATCTGGTCACGGCTTTTATATAATTGAAGGGAAATTTCATTGGGGTGTGGACCACTCTTAACATAACTTGCCACTGTGGGGTCACTAGGAATCAGAACTCACTGCATCTTGCTGCTCTGGATGCTTCATCTAGCTCCTTGCACTGCTGACCCTGGGAGCTCTCAGTGGCGTGACGTATTGCCTCCAGGCCTTGGATTCATCCAACTCTGAAGCTGTAAGTCTGACTTGGCAGCTACCTGAGCCAGGAAAGAACTCCAGCTTTACATCCAACTCATGTGCTTCACCTAGACTGCACTTAATCATCACACACACACACACACACACACACACACACACACACACACACACACACACATTTTGCTTCTCCAGAAAATCCAGCCTAAACCACTTTGATTTTCAGGAGATACATTTGACCTTAAATGATGTACTTTGTATTATGTTGAAAAATAGTAGTATTGATTACATTTGAAGGATTCTTTTAAATGTACTTAGCTCCAAGGATGTTTTAAAATGGAACATGCAATAGACACTGATAACAAAAAGATCACATTCTCTCTGTAATTTGTTTTAATGCCATCACACAGGGAATTCAAGGCAGATAAAACTCCATTTACAGAGAGCAAATGTACAAAATGAATTATTATTCCACACAACTCGATAAAACCTAGTCTATGGCACAGTTTGATTAGAAATCACTTGAAAAAATAATTTATATTGCATTCTAAGTAAGTATCCAATTGTAGCCTTAAGATCTCTTGCAATGTTAGTTTCTCTTTGATGAATTACAATGCATTTTCTATGCCACTAGTTTCAGTAAGGAAGCTAATGACTAGAGCAAAAGACTAATCAGCTGCCAATCAGGATTCCTTGAGGCATAGAGTATCAAATATTGAAGCATTTTTTACAACTCATAAAAGCACTTATGTTCCTCGATATGTCATAAAACCTGTGATGGAAATCTAAAGTTGATGAAGCTTCTTTATTTCTCAAGTGTTTTTTGCCCAAACAGCTTTCATATTTAACCAAATACTCCATTAATATTCAACTGTATTAGTTTAATGATTATATTCCCAATTTAGTGCCAGTATATTATACTTTTCGTAGGATAATTAACTTAATTCCTTGCCATCAAGTCAAATCCTACTCATAGCTACCCGAGAGGATGAACTTGAACTGCCCCTGTGGGTTTTTGAGACATTAACTATTTACGGGAATAGAAGCTCCATCCCTCTCCTATGGAGTGGCTCGTGATTTTGAACTTTAGATTTTGTGGTTAACAGCCCAACACATAACTGCTACCCAATAGTGCTCCCCCGGAGGACAATTAGTGATATATAAATGTCAATTATAGAAATCAGTGGATACATAATAAATTTTATAGTCCGGTGATATTTTTATTCTCTAGGGAAAAAATTGGCTTTTCTTCTGATCATAATCTTAGAGTGAGTTTTTGCTTTTATATCACAGAAATAATTAGGTAAATCATTTGACATTAACATTTACAACATTGATGTTGTCACCGGGTCTTTATTTGTAATGTAATAGAACTATAGTTTCAAGAAACTGTATTTAAAATCACTAATTAATTTATCACTTCAGTATCAGAAAAGTGATACTTTCCTGTGCAATGTTTGAAGTTGCTGAGTAATGAAAGCTCTTTACTAGCTCACTGACTTTTCTATTAAAATACCGCCATGATATGTGTATGTGTGTGCACAAGCATGTGTGTTTCTTCATTTACATAAATAGGTGTGGGTGTCTGGACTGTTTGTTAGTTGAGAGGTGGGAACTGTCTGTACACACTTGAATATTTTCTGTTAATCTTTCTATTAATAATTTTACCCTGCTGGTATACCTCATGATACGCTGTTTAGCTTAATCAAGCACTTTCCCTTGTGGTATGGTGATTTATTTGATATGATTCTTTTAGCCATAGTATTGGCTAATGACTATTAGTCATCAAATAGTCATCAAATGACTATTCTTCTGTTGGATCTGGTTAAAAGAAGGTGGGAAGAAAGATCCAAATAGGATTATAAATGGTAAAAACCAGTTGTGAGTGATTGTTAACAGGGTTAGTTGTGATTGTTATCTTGCTGGGTATAAAATAAGCCCCTCTCAGAAACTCCAAGGAAGTTCTCATTCCCAGAAAAAAGAGCCAGGAATGGAATCCAGCTTTGGAATCACCAGATCCAGGAGGCAAGTGTGACTCCAAAGGAAACCAGAGGAGGGGCAGCAGGACTGGGAGCCAGAGCTTGAGACAGCTAGGTGAACGTCTTAGCCCATAGAGCAGTGGTTCTCAACCATCCGAATGCCGCGACCCTTTTATACAGTTCCTCATGTTGTGGTGACCCCCCCCCAACCATAAAATTATTTTGTTGCTACTTCATAACGATAACTTTGCTACCGTTATGAATCATAATGTAAGTATATGATATTCAGGATGTATTAGGTGACCCCTGTGGAAGGGTCGTTTGACCCCCAAAGGGCTCGTGACCCACAGGTTGAGAACCGCTGCCATACAGGAAGTAAAGCTGGGTGCTTTCCAGCAGTGTGAAGTAATAGGCATTTAATTTGGGTAGCTAGTTTTGCTTACCCAGGTAACTGGAACTACACACCTTTGGGCTAAGGCTTCTGGCAGAGCAGATTTTGCCCAAGCAGGGCAGAGGCAAAAGGGCCATGTAACTAAGAGATGAAGGAGCAGAGAGAAGGTACAGCTGAGAAGAGACTCTCCCATGTAAATAATTATATCTTGAGTATATGTTCCACTCTATGACATTTGTGAGTTCTGTGTGACCCATGTGATGAATTGTCAAACTCAGCTGAGAAGCAGACAGTGCGGTGGAAGGGGAGGTTAGAGGTTTGTCTCATCTCTGCCTCATAGAAAAAGGCCTTGGGCAGCTTACCAAGGATGGTGTTTTTTCCCTTTCCTTGTGAATACAGAGGAGGTCAGATGCTGCCTCCATATCCTTTCTTTCTTTATATTTTAATCCCCTTAAAACAAGGTTGAGAGAATCCTAGTTCAACTATTCTCTCCCACACTTGAAGCTTTTGGCCTTCATCCAACAGCTACTCACTTAGGAGGATTTATTGACTCAATTCTTTGAAGGATCTTTGGTGGCATAGGGGGTTAGGAGTTGGATTGCTAACTACAAGGTCAGTAGTTCAAAACCACCAGTTGATATAAGGGCATGAGATGAGATTTTAGTTCCCACAAAGTTTTACAACTTCAGAAACACAGGAGAAATTCTACTCTGTTTTCTGGAGTCACGATGAGTGAGAATCAGTTCGATGGCAGTAAATGAGCCCTCTATTTATGAAAACAAGCAAAATGTAGTTCATAGCCCCCAGGGATCCTAGAGCTGAGTAACAAGGATTTTATTTAAGTTGCCCAGTTTGTTTAATTATCTGAATTTGGGCTTAAGTGGCCAAAACTTTCTTCTCTCAATTTATGAGAGGCAGGCATCCCAAATGAATCTTACTAGTAACATTTTGGGTTACACATTTAGTTCTTTTCAGTGGCCTTAGGTTGATGATACATAAACCTTTAGTCTTATGATGCTACAAAAAACACTTGTTTCCTAAAACACAAAAGTAAAAACTAGCAGAAAAAGTACCTTTTGAAAAATATGTTTGCAACTGAGGTAGTTAGTTATGCCAACCTGGCAGATAAAAACATGTGTGGTTAATTGAAGGGTGGAGGGATAAATGGCTGAGTGAGTCTCTCCTTTCTAGTTCTTGGGTCTCTTGCTTTGTGATGGTTGGACCAGGGTGCAGCTGCCTTACCCAATTCCCTGCTTCAGCCGGCAAGGCTGATTTTCTGCAAGACACCCCCAAGGAGAAGCCACCAGGACCTACCCCGATGCAGCCCTGGGTGCTGGAGCAGCCATGTGGAGACCCCTGCCAGCGCTGAGATGCTTACACATTCACTGATTCAGCTTTCCTCCTGCAGTCAGCGTCATTGCGTGTGTTTTGTGAGCTGGAGGATGACTTTGTGGGTTGGTGTTGGACATATGGGCTAATGTTGGACTTGTGGGCTTGGGCAGCACTGGGTTGGGCCGTTTTCTTGATGTGAACTTAACCTTTATATAAAACTCTCTCTTATACATGAATTCTTTGGATTTGTTTCTCTAAAGTACCCAGAATAACACAGCAACTATTTAGTCTAATTTTTATGCCATAAGTGTTTATCAGGTCTAGAATATTTTGAAACAATAGACTGAGTTCTCACTAGATTACTTAATTCATAAAATCGTATCTCTCCAGGCTCTCCATTCAATTTCTTAATGGACTCCAGCTCATAGAAATCATCACAAGTGATGACACAGCTCCTCATCAATCAAACAGGAAAATATTTCTGCTGCTTTTTACTGAGAAAACATGTTCCAAGTCTTGGGACTATTGTCTTGTCTCCTAACTGCTTCTGATCATTCTGGCAACATCCCTATAAACCTTTTTGTTTTTCCCTGTGTTCTGAGAGTTACTGCTCTCCGAACTTTCCTCCAGCATCATTCTTCTCGGAGGGGGATGCATTTTTCTCCATGAATCAGAAAACCTAAGTCCAGCACCTTCCTCAAAGAACCTAGTGATTCCTATCCACAAAGAGGGGGAAAGGAAGTCTCTAGAAGCAGAAGCTACAATATTAAGATTTATTTCTCTGCCTTCACAGTGCCTAGTGGATACTACATCCTATGTGGTGTTGACTCTTAAAACTCTCAACATGATTTTCATTGGAAAAACTGACACCTCTAAAGACCAGAATGATTTTTCTACATAGGATGACTGGTTATACAATAGAGTAGGTCACTGCTTCAAATAAATCTGATATGTTTATATTCACTTTACAAATCAGAGATTTATTAATGCCAGAAGACATGCTTAATTAGCATGTAAGAAAACAAGCAGGTATATATTTAAAAATCACTCACATAGATGTTACCTGTTATTCTTATTTTTTAATCTTTTATCTCTCTCCTGTTCTTGTTTTTTCCTTTTAAAATAATCTCTCAAATTTGTTTTCCTTTTGAAGAAGAAGGCCAGGTTTAGCAGGCAAATTTGAGCCATCACTTCTACACTAATTTTAGTGCCTTTTAAAATGAAAAACAAAAAAACTGACACCTTCAGGCAACATAATAGAATTGGGAGGATTCCGTATTTCACTCAAAAGGCGTTGCTTCGCTCTTTTACCAGAAATCACACATTAATAGGGTGTTGGGATGAATTAACTAAGATGCCCTTGAGTTCCCTTGTCTCAGAAGACGCATCAATAGCAACAATGGTAACATCTTAGGCAAACTGGAAAGCAGCATATGCACACCTGTAGCTCATTAATTAGGACCAAAGGTTAGAATTCACACAAACTATTACTAGGATAGATTGCGTGATTTTACCCTCTGTTTGTTTGTTTTGTTTTGTTTTAATTATAAGACTTGAAGATTTTCTTTGACCATAACTGGCTTTAGTAATACCTCTAATACCACCCCAAGAGAACCAAACAAAAACACCATGGGTTGATTCAAAGTTTCTTTCTTTGAAGACTGACTGGAAATGGCTAAGAATTTAAGTATTGCAGCCTTAAATAATTAGAATGGTAGAAAGACTGCCTCCAGCTATTTCATCTCTTTATTCTAAAAGAGTATAGATTTGCTGTCAGTGGAATAACAGTGTGATGAATGCATTACTTACCACTCAAATATGAACCTTATGTACAAACACAAATGGGGCTGCTGTGTGTCTTTTTTTGAGTGTGTGCCTTTCTTTGCTTGTGTGTGTGTGTGTGTGTGTTCAGACCCATGTTTTCCTTCTGAAGTTGTTCTGTTGTTAACAGTTACTTCATTATACACATGTCTTTAGTGATCAATAACAAGATAAAAATCACATTTGGTGCATCCGGATATTAAATTTTACCTGCCAAGTCTGAAACATTTTTTCTTTATAAGTTCCAGTAACATTGCTCAGCTATAAGAGAGTAATTTGTAGTTTAATTTTGCATTGTGTCTATTTTTAGCTTTGACAGATATTTTAATATCCATCATCTTTGTCAATTTTTCTTAATGAACCTGCATTTTTTTTCTCCAGTAACTTTCAGGGCTAGATGTAAGCATGGCTCCTAGTGTTAATAAATTAACCTAATCAAATAGAAATTAACCTCTTGTAATTAACCACTAAAGCCCTATTGGCCTGCTTTGACTCAATATTGCTGTTACTTTTAAGCATTTTAGTTAAAATGAGTTAACTTGCTTTTTATAATATGATGGTGTTCTGTGATGTCTTTTATTTTCTGAGAAGACATGTTCCCTGTTGCTTAATCCACCCAGGCTGATTGTCATTCTCTCAACATTTATAGTAGATGGGACTTCTAGGGTCATCTTTTTAATTCTATACACGAGGAAATCCAGGCTCAGAGGAGGGTTTATGAGACTTTTTGAGTCTCACAGGGCACTCTGGTGGTGTAGTGGTTACTCACTGGGAGAAAGACATGGCTTTCTAACCCTGAAAGAGCCCAGAAACCCACAAAGGCAGTGCGACCCTGTCCTCTAAGGTCGCTGTGAATCAGCACTGACTAGATGGCAGTGACCTTGGTTTTGATCTTTGTGATGTGAGGGACAGAGCAGCAAGTAGAGTCCACTTCCCTAGTAGCCAGTAATTTATCCCCAGTCCATATTTGTGGTAATTCCGAACACTGGAAGTACAAACTGGATTATTCACTTCACCAAGTTTAAGAGATGCCTTGTGATATAGTAGATAATCATTAATTATTTCCCTCTAGCATGAAAATAAATGTACTAGTCATTTATACTTCTCTCTCTATGATACAAGCTACCTGGTTTATTTATATATTCCTGCTGGCAATGACAGTTAATACTGGCTGAATACGGAGAAAGTCTGCTCATTGTTTTCTGACAATACCTTCAGCAGACCTCTGCTGGCATTGTGAAGAAAATACAGGTCTCAGGTTGTTGCTAAGGAAATGGCCAGTCAGTGAATTTGGCTTCTCTCCAGGATCCGTTCTGGCTGATAAGAGAGGACTCATTACTGTGGGGTTTTGTTCATCAGTTTATTTTCTAACACGCCTAGTAGAGAGTGTTGAGATTTTTGTTTAGAAAATTGCTATATTTTCTCTTGTGTTCGCCTAGATTTATTTTCTAGACAAAAGTTAGTCTAGGAAGAATTTAGATGTTCATGTATGTCCACAACATTGTAAAGTTTACAACATCCTCACCTGGGTGTATACTACAGAGACACATACAGAGACCTATACATTCTCACAGTAAGGGGGATGTATATTGATTTTTGTCATATTGCTCTCTCATATAGCCGTGCTTTGTTTTACTTTTTCAAACATACAAGCATTATGGATTTTAAAATTCATATATTAGAGAATGTTTACATAATGGTGATTATGTTGATTTGAAATCATTTATAATTGTCATCTAAGAAGTTACAGTGTCTCATTCAATGATTCAAGCTAACAACCATTTCTAAGTGTGTTATTACTTATTCATTAATTGAAGCTCTTTAATTTTATACTCTGCTCTTGGCAAGTGGCTATTTTTGCTTGTTTCAGACACGGTATACAAGTAAACAAGATCATGTGAAGGAATGGCTCAGCAACTTCTGGCAATAAGCCGGTCATTTCTGTTTGGGCTTGGCAGGATGAAGCACTGCTGGGTTGCACGTGGAAATACCGGCCAGAACGGTTCCACGCTGCGAGAAACGATTGCATATCTCTCGGGGTTTCTCTTTCTAATTATTCGGGCTTCCTTTGTCCATGAAGCGTGCCACCTGTATATCTGGGTGGCAATCTAAAATAATCAAATCATTGTCACAAGTGTAATAGTCTACTTTTTTCAGGTTTAGCTCTGGTAAGAAAACCGTAAGCCAGCAAAACCTAAAGCAATGTAGAATAATATTAAAAGGGTCCTTGAGAGGTTCATTCTTGTTAATTTTAGTTTTCTTTTACCATTACTTAGTTGAAGGATCTGATCATTCTAGAGAAGTACCAGTCTTTATCACACCACACAAGGAGCAGTGCTCTGCCAATAATTATATGTATTGGCAGCTAGTAATGACTTGCTTCTGACTTCTAAGTCACATTCCTTTTTAGTAAGCAGATATCTCCTAAAATGCCCTGTGGATTAGCATACTGGTGTTTATTTCTTCCATTTTCCAAGACAACCTGAGCATGATTTTAAAAATTTTTAAGTTATACCCCATTATCTCAATAACATTTATAGTAACTGCATTGTAGCAGTTTGGCCTTATTAATAGTGAATTATCTATTTGTACTCTATTCTTTCAATAAATTATTTCACTTCTAAGGCAATAAGGGGGAAAGTGATTATGGCTTAAAATTTCTAATTTTGGGCTGTTTAAAATCAGTTATGTCTGATTATCTACTTTAATTATAATAGTGCTAACTGGTAATACTCATGCTCTGATTACTTATTCCTTTCTTGTAAGTTATACTTTCAAGTGGGAGAAATTATGTTAAATTAAAATATATAGAGCCTCAAATTCTGTCTATGCAGAATTTTTGATCTCAGAAACTTAAATCACCATGATCCTTCTCTGGAATAAGGCTGTAATTGGACAAAGAAGAAGAAAATAACTGTTTTTCTTTTTCCTCTTAATGTATTTTTTCTCTCAATAGGTTTCAGATTTTGTGTTCTGCTCCTGGATATAACATAACGATTCTATGGGACAGAGTAGAACTGCCTCCTAGAATGTTCAAGGCTATAGAGAGTTATGTAAAAAGTCAGCAACATCTTTCTTCCACAGAGCAGATGGTTGATCCTTATTGCCAACCTTTCAGTCAGCATTTGAAAAGCCCTATAGGACAAAAGATAACTGTCCTTAGTGTTACCAAAATTATAAATCGTGACGGGAGCAGCCAACACCCTCTTTCTTCCACAGAGCTACTAGTGGGTTTGAACTGCCAGCCTTGAGATTAGCAACCCAAAACCTAATCAAGGCTAGTTGGACTAATCCATCTGTGAGTCCATATGATATGGATCATGTAACCATGAACATTGTATTTGAATGATATTTATTGACATGGGGAAATACATTACAGTGGGAAGTGGCAAAAAAAGAGAAAATGATTATGCACTACATAATCCCTATTATAATTATAGAAGGGGAGTGCTTTATAAATACAGAAGGGGGGGCGCTTCAAAAAGTTATGGAAAAATTCCATTACCTTTTGATTCTTTTTCCCCCCAAAACATGTTTGAATCCCCCTCATACATATAAACAAAGATTGGATGGAAATAGATGAGTTTTCACAAAATTGAACAAAAAACAAAACTCACAATGGAGTCAACTCTGACTCATAAGCACCATACAGAACAAAGGTTTCTGGGAGCAGAAAGCCCCTCTTTCTCTCATGAAGTGACTGGTATATTTGAACTGCTGACCTTGGAGTTAGCAGCCCAACTCATCGCCTACATGCTATCAGGGCCTTTATGTACATACAAGTCAATGTCTATGTAAGTAAACAAATATTGCCACAAAATCATCGAAATCTTTATTAAATAAAAATATCAAAATGTGAAGCTACTGTTCTAAGCACATCCTCCATCAAGGTGCATGCACGTTTGAAGGCAGTGCTTCGGTTCTATAATCCTTCCTTGAAGAATTCTGTGCCCTTCCATTTACACCATGTCAAAATGTGTCTGCCGCCATCAACCAATTACAAACACATGTTAAAACACATCTTGATGGATAAACCTGTGCTTGAATGAAACACCAGGAGCACTATTTTTTACTTACCCTGATACTTTTTCATTGACTCTCTTATAATCAGAATAGATTTAGAAGAAGACCCATTGAAATAGTAATTCATTTATCAATACTTTCTTTGTCCTTCCCCAAAGTCCTGTAGCAATCAGTCTTTACTACTGACCAGAGACAACCATGGTTTTCCATTTTTCCCAAAGTAGCTTTAAGTCAGCAACACACAGTTGCTTAGTTTATTTTATAGTGCATTTCCAGCGGGGGTATAAATTAGTACAAGGAACTCTAGATTTCTAGGAACTAACAAATCATATAAATATACTTAAAACGTTTCCCATTTTTTTCTCTCCAACTCCCACTTGCCTTAGCTGGCGACCTCCAACATTTGTATGTAGACCTAAACACTAATGGGTAAAATGTTTGCTGGACAAACACTGGACACAATATAAGCTCAGTGTCTAAAATAAAACCTGCCCTCTTTGTTGAGAGTGTATTCATTTTAGACAAATTTACTTCACTCAGAGCTTCTTAAAATAAACCAGAGAAAAGCATATAAGGCATAACATCCCAATTTCAACCATTTCTTTTGGTGTCTCTCTTCCAATAATATCCTCTTTAATATCTTTGTATTTTTTATCGCCCCCCCTTTAAAAAAAAACGACAACTAAATATAACGTCCTAAAATCATTATAGAATCTTGAGTTCTTTTATCTATGACTCTTGGTGACATTTGAGGAGAGGAGACTTAATTAGAGAAAAAAGGTTATAACCTGCCCTGTCTGTTGAGACAGTGATTTTAATTACATTTAATTCCCATTCACTCTGTATGTTACTTGATCCACTCATTGGTTTAAAAGCATATTGATAAATACAGCCCTGACTTAACCTCTTGCCCTTTAGCTTGTCTAGAATTGCAACCAGGTTTAAGTGAGTTTGCCACATTTAGATGTCATATTTTGTTACTGATGAGAAAATACTTAGCTCCTTGTTAGGCAGGGTGGTCTATGTTTTCCTAGAGAAAAGTCTATATTCCATTATAAAAGGAAATAAACAATTTGTTGCAAAAGATTCTCAAGATGTTGCATTTTAGTTATAATAGCCTGTAAAATCGTGATGTCCCATGCTTCCCTAGTACATATGAATAGCTATACTAATTTATACATGTTTTTAATATTTTCATAGAATTTTCCCTCAGATGCTTACTTTTATTTAAAATTATTACAATAGTCTTGAATTAGAATTTAAATTGAATTTTAAAATTACATTACTTTAAATTTAAAGTATAATACATTTTATTTTTAAATTATTTACAATACACATTATATATGACATTATGAAGCACATGAATATATGAATCACATACATAAAATCTTCCAGATGAGGTTGGCAGCAAAGTATCAAATATTCACTTAAAAAAATAGTTTTTGTTTATAAACGAAGATGAAAAGGAAATTTAAACTGTAATCTTTTTATGAGCAAAGTGGTAAATTCAAGCAATGAAGGAAAGTTGATTGTTATTTAATATTACAATTTTCTTCTTTCTATGTTTTAATAATTTTCCTTCTAGTGACATGCAGATGATTCTATTTTTTATCAGGAATTAAAGAACCATATTGTGAAAAAAATAAGTAATTGCGAAGAGATTTATTCTAATGAGAAATCTTACATGATTCATTCAACTTCATGCCAGCTTTAAACAATCCATCTGTACTGATTGGTCCTGAAAGGAAAAGAACCATTGCTTAGACAGTTGTCAAAATTTGAGTGAATTGGTACAATTGAGTGAATTGTACTTGAATCAATTTTTTGACATGTAACTAAAAAAATAGTTATGGAGGGGACTGGCCTTGCTTTCATGAAATAAAAACTGGAATATTCACAGGTGGTAGACATTAAGTCTGCACTTTGCCCTCAGATTGTTATAAAGAAGAAAGAAGGGAACATATATATATATATATCATACAAGCATACATATATGTATTATTATTGATTGCTATCAAGTTGAATCTTAGTGACCCAAGTGTCAGAAAAAAGGCCCCCCCTTTTTTTTCTTGACTGCAATTTTTAAAAAACGTTTTTTATTGTGAATTAGGTAAGGGTTTACATTGCATATCAACAGTTTGGTCTTTTACAATGGGGACAACCTCTGAGGAGCCCTGGTGTGCAGTGGGTTGGTAACACATTGGGCTGCTAACCACAAGATCAGCCATAGGAAAGCCCAGCCCACTTCAAAGATGACAGATGAGGCTTTCAACTGGCATAAAGATTTAGTCTCAGAAAACCTCAGGGGCAGTGCAATGCCACCCTGAGTCAGAATTGACAGAATGGTAGTAAGATCAAACCTCCAAATAGCTTGCCCTGACCACTAACCAGTTTTTTCTCTCTTCCTTTTGGAGAATATTATATTTGCTTTCACTGTAGCCAATACTTGTGTACCCTCTAGCCTGTTGCAACTCTTTCCCTCCCTTCTCTTCCTACCATAGTAACCATCAAAGTGTTGCCTTAGGTAGCAAAACCTTAATTGGAAATTTCCTTTTATAACAATGGTCCCATACAATACTTGTCCTTTGGTATTTGAGTAACTTCGCTCAGCATAATGTCCTAAGTCCATCTATGTGATGCTGTGTTTCAACTTCATCATTATTCTTTAACAATGCATAGTATTCCATTGTCTGTGTATACCAAAGTTAATTTACCCATTCTTCCACTGAGGGGCCTTTAGATTGTTCCCATCTTATTGCTATTGTGAATAGTGCTGCCAGGCAAATGGGTGTGCACATCTCAATTTATGCTAAAGTTCTTACTTCCTTAGGTTATTAAAAAACAAACAAACATTGCTGGGTTATATGTTATTTCCATTCCCAGTTGTAAGGAAGCCCTGGATGGTTCCCACAGAGATTGCAGAGTATTACAATCCCACGAGCAGTGTACGAGGGTTCCACACTTTTCACACCCTCTACAGCGTTGTGACTCTCAGTATTTTGGATTTTCCTATCAACTTCAGTGTGGTGTGTTTTCTCAGCATTGTTTTGATTTGCACCTCACATGGCTAGTGCTAGTAATTACAAGCATTTCTTCATATGTTTTTTGATTTCTAGACTTTTTTTCTTTATGTCTTAGGTGTGTTTCCTAAAGCAGTCTATTGATGGTCCTGTTTTCTTATTCATTTTGTTCTTCCTCTTATTTATCTGCCACTTGACTGGTCCATTTCTTCCATTTCCATTCAGTGTAATTATTGATAGCTATGAATTTATTATTGTCACTTTGTTGAGTATTTTGTGCAGATATTATTGGCTTCTGTGCTCCTTGTAATTTCTGTGCTGAATTCATATTGTTGATGTATTCTCTAGTGATTCTTACTTTGCTGTTATCTTACTATTTAATGGCTCTATATGTTAGTTCCTTTTATTTTTATGAGATTTTTTCCCCATTTGCTTTTAGTTTACCTTGTTATCTATTATTTTCTCCTTAAGTTTGACCATTTATTTTCTCTTGCAAACTATTTGCCTTCCTTTCCATTAGAATATTTTGTTTCTTCACAATCCCTTCTATTGCTTTATAACTATCATCATTGTAGAGTACCAGTGACTCCTTATTTTCAATATCCATCCCCTCCATTTTCAATCTTTTAACTTTGTTTCATTTTGAGTATTACTTTTAGTGGTTTGATACATGGATGGAGGTATCTTGCATGTTGACCTCAGTCTGATGACTCCTGCTAATGTTGATTCTCTGTCCAAAGAAATCTCCTTGGCAATTTTCTTAACTTTGCTCTTGATTTTACAAATTTCTTTAATTTATCATTATCTGGAAATATGCTTATAATTCCCTGATTTTGGAGGAATAATATTGTTGGACTTAAGATACTTGACAGTTCTTTCTCTTTCCAGAATTCTGTAAATATCATTCTCTTGCCTGCATTGTTTCTGCTGAAAAAATCCGAGCTTATTCTTATTGATTTCCCTTTTGTGGGTGATTTTGTTTTTAGTTCTGGACTCTTGTCAGGTTGCCCCTCATCCTTGATATTGTAAAGTTTGATATGTCTGGTGATTTTCTTTGCAGTCTATCCTTTTTGAAGTTATTTCAACTGACTTGAATGGTTATTTTCTCCTCTTTTAAGGCCTTAGAGACATCTTGGACTATCTTTCTCTGGATATTTTAGTTCATTCCTGTTGTAGAATGCCCATCACATGTAAGTTCTTCATGATAGTCCTTAGATTTTGTTTGAATTTTTTGTTCTCTTATTGATTGTTTTTCTTGTAGATCTCTAACAAGAGATTTATTTTCAAGCTCACTAATTCAGTCTTCTGTTGCTTCTTCTACTCAACTGCTTTGCTCTCTCAAAATGTTGAATTCTAATATTTGAAGATTAATCTTCTGGACTTCTATTTGAAGGTTTTGAATTGGTTTTATTTTTAAAATCTATTTAGTCAAGTTGCCCTTTTAGTGTTTTCCTGGGTTATGCTATAGTTTATTTTTCTACTTCCTATCTTGCTAAATCTTTTTCTCCTGCCATTGACAGTAGCTTAATATCATTCTTCTGAATTCCATTTCCAATAGTTCTAATGCCTTCTATTCCTCAAGAGGGGAATTTGGTTCCATGCCTGTTCACTCATTTTTGTCATTCTGTCATGATTCTTCATGTGAACAGAAGTTATTGTCTCTGAGACATTGAATTATTTATTGTTTATATTTCTCTTTGTTGATCAGATGTTAAAGGTGTGGGTAAGGGGTTTTTGCCTACTAGTTGTACTCTGTTGAAGATTCAGAAGTGCCTGGGTAGAGTTAGAACAGTTGATTCCATCAGATGGAATAGGGAATGAATAACAACACACACAAAAGCAACCACACACACACACACACACACACACACACACACACACACGGACAGCCACTTATAATCAGATCAAGCTAATAAGCACATACACACACTAAAACCTAAATGAGAACCAGCAGCTTGTTTGCCTTTCTCAGTCCCCAGTGTGTTTATTATGGATCTACCATAGCATTGGACCATAAAAAAACTATGAAGTGTCTTGAGAAGAATGGGAATTCCAGAAAATTTCGTTGTTCTTGTATGGAACCTATACAAGAATGGGTCAAGAAGCAGTTGTGCATACAGAACAAGGGAAAACAACATGGTTGAAAAAAGAAAGATGGAAAGAGAAAGATGTGCATCAGGGTTGTAGCCCCTAACGATATATATTCAAACTGTATGCTGAGCATGTAATCGGAGAAGCTGGGTTATATGAAAAATAACAAGGTATCAGGATTGCAGGAAGGCTTATTAACAACTTATTATATGCATATGACACAACTTTGCTTGCTGAGGGTGAGAAGGATATTAGGTCCAGACTTAAAGTGGAGTTGGTGCTCCCAGTATAGAACACAGCTTTCCATGAGCAACCTGCTTTATGATTCAAGATACTATTTCATTTGACTTTTTCATCCGACTGTGTTGTCCATACCAAACTTGAGAAGAATGGGAATCCAAGAACACCTCATTGTGCGCACACTGAAACTGTACATGGATCAAGAAGCAAACAGAATGAGGGCTGACTGCATGGTGCAAAAGCAGGAAAGATGTGCAGCAGGGCTGCATCCTCTCACCATACGTATCCACTCTGTATGGGGAGCAAATCATCAAAGCAGCTGACTGGAAGAAGAAGAAGAATGCAGCCTAACAATCAGAGGAAGGCTGTGGAAAAGAGGAAGATCCTTACAAGGTGGCTTGACACAAGCGCTGCAGAAAGGGGCTCAAACACAACAATGGGGAGGATGGCACAACACCTGGCAGTGCTTTGTTCTGTTGTTCACTAGGCCATTATGAGTCAGAACCTGCTCAATGGCACCCAACACCAACACAACAGAAGGGCAGCCTCATGGGACCTTTGGGGAGTTCTTTTGCCAACAGAGCGTTGTGGTAAGTTAGTGATGTCTCTGCCACTCTTGTCTTGTGTCTGTCCATTTTCAGTTTATGCATGCAACAACAAGAGAATAAGTAGGGGGAGGGGAAAGTCCAGACAAACCCTCAAATCCACAACCTTATCTGGCTAGATCTTTTCTTAGGGCTCCCTTCCTGAGGGTCACCTCTGTGGTTGCCAGCTTCAGGAGCACCCAAGAAAATTCTGCTTGCTTGTTTCTGTGTTATCAAGCAACACACCAGAAGGGAAGGAGAACACACACACACACACACACACACACACACACACACACAGAAAAGGTGGGGAGGAGAAAGCCAAGAAAAAGCCAGTCTGAGGGCAAGTGGTAGAGTGCAGCTTCTGCCTCTGAACATTTGAGCACAAACCTATGTATAGGCCCATATCCCTTCTCTGAATCAGGGTGTATGGAAAACCTAGTAAGATTCAGTCTCATGCATTTGCCTCTCATACTGAATGGCTATTCCAAAACACATGCACACGTACAGACCCGCCCATACACATGCATACACAAACACTCGCTTTTAGAGCATACACTCTGCCATGGTGGTGTGGAGGGAGGAATATAGCTGTCCTTTCAGTGAGCTAGATTGAACCCTGATTATGACCCCTTTCACCTGGTGGTTGTCGGGACCAAGGGGTTGCCCACCACTCTCATGGTTGGGTGTTCCCAGTTATAGGGTGGCCTGCCTGGCTCATAGTTGGTATGGCTCATGAGCTGAGAGTTCACTGCGTCTCTTGCTCGGTTTGTGTGGGTTCCCCCCTCAAATTGTCTCTGCCAATATTGAGCTCACTTATTCTTCATTCAGGGTTTTAGAATTTTCTTTCTGAATCTGTTTTCTCTATATTTTTGGTGAGGAGGATCATGTAGCACATTTATCTAAGGTGCCCTCTTTACAGGAGACAATTTCCAGGTCTTTCTCCTACATAGCTGTTGGGTGGGCCCTAACTGCCTCACTTTGGGGTTGCAGTTGCAATTGAGTGCTTAGCCGATGTGCTATCATCTATCTATCTATCTATCTATCTATCTATCTATCTATCTATCTATCTATCATCTATCTATCATCTATCTAATCTATCTATACACACATACATTTATATTCATTTATAGTCATAATTAGATTATGTTTCTACAAAAGCTCTTGGTTACTAATGAAATGTTTGAACCTATGAGTGGGTCTGTCGAAGAAAATACCTGGTTGTCTGCTTCTGGGAAGGTGTGTGTCTTAAGAAACCACATGGTACCGTTCTGTTCTGTCCTGTAGGTTATTATCAGTAGGGATTAACTTCTTGGGCAGACAACAATAGCAAGGTATATATAGAAGACAATTGTGGTAGAATAATAAAAATTGCAGGAGGGGGTAAGAGATATAGGAATTTTTATACTGATTTTGCTGTTTTCCTGCTAAAATATTTTATGAATAAATTATTTTAAATGCTCGTGGAAGATGTAGTTTTGAACTTTTATCATAGTCTTTATATTTAATTACAGTATTAGCTTTGATTCTTTATGTCATGGCCTTTAGTTTTATAATTAAACAATTTGTTTGAAATCTTAATTATATAACACTTTGAGTAGGTAATTTAATTTTGACTTGGAATAAGTAAAACATTGAAAGAATTTTTCCTTATCACTCCATTTTATACCATTTAACAGAAGTACTTAGGGTTGTCTATTTCCGCCAGTTGATTGACCTTTTTATTTGCTATAATTTTTTTATTCTGGAATTTCTATTATGCCGTGAGATAAAGCTAAGACCTATTATTGTTCACAGAATTTTATTTTTACTGTTCTACTAGACAGCATATTTTGGATTCCTAAATTTTCCTTGTCCATTACTAAGGATGAAAATTAGATGATTGTTGGTTTCACAAAAGCTTTAATGGGTGAAAAAGAAAACATTGTATTTTCTCACATCTGTGTCAAATACCAGAGTTCTGGCTCATAAACGAGGAAGAGCTCTGAAATATACAACTGGAGTCCTTCCTAGTTCTACTGGTACAGCCAAAACCTTGACATTCAGGCATATTTACCAGACCCGTGTTTCTGTAAGCCCTTATGTGCTTTGAGTGGGTTGGAAAGAATGTGAAATAATTTCACATGGCAAATTTTGAGCAGACTGGAGAAGGAACATGGCATCCTCAGTGAAGGAGAAAATCAGCTCTAGTTGTGTAATAGCCGTTGTGGTCTTTCCCTCTCGTTAGGCACGTGATTACATTGGAAGGCTTGCTTTGAAACTTTCCAAAATTGTCAGTGTCTGCTTGTTGGGGTTGTGATTTTCCTTGCCACCTTAAAGTTGTAATGTGTACAAGAGACATCATTCGTCTTGAGAGGAGGCTAGTGCTTGACTTCTGAGATTCCCCTTTGAACCAGCACTATTTAAGAGTACGGCTAGTATTAGATAAAATGACAAAGTTAGTGGTAATTACAAGAAGCCAACATTTAATGAGCATCTACCATGTCTTATGTGCCATGTATGCTTGACACAAACTATTCAAAACAGGTACCTCTTAAGATAGCCCTCAAGCTTGGCAGCTGCACTTACTTAGACAAGTGAGGAGACAGACTCAAAAGAAACAGACAACTTGCGTAGTACCACAGATCGTACTGGTGGCAGGAATTCTGCCTCATATTTAACTAGAACCTGTGCCTGAAGTCCGAGGAGCCAGGAATGAATATTGGCATGATACGATAATTTCCTGAGCCTCAGGCTTTTGACTAGATGACGCTTTTTTCTGGCTGGAATGGATTGGAGAAGCACAGAAAAATCTTTTTGACATAAGGGCAAGTAACTGTTATGTGCCTTAATTATTGCATATGACTATGAGGCCATTTTGTTAAGGCTCTGCCTTGTTTATGTCCGCTATGCTTAATAACAGCTGGCACTTGCTAGGTATCAGAGACTCTTTGTTAAAGAAAAAGTGCCTGGGTAATATAAGGGAAGAGTATTGAAAGGCACCTCACTTATCTTAGCGACGATATATAAATAATTGAAAAGTTATAGACAATTAGCAGTTGATACTTCAAAATGGTGTATATATATATATATATATATATATACATATTTAAAACTGGTATGAATGAAAAGAAGGGTTGTGGAAAAGTTGACAAAGAGTTATAAAATAATTTTTAAAAGGATACTAAGCCTGACATTTTCAGTTTTAGTTTTAAACACCTTCTTTCCAATAAAAAAGCACATACACAAAAGGTGTGACTGTTACTAATTAGCATTATTTTTGGCTACTTCTTAATTGAGAATGCCTAAGTCCAATAGATATTATGCTTGCTGATTTTATATTGCTTAAGTCACATTTTCCCCTTAATTATCAATCCATTGTTAACTAATCTCAATCATATTGAAAAATTTTTATGCTTCCAAATTAGGTGAATAATATTTTATCACCTAAAGTTCTCTTTTTGGGGAAATTGTCTTACACAAATCCATCCTTTGAATTTGTGTTGCCCAGATCCAGTGGGCCTGGCCATCAGTTTCTCTAGGACACATTCATCTCCCATTTAAAACACTTGTACTTACATTCTTTGGTTATTTTGAAGAATTATACACTCCACAATGAATTTGGGAAAACTTTGTTTTTCTTTTTAACTTATGGCTAGTATATTTTTTTTCTTTCATCAGTTCTAATACTCATTCTCAACAGAAACTATCAGGCTTGTGATTAGACTATTACCACTATTGTGCTAATGAGTAATATTCCGACTTTCAATGGAGATATCCCCTCCATTCTCAAAAACCCAGACTCTTTTTACAAGACAAGACCTAAAGCAGTCTATGAACATAGTACATGAGGTGTGATTCATGAGTCTGCTGGGATATCAGCTTCTGATAATCCCATTGAAATTCAGGAATCACAAGGGTGCGGGAGGAAAGGGGAAAAAAATGAGGAGTTGATATCAAGGGCTCAAGTAGAAAGAAAGTGCTTTGAAAATGATGAAGGCAGCAAATGTACAAATGTGCTTGATGCGATGGATATATGTATGCATTATGAAAAGAGCTAGGAGCCCCCAATAAAATGATTGGAAAAAAAAAAGAGAAATTCAGGAACCAATTATGTACTGGTGTGATTCATGGAACAGTGGTGTCCCAAATTGTATTCATAATGATTTCTGGATATAAACCCAAATAAATGAACTTTCTCCAGATTTTTATGGTGTATATCGCTGACCTAGCAAGGAAATACTATAGCATCAACATATTTAGTATATTCCCGAAATGAATCGTATTTCTGAATAATTTCGGAAAACAGTCTTAGAATGGAAGTTTAAGAAGAGTTGTGAGCTTTCCATGTTCTCTGACCTTTGATTCTGATATAAG
Source organism: Echinops telfairi (assembly GCF_000313985.2). NCBI lineage: Eukaryota > Metazoa > Chordata > Mammalia > Afrosoricida > Tenrecidae > Echinops > Echinops telfairi. Next base: position 41,695,504 of record NW_022109491.1, read on the forward strand.
ACAGGATAGAATGAATTTTTCTTTCCCTTTCTCTTTAACCTTCTATAATACTAATTCATTTCAGACATTTTAGCAACATCTATGTTTCTAGACTTCGCTTCATTGGAAAACTTTAAAATAGGAATTAAAAAGAAAAGAAACGAGATTCCATCAGCAGTATCTCAGAGATAGCAAGTGTGGAACATCCCCTGGGCTGCATTTGGAAGGGGTACCACTGAGGCATTTCTGTTAACCATCACGGTTTCCATCACCAGCTGTGAGAAATCACTCAGCGAGTCAAATTAATGCTTACATATTTGAGGGCCTCTAGGGGTTAAAGTATACTGTTTGATCGTACTCTGCTGAGTGCTGAAAGAGAAAAAAATGAAAACAATTACTCTGAGCAAATCAGAGACCAATTTTCATCAGTGAAAGCAAAACAAATTCATTTAGAATTTTTGAACTTGTTTTTTTTTTTAGCTGATAGGAAGGTAAGGTCTCTAAAAGATGAGTGTCCAATGTGTGGACAGGGTTGCAATTTTAGTGCTTGCTCTGGGTGCTGTTTTCTGTATAAGTCTCTGGGTCCCATGTAGATGATACAGCTGTACAATTTAGGTCTCTCCTATTTGTCTATTGAGTCTTGTTTCTTAATATTTCAATGCCAGGGTTTGTGTGAAAAACAGGGTCCTAATTGCTAACGTGTTGTGCAGATAGAAAACGGAGAAAATGTTTTCTTTCAAAAGTGTAACTGTAGAGGCAGAATTGCTCTTGTTTCCTCCTGACAGAGATGGTGGATATAATAGGTTCCCTGGAGCTTTTTGTCGCATTATAACTCTTCCTTTGATGGTCAGCTTAGGGTCCACATTATGTGACCTGACTTTCAACTCGTTTAAACTGCTGTCAGGCAGCTCTGGAATTGAAGGCTCCTGGATAGGTCTATTGTTTTCCAATTGGGAAAACAGCACCCTTCCTGCCTCAAAACTGACAAGGCACAGAATTGTGCTCTCAATAGCAAACCTGAGTCACGCTGATACCTGGAAGAATCTTTACTCGCTTAAAGTAATGTGGCTGAGATGTCTTATCATAATATAAATCTGTGTTGCCTTGCTCTACAATAAGTGTGTCTCTCTGTTCCCTGAGATTCAAGCTGTTATCACATCAAAAGTGTTCCCTTCCCAGTTCACTCACGTGGTAAGTCAGCACTGCAGCAGAAAACCCATGGTCTCCTAAAAGTTCTCTCCAATCCCAGGGTGTGATATTTAAATGAAGGGGGCTCAGACATGCCTTGAAAGAACGGAAGTGTTGCATCAAGCCCTGCCAATCTACTGATTAAAATTCTTGCCTGGTGTTAGAGTATGCACAGCTTCCGTATTTTGGCTGTAAATTTTATTGCCTATTTTTTCTAGGACGAGAAAGTTTGTACTTTTTATTTCATAAACCCACATCATAAACATAGCTTCTTTCAAAACTGTTTAAGGTGTTGGGTTTATGTGCTGTGTTAAATATAGGATTCTTTTGTAGGGGCAACACATATGGCTCATTCTGGCTCTCCCAGGAGCTTTAGATGAGCAAAATAGTTTTGCTGGGGTGTAGGTGGGAGGACAGACACATTTTGATGAGCTGCAGGATTATCAAAGTCATACCTTTCATCCTTCTGAACTCTCTTTTCTGTGAACCTTCTGTTTTGACATTCCACAGGGTGTAATGTGTATCATTTCAGAAGGAGAACAAGTTGACGACCTTACAAATCCGACTAGACCAGAGCATGCACACTGCTACAGATAAGAAGTTGTTACACAGGGAATCCAGGACAGATAAATGCCTCAGGACCAATAATGAGAATAGAGATACCAGGAGGGTGAGGGGAAAGTAGGGGTACAATGAGGGGACCTATCACAATGATCTACATATAACCCCTTCCCAGGAGGATGGACAACCAAAAAGTGGGTGAAGGAAGACAGCTTTTGGTATAAGACATGGGGGAAAAAATGATAAAGTAGCAAGGGTTCATGATGGAGGGAGGGTGGAGCAGGGGAAAATAAGGAGCTCAAGTAGAAAGAAAATGTTTTAAAAATGATGATGGCAACAAATGTACAAATGTGCCTGACACAATGGATGTTTGTTTGTATGGATTGTGATATGAGCTGTAAAAGCCCCCAATGAAATGATTAAAATATTTTAAATTAATATATGGAAATGAAACTTAGTTGCAAAGATCACATATGTTATATTCATTCATTCTGTTTTCATATCAGTTTAAGTCAAATCTTCAAAAGAACAAAAAATAAAATTTAAAATAGTATATAGTACATTTTTTTTTGCTATTTGTGAATAGTTTATTAATATATTCAGTGACCTAAAATTACTTGATTAGCTTTTCTAGCCACAATCTTTGTAACTCACACCAAATAACTGGATGGAATCATACAAATAAGATGTGGACTGCTCTAACTTGGGATTTGTCAGCTTTGACATTCCCCAGGGTGTAATGTGTATCATTTCAGGAGGAAAAAGTTGGTGACCATCAAGAAAGAACAGCCATCAGTGTGGTATGTGTGTGTTATGTCAGATTGAGTAGAGAAGCAAATCGAGTGACACCTATATATGTGTAGAGAAGCAAATCGAGTGACACCTATATATGTATAACAAAGAGCTTTTTATCAACAAATAAATATATATCACAGAACTGTCCCAGTCCAGTCCAACTCAAGTCCATAAATTTGATACTAGTCTATAGGCCCCTCTTCAGACTCACACAGCCACATGTCATGGTGCAAAAACCAGAACAATCACAGGCCAGTGGGTGCAGAGTTGTGTGCACCCAAGGATGCTGGGAACATTTCAGGGATCCAATAGCTCTCAGTGGCCAGCAAGCATAAAAGTGAGGTGGGAAAGAGAGAAGGAGTTTCAGAGGGTCCTTCTTATGACAACGCCATACCCCAAGGAGACAACATCAGGCTGTGACCTGCTTGACAGGTCTGACTCCACACCTAGCCAAGAGTGTCTAGTTGGCATAAAATCAGTTAGCTGCCATACTGTGTGAGACCCCTGCCTTCCATAGCAGAGGCATCTGAGCACCATGACCATGAGACAGAGGGGTGCACTTCACAGGTCATGGAATGAAAAAAGCTTATTTCCTTCAGGCCGGAGATTGGCTTGCTGATTAGGATGCCCTATGGGCACTTATTAGCACTAAAAAATCTTTATAACATTTGCCTATGGAGGGAAGAAGCCAAGGCGCCACATGGATGGGAAGCCAGGGACTTAAAAAGAGATAATCAGAAAAAAAGAGGAGCTGATACCAAGGGCTTACGTAGAAAGAAAATGTTTTCAAAATGATGATGGTAACAAGTGTACAAATGTGCTTGACACAATGGATGTATGGATTTTTATAAGAGCTGTAAGAGCTTTTTGTTTTATTGACTTTGGGTTAAATCTTTACTTTGCTACATACTATCCCCTGAGTCTTAGTTTTCTCTGTAATATGGAGAGGGAATCAACCTTTGGTTGAGTTGTTGCAAGGATTAAATAGAAATTCGTACAAAGTATTTAGGATCCTGCTTGACTTTTTGTTTTTACTGAAATGAAATAGGAATGTTTCACTAAAATTACAAATTACTGTGAACCCGTTAGGTAGAATTTCCAAATAAACAAATCAGAATCAAGTTACCAAATACAGGGAGAAAGTAGCCTTTTGCTAAAATATTATTCAATAAGAGAAGCCCAACTTTTTCTTCTTTTCTTATTAACATATTTGTGTTTCCAGTGAAAGTCTTTTCAGCAAACGTAGTTTCCATTTCCAAAATTCTGCACAACTTGTTCAGTGACATCCATTTAACATTTTAATAGGGTGTCGACTTTCTCATTATTTCTATTTTTGGTTGATTTCATTTTCACCAAGTAGGTTCCTTCCTCCCTTACCTTCTTGTCTTTGCTTTTGATAAATGCAGATCATTTGATCGCACTTGAGTGCTTTGTCTAATTGGGGGACGTAGCCCATCAGCAAGGAAAGCTTTACTTCCCCCACATCATTAGGGATGGCTCACTCCTCTTTGAGAAGGAGGCTGCTTAGTCACATTTTGAGGGCCTTTTGATTGAGGGGCTCATTTTCCAGCATTATATCTGTACATTGAGGTCCCTTTAAGGCATCGCTGGAGCTGGGGACTGGCAGTTGGTGACGTGCTTTCTGATTGGCTGCTGTGCTGACATGCCTAGAGGAAGATCTGGCAGCAGACTAGACTTGAAGAACTGCTAGTCTCTCACAACTCTCTCACGGCATTTGTAGTGCTTTATAATTTATAATTTAACTGTTTCTTTCTTGTATTATATATTTATCTGGATATGATTTAACAGTTCATTTCTTGTTATATATCTAATTTTCTTTATAAATAAATATATTAAATTATCAGCAATTTGGTTTTATCTCTTTAGAGAACCCTGTCTAACACACTATCTCACAGTGTTTGGCTGCTATGTTTAAAAACAATCATCTTACTGGGGGCTCATACATTTGTACATTTGTTTCCATCATCATTTTCAAAATACTTTCATTCTGCTTGAGCTCTTGGTATCAGCTCCTAATTTTCCCCACTTCCTCCTCCACTCTTCCTCCCTTACAAACCCTTGATAATTTATTAATGATTATTTTTTCATGTATTTCACTGACTGATGTCTCCCTTCACCCACTTTTCTGTTGTCTGTCCCCCAGGGAGGGGGGTTATATGTATTGGCGGCTATTTCTAAAGTTTTCAGAGCCTAATTCCGAAGAAGTGGATTGCCTATACCTTCTTTGTAGTCTGCTTTCAGTCTTGAGGTTCTGTTGAAACTTGTGCCCCTTGAGTGAACCTACTGATGTTTGAAATACCAAAGATATAGCTTCTGGCATCATAGCAATCCTCAATGCACCACAATATCAAAGTCACAGACAGGTGGTGGTAAGTGAGAAAATGTGATGAAGGGTGAGACAGATTTGAAACATTTGCTGATGAAAATCAAGGTTTCAGCCATCAATATGTATTATGAATTAATGTAAAGAAAACAAAAATTCTCCTTCCTGGACCAGTAGATAACATTATGATGAATGGAGTAAAGATTGAAGTTGTAGGAGCAGTCAAGAGATCAAAGCATGTGCTCCATTGGGTAAATCTGCTGCAAAAGATGTATTGAAAGTGTTGAGAGCAAGGATGTCACTTTGAGGACTAAGGTGCGCCTGGTATTTTCAACATCCTTATATATAATGTGAAAGTTGGATATCAAATAAAGAAGATCCAAGAATAATCTGTCCATTTGAGTTATGGTTGTGGCAAAGAATATTAAAATACCATGGACTGACATAGGAATAAATAGATCTGCCTTGGAAGAAGGAACTAACTTGCTGTCATTGAGTCAATGTTAATCTAGTGACCCCCTGTCAGTTTCTGAGCGTGTGAGTGTTGATAGGAGTGAAAACCTGGCTTTCTCACACACAGCTGCTGGCGATTGCAAACTGCCAACCATATAGATTCCAGCCCAACATGTAACCACTATGCCGCCAGGACACCTTCACATCCAGAATATTCCTTAGAAGCAAGGATGGCCAGAATATGTCGTCTATAGTTTGGACAACTTTCAGGGAGATCGGTCCCTGGAAAAGTTATCATCCTTGGCGAAGAATAAGGGTGGTGAAAAGGAGTAAGACCCTCAAGGAGATGGAATGGCCTAGAGGGTGCAACCATGGCCTCAAACCAGTGGTGCGATCCAGCCAGTTTACATAGGCTTGACAGAACCAGCACCTGATTTTGTGTTGAGTTTGATTAGCTAGCTATGAAAATGACCCTTGTAATTGGTGTTCTGTCTAAGGTGGGCAGCTGGGCAGTCACCCAATGTGGACATTGCAAATTTACACTCATTACTCTTTTTTAACTTTCATCTATGCAGCGGTGCTATTCTGATATGTTGAAGTAATGAACTACCTTTCAGGATATACTTTTAAAAAATATTTTAAATGGACAGTGATTTAATACTTAAAATTTGGGCAGTGAACCTGTTGTTAAATTATTTGAATCCCATCACTGACTCAAATTTAGCAATTATGCAAATGGCACAAGTCAGACAGTGTGTCCTTCTGTGCACATAGGGTTCCTATGAGTCAGAACTGGTTTCACAGTACCTAGCAGCAATAAAAACAGATGGTTTTAAAGAGGAAAGCAGGAATCCTGGAGATGCTGTTGGTTAGTCAGTGATCTGCTAACTGAAAAATTGATCATTCAAACTTACCAGCTGCACTGAAGCTGCACTGAGGAAGAAAGATGAGCCTGGATGTTTGCTAAAAAAATTATGATCTCAGAAACCCTATATAGAGTTGTCATGGTTGGAACTGACTACATGGCATTGGGCATGTCTGCCCAGTGTAATACACTTGTGTGCATGCAACCATGTTCATGTAACCACATTCTTATTTTTAGTCAGTTTTTTCACAATTACATATGCCATAGCATTGACCAAAACTGATCTTCTCTCCTGCTTATTTCTAAGTGATGATGTTTCTTTTAGTGCATTCCGTCTTGTACATTCCATCTACATTTGGTATTGTCATTTTCATTAGCAGAAATAACAGAAGCCTTCTGTCTAGATCAGCAGTTCTCAACCTGTGGGTCGTGACCCCTTTGGGGGTTGAACGACCCTTTCACAGGAGTTGCCCAATTCATAACAGTAGCAAAATGACAGTTATAAAGTCACAATGAAAACAATGTTATGGTTGGGGGTCACCACAACATGAACTGTATAAAGGGTTGCGGCATTAGGAGGGTTGAGAACCACTGATCTAGAGAATGACCTCTCTCACACACATACACATCTATTATCTGTAAACCACCAGAAATCGTTGGCTTCAGCATATATTCTCGTGATCTTTTTATAATAGTGAGAACATACAGTATTTTCTTTTGCGTGTGTATGTTATTTCACTTAGTTTAGTGCCCTTAAAATCCATCCCATTAGAGTATATATTGAAAATTCATTATTATTCTTTATGGTTGAAAAGAAGTACACTGCATGCATGTATCATATTTTATTTATCCATTCATCTATTGACAGGCAACTAGGTTGTTTCCCTCTTTTTGCTATTGTGAATAGTGGTGCAATGAACTTAAGTGTATTGTGTCTCATTGTTTCTTTAGTATTAGATCTTTCTTTCCATAAGAAAGGGTGTTAGGTTTCATCAGATATCTTCCCCTTCATCAATTTAGATGATTATGGGATTTTAAAATGATTTTATGTGGTAAATGTATTGATTAATTTCAACAAACAGGTTGCCACAGTATGACAAATTCATTGAAGACTGGCAGCTCATGAATATGAATACAAATTTTTCAAAAATAATTCAACTACAGAATTCAACAACATGCTAAGAGAAGCATGCACTATGATCAAGTTGGATTCTTAATATCAGGGCAATTTAACAATACCTGATAAATACAGCTTTAGTGACAGAAACCATACCACAGATTGCAAGAAAGAATTTTGCCAGGCAAATTGTAGTATCTTTTTTTCCAATAAATAAACCATTAATATTGACATAGACATTTTCAAGTGAAATATACTAAGATCAAATCAACTACATCTGTGGAAAAAGATGATGGAGAATCTAAGTAACATCAATCAGACAAGACCAGGGGCTCGCTTCAGAACAGACCATCAATTGCTCTTATGTAAGTTCAAGTTGAAGCTGAAGAAAATGAGAGCAAACTCATAACAGCCGAAGTTTGACCTTGAATATATCCCACCTGACTTTAGAGACTATCTCAAGAATAGACATGATGTGTTGAACACTGATGTTCGATGACAAGTTGCGGGGTATGATCAAGGATATCATACATAAAGGAAGAAAACTCATGAAAAAGACAGAAAAAAGATGAAAATTGATGTTGGGAGAGACTTTGAAACTTGCTCTTGAATGCACAGTAGCTAAAGTGAATGGAAGAAATGAAGTGAGATTTCAAAGGACCACTCAAGACAGCAAAGCAAATATTATAATAAAGTGTGCAAAAGCCTGGAGCTAGAAAACCAAAAGTTCTCAAGATTAAGGAACTGGAGAAAACCTTCAAGCCATGGGGTGCAAGATTTTAGGATTTTAATGATACAGAAGAAATTAATAGATAAAAGAATCACAGTCATGTTGAAAATTAAGGTGCCCCTGACACACACCATATTTTTTCAATTAGCTCATGTAGATGTGAAATCTAGATAATGAATAAGGAAAAAATATTGATGCGTTTGAATCTTGGTGTTGGTGAAACATTCAATTTGCCACAGGTTGCCAAAGAAATAAACGAATTTCTCTTGAAAGATGTATAGCGCAGAACGATACTTAGAAATGAAGATGGTGAAGAGTTCATCTTATGCACTTTGGACATCGTATCAGGAGGTACCAGACCCTGGAGAAGAAATGACATCATGCTTGGTGAAGTAGAAAGTCCGTGAAACATAGGACCTCCTTATGAAATGAATTGACAGAGTGGATCAGCAGTGGATTCAAACATAAGCCTGACCGTGAGGCTGGTTCCGGACTGGGTAGGATTTCCTTATGTTGTACATGGGCTTGCTTTAAGTCAGATCCAATTGGAAGGCACCTTAACAATACCATTTTCAGAATATTCTGTTATGACTTTGTTAATCTCTGATGAATCTTTGTAATGTCTTTATATTCATTTCTTATTTTGAATATTTGCAGATTTTCTTTTTGTTCTTTGTCAATCTAGCCAATAGTTTTTCTGTTTTACTGATAATCTCGAAGAACCAACTGTGGTCTTGTTGATTCTTTCTAATGGTTTTCTGTTCAATTTATTTGTGCTCCGATATTTATTATTTTCCATACTTGCTTTTTGATAGGTTTGGCCTGCCTTTAGCACTTCTTTTCTGTTTGTTCAAATTGTAAGTTTAGGTTTTGACTGTAGACCTTTCTTCTTTTTAGTCATTTTTTGGTCTACTGTAGCACATATCACTCACCAACATTTCAGTGTCGAAGGTTTCTTGAGAAGCTGCTGTGCCAGACTTGTGTGCTAGGGAGCTAGATGGTTCTGTGCATCTAAAGAATTGGCCTCACCTAGCCAATTCTACCACTAGAGTTGACTCAGGACATGTGTGTCATATAATTATACTAATATCCATATTACATATGGATATCCATATTACATCAATTTTTTTCTTGATTTAAGCATATCTTCCATTACTGAAAACACATATTTTACCCTCATATTCTCTTCATTTTGTGCTGAATCCTCTATTTCAAAATTAAAGATTGGGGATGAGAAAATTGGTTTTGGGTTGTGGCAGTAAATGCCCTGGCCACGCATGCATTTCCCTGTTGCTCATTTTCTCCCCAGGCCCAAAGGTACCCCACACCATTAGTCTTTTAAAGGCTAAGAGAACCTTTGTATGTAAGGAGTTTACCAAACCAATATTTCTTCTTGGCTGTGTCATAATGTGATCGTTTCTCAATCCACTCACGCTGCTTAGACTGTTGTCATTTCCCTTTAGACATCCAGGCGAACATTCAGAGAGATGATTTTTCTCTCTGAATATTTTTAACATTCCATCATCTCACTGAAAATCTTAACTCTAATTTTCTGGAGCATACGAGAGTGGAAGCCATTATATATTTGCTTTTTTTTGTAGGAAGAAATGAGATGAGAGTCTATAATATGAGTGGGGTTGAAAAACTATTTACTGAGAAAAGGTTACTTCATTCTATCTATCTCAAGACTCTGATATGAGATTGGGTTGTCTTAGAAACACCTGTGAATATTGACCTACATCATCCCTAATTCTGAACTTGTGTCCTTAGCCATTGAGAAATCTCTGGTAGGAGAGGAAGTATTTCATTTGTTCATTTCTTATTTCTTGGAAATAGACATTTCACTTTCCCCTTGCTTTTCTGCTTGATTTGGTCTCTATTAAGTAAAACTGTTACAGAAACAAGTAAAAAATATACGTCATTAATTCAGGAGATACCACACATGGGAAACAGGTTCATGGCTGATATGTGTATGCTTCTAAAATACAACTATTATTTCTTCCTTACTTCAGGTCAAATAATCCATTGATGTTTAGATGTTATTAACACCAGGTTGGATAATGATTCTGAAGACTTGTTCTTTCAAAGGAATATAGATTGTGTAAGGTTTGCCTTTTTTTATTTCCTTGAGGGAGGTCTCTGATGGATGAATGAAGATGCTTTTGCATAAGAAATGTGATGCATATTTTTCTCTAAACAAACATGTCAACTTTCCAATAATACTGATAAATATAATACTGACCTATTGAAAACACCACAGAACCCCTTGGGCATTTTCAATTATGTAGCACTCTTTTTATTAATATCTTTTTCTGAAAGTACCTATAACCTCTATAGCAAATTTGTTCTTCATTCAATCTGTTGCAGTCTATTCCCAGAAAAATCTAATCTTCATTCTTTGCATTAGCATCTACCTGGAGTAAATCAAGCCATAGTGTCTATTGAACTATCTTTTATGGTAAAGCTTGATGAAATGTGAGCTATCTTATGGTCACATGGCTACAAGCCTGGTTCATTCAAAGTTCCTCTAGCTGCCATTGTTTTTTAGGGGTTGGTCACTTATTCTTCACCCCCTCTAAAAAACTGATGGATAATTTTACCACTGTGGTATTCCCTATCCAATGATTTTCATGCTCAAAAATTCTCAATAATTAATACTTCTCTACTGGTCAAAGGTAGTTAATTATCCAGAATGCCAAGGAATGAATCTCAGCTAATTAAGGTATTGATCTACAGCATTGAGAAATAACATTAAGCTCTATGTTACAAGGACACCACCCCGCCCTAGATAATGGCTACATAACACAGAAGGTTTAATTGTTTTGTTTTGTTTTGTTAGCTAATGTATTGAGAATCCTGGAGTCAGATTGTTTAAGGTACCTCCACAAATAACCACTGTGATTCAATGACCTATTAGCTCTCCTTTCTACCACACGAGCGTGTAAACTTCATAGTCATGCTCACTAGATGGCTTCTCAAGTCTCATCACCACACTTGAGTTCCATAAAAGAAGTGGAAAGGAGCGCTAAAAAGGTTTTTAAAAAGATAAATGAAGAGAGACACATACTGGGTGAGTAAACTTGTAAAAAGGTGCTGTTAAAAAAAAAAAAGGTGCTGTATAAGACCACACAAGAGAACCTGCTTCTTTTTAATTGGTCACTCAGTTTTGTTTAATATTTTATAGGGATGCTGATAAATATAGCTTTTTAGTTGAGTCACTCTTTAAAATTTTGCATCAGAGATTGAAACAAACTATGAGTGTGGTCCATAATTGAAAATTGCTCCTGTCTGAGCTAAGAAATATTGATATGCTTACTCTGTTGTATTTGTCATTCTCTCCTGAGATCCCTGCCTGAGCCTCGTCTTCAAATAAACCAGAAATATCATAGCCAAAGTTAAATTCTAAGTCATTCTCCGTCAGCCGATAAATGCTATTTGCCGTTTGGTGCCATCGAGTCGTTCTGACTGATGGGGACCCTATCTGTGTACAGCAGATGAGACACTGCCCGCTCCGGAGCCAGGCTCCCCATTATTCTTACGTTCGAGGCCATGGCTGCAGCCACGGTATCAGCCCATCTTGGTGAGGGCCTTTCTCTTTGTGCTGCCCCTGGCCTGAAACTTCGAGATGCGGTTGTCCTTATCATCGGACTGTATCTTCTCGCAGATACTTTTTCTCCTTCCTAAAAGGAATGCTGATGCTAAATGCTGACACGTAAATCTTCCATTCAGTCTATATGTGGTTTCTAATGGAACCAACTTCTCCCTTGACTACTTTAGCTAAATGGTTTTTCTTTCCCAAAAGGTTTCGGACAACTATCTAACTTTATTTCTTTGTATCTTCCCTTAAATGGCTTAGTGATTTTCATATTTTCTAATAATGATGATGATGTTGGCATTGTTCAACTATGTTTTCTCTATCTGTCTGATAAGCCAGGCCATAGTGGTTGAAAAGACATTGACTTATTAAACTTGCGAGACATTCACGAGTCCTTCTGGTCTTAGACCCATGGCTGTGTCTGTGTTTGGGTGCCAGCGAGTGAGCAGTGTGTGAAAGGTCTCTAGAGGTTTTTAACTGAAGCAGCCTCAGAGTTACCTTTGACACAGTAAGTAACAGTTAGACCAGCAGTTCTCGACTTGTGGATCGTGACCCCTTTGGGAGTCGAATGACCCTTTCACAGGGGTCACCCGATTCATAACCGTAGCAAAATTACAGTTATGAAGTAGCAACGAAAATAATTGTATGGTTTGGGGGTCACCACAGCATGAGGAACTGTATTAATGGGTTGCGGCAGGAGGAAGGTTGAGAACCACCGAGTTAGACTGTGTTGGACACAGTAAGGAAAAGTTAGAATACATTGAAGAGGTAGGGCATAGACTAACTCTTCAAGTGGGTAGCTGCAGAGTCATATTACTGAAGGAATGCATAATGAGAAATAATTGTTGCCATTTGTAGAAGAGCTCGCCTGCACTCAGATATCGTGAGTATTTACTTCTCCAGACATTGTGAGAGCTGAGCAAAGTATAAAGTAGATGCTACTATTATTATACTTTTGAGAGGAATGCACAAACTCCACACAATGCAGGAGGAGGCAGTCTGATTCTGCTCGCTTCAAAGGTTGAGTAGATATGTTGAGCTTCCCTAGGATGCTTTTCTTTCAGAGTCCATGCGGGTTTGCTTCTAGATCATATCCAGGCGAGGAGACCGGTGGTGCTGTGGGGTGAGCATTGGGTTGCTAGTGGCCAGGTGAGTATTTCGGGATGATAGGTTTGGTGTTCCTGCTTTTATTTCTTTGTTTTTATTGTGGTGGAGTGAAAGTTTACAGAACGAATTAGTTTTCCATTCGATAATTTATACAGATTTTATTTCCTGATATTAGTTGCATTTTTCCCCACTTTCTATCTGGGTTCACATTTTCGTTCAGTCTTATATCCTGTGCTTTCTTTCCCTTTGGGCCTTTGTTAGTAGACAATTATGGAGTTTTGAAGGTATGTTGTGGGTGATCATTCTGAGCTATTACTGTTCTATGTATATTCCTGTTTGGCTCAAATGGTATCCCTGAAGGTGGGTTCATATGGAGGCATGAAGGGTATCTAAGTCATAGTTTTGAGTGTGACATTGGTTTTTAACAGGGCAGCTTAAGTCAGGTCTTTCCTATGATTTTAAGTTTTTCCACATTTTTCTACTTATATCTCAACACCAATCAGAGTGATAGGTAGTAGGCCTGGGGGTATGAGTAATCAAGCCCAGTCTAATTATTTTGTCCTCATGGTAGTGAAGGGTGAGATTCACATGTTACATAAATATTTGGGGCAAATCGTTTCCCTAGTGTTTGATTTTTCCCCCCCTTACTCTTCTTTGCTGCTTACGGGGAGAGACGAATAGCTGCATCCTATTGCTAAGTGCTGGCCAGGCGGTTCTGACCCCTATTGACCCTATGTACAACAGAACGAAACACTCCCCAGCCCTGGGCTAGCCTCACAAGTGTTCTTATGTGTGAGCCCATCAGTGCCATCACTGAGCCAATCCATCTTCAGGTAGGTCTTCCTCTTCTTGCCCCTCTCCTTTACCAATCCTGGTGTTCCACTTCAGAGTCTGGTCTCCCTGGACAGCTCCAAAGTATTTGAGGCAAGCCTCTCCATCCGCTGAGGAGCATTCATTCTGGCAGTATCTCTTCCTAGACAGATGTGGGAGTTCTTTTGTCATTCCGTGGTACTTTCGATATTCTTTGCCAGCGCTGTCATCCAGATGTATTGATTCTTCTTCAGACTTCCATATAAAATGTCCAGCTTTCACATGCATATGAGGCAATGGAAAATACCAGGGCTTGGGCCAGGTGCTCCTTAGTCTTCAAAGCATTACCTTTGCTTTTCAGTGCTTTAAAGAGGTCCTATGCAGCAGATGTACTCAATGCAACGCAGCCTTTGATCTCTTGACTGCTGCTTCCATGAGCATTAGTTGTGGATGTAAACAAGATCCTTCACAACTTCAACCTTTTCTCAGTTTACCATGATGTTACCTTCTGGTACTGTTGTGAGCCTTTTGGTTTTCTTTACATTGAAAAGTCCTACTGAGCTATGCATCCCCTGATCTTTATCAGCAAGTGCTTCAAGTCCTCCTCACTTTCAGCCAGCAAGATTGTCACTTACATATCACACATTTTAAATAAGCCTTTCTCAATCCTGTTGCCCCATTTTACTGCATATAATCTAACTTCTTTGTTTATTTGCTCCACATACAGTTTGAATAAATATGGTAAAAAGGATGCAACCATGATGCATACCTTTCCTGATTTTAACCATGTAATATGCCTTAATCTGTTCACACAACTGCCTCTTCATCCAGGAACAGGTTTTGCATGAGCGCAATGTAGTGTTTTTGTATTCCCATTCGTTTTCTCAAGACTGTGCAGTGTTTGTTATGGTCCACATAGTTGAGCACTTTACCATAGTCACTAAACACAGGTAAACAGCTTTCTGGTGTTCTCTGCGTTTAGTGAAGTGCTATCTGATGTCATCAATGATACCTTGCTCCACTTCCTATTCTGATTCTGGCCTGAACTTCTGGAAGCTCCATCAGTGTACTGCTGCAATCAGTGATGATATTCAGCCAAAGTTTACTTCCATGTGATACTAATGATATTGTTATATAATTTGAGCGCTCTGTTGGGGCGTCTCTCTTTGGAATGGATATGAATATATATATATCTCTTCCAGTCAGTTGGCCAAGAAGCTGTCGTAAAAATTTCCTTGCTTAGAACAGTGAGTGAATTCAGTGCATCAGCTTATTGAAATATTTCAATGAGTATTCCATCAATTTTTTGTTTTTGCTTGTTTTAGGTTAACGTTTTCAGTGCAGTTTGACCTTCTTCCTTCAGAAGAGTCCGTTCTAGCTCATATGCTACCACCTGAAATGATGGAATGCTGACTAGTTCTTTTTGATACCGTCACTCTGTATATTCTTTCCCTTTTATTCTGATGCTTCTTGCATCATTCAATATTTTGACAATAGAATCTTTTTATATTACAAGTCAAGGTTTGGATTTTTCTTCAATTCTCTCAGTTTAAGATGTGCTGACCATGTCTTTCCTTTCTGGTTTTCTTTCTAGGCCTTTGCACATTTCATTATATTTGACTTTGCTTTCTTGAGCTGCCCTTTGAAAACTTCTGTTCAGCTCTTTGACTCAAAAGTTTCTTCCATCTTACTTAGCTACTCTACTATTAAGAGAAGTTTCAGAGTTTCTTCTGATATCCACTTTGACTTTTTGTCTTTTCTGTCTTTTTAATAACCTTTTGATTTCTTCATGTATGATGTTTTTGATGTAATCCTACAGCTCAGCTGGTCTTCTCTCATTAGTGTTTGTGCTAGTTCAGGTTGACTAGAGAAACAATCCAGCGACATATATATATATAAAAGAGCTTTATATTAAGGAGTAATTATATATCAAAGAAGCATCCCAGCCCAGTATAGATCAAGTACATAACTCCAACAACATTCCATAAGTCCAATACTAGTTTATAAATCCCACTTCAGTTTCACATAGTCAAAAGCAATGATGTCGAATGCAAGAAGATCACAGACTAGTGGGTGAAAAGTCTTGTGGATCGAATGGTGGTGGAAGCATATCAGCACGGGTACAGGTCTCCACGTGATGACTTCAGCTCTCTGAGTGTCTCAACAGCAAGAAAGTGAAGCAGAGAGAGCGGGGCTGGCCTCCATTTATCTCAGTGGCCCTCCAATTAAGCTGTGACCTGACTGACAGGCTAAACTCTGCTCACACGTTCCTGTGGGAGCTATGTTGGTACAAAAAAAACCTAATTATCACAGTGTTCAATGCATCAAATCTGTTTTTCATAGGTTCTGTAAATTCAGGTGGGATTAACTCATGTTTTCTTTTTGCTCTTATGTACTTGTTTTCAATTTTTTCAACTTCAATCATAGCTTACATATTAGCGATCGATGGTGTGTTTCCCAGTTGGCCCCTGGCCCTGTTTTAGCAGCTGATGTTGTCCTTTTCCATCATCTCTTCCCAAAGATGTCATCAATTTTATGTCTCTTTATTGCTTCTAGAGAAGTCCATATGTATCCTTTTGCGTTGCTGAAAAAGGTACTCATGATGAAGTTGTTGGTCTTGCAAAATTTCATCATTTCATCTCCAGCTTTGTTTCCATCACCAAGGCCAGATTTTCTAACTACTCTCCCTTCCTCTTTGTTTCCAACTGGCAATAATTACCAATGCACCTTGATTACATGTTTGAGCAACTCCGAATGATGATGTTGGTAGAATTCTTCAATATCTTCATCACTAGCTTTTGTGGTTAAGGCATACATTTGAATAATAGTTGTATTGTTTGGATTTCCTTGGAACAGATAGACACAATCCTATCACTGATAGCATTGTATTTCAAAATAGATCTTGAAATGTCCTTTTTGATGATGAATGCAACTTCATTCCTCTTGGTTATATCATTCCCCATGTATGATTTTCTGATTCAAAATGGCCAACACCAGTCCATTTCAGCTCACTAATGCCTACAGTATCAATTGTTATACATTTAATTTAATTGTTTTCAACTCCCAATTTTCCTAGATGCTTATGTCTTACCTTTCAAGGTCTGATTACTTATTGATCTTTTCAGCTGTTTCTTCTTATTTTGAATTGTGTTCTATCAGCAAATGAGCATCCCAAAGATTTTACTACTACAGGATTTACTCATCTACATCATACGGTTGATTGTATTTTGAGAAGTTAGCTCTTCCTCAGTTATATTTTGAATACCTTCCAATGTGAAGGGCTCAGTCATAAGGTTTCATAACTTTGCTGTTTGCTGTACTGCATACATATATTTATTTGAAGCACTTACAAATGTAGGCATATCCTGTGTCAATGCTACATATACTTGTGGATCTATTGTAAGATATCGGGGGGTGGGTGGGAACTATGATGAAAAAAAAAGTTTCCTGGTGGGTACAGTGGGAGGGAGGGGATAAAGGGGAGATGATATCAAGGAATTCAAGAAGAAAGATAATGTTTTGAAACTGATTGTGGTTGCAATTGTACAATAATGCTTGATGTGATTGAACTATGGAATGTTGTAATATCTGTAAGATCTCCCAATAAAATGATTAAAAAGTTAAACAAACAAACAAGCAAACAAGCATAAAAACACATCCCCTTGAGGTAATTCTGTTATATCAGAATTAAGAAAATCAGACCCCTCTTAGCCTCTCAGAGGACTAAAACCAAAAACCTCCAAACTAATTGTTCTTTAGTGGATTCTGACTCATAATGACCCTATAGGACAAAATTGACTCATCCCATAGGGCTTTCAAGGCTGTGATACTTGATGGTGTTATGGGTTCAGCATTAGAATGCTAACCTCAAGGTTGGAGGTCCAAACCTACTAGCTACTCCTAAGGAGAAAAGTAAGGCTGACTACTCCCATGAATATTGGCAGTCTCAGAAATTCTGAGTCAGAATTGGCTCCATGTAAAGGGTTAGTCTTTGTAGAAGCAGACTGCCACATTTTTCTCCAGTGTAGTGGCTGGATGTTGGATTCAAACAGCCGACTGTTTGAGATGCTGCTAAGCACTTCACCACTGCATCACCAGCACTCCTTTGCCAGTCATAGGGAGATGTCAAAGCTGCAACGATATTGTATTGCATGTCTTGCAGCAACTTAAAAAAATATCAGGAAACACAAAAGTAATAGGCCACCTCCCATGTCCTCAAGAAACTAATAGACTAAGGGAGGCAACAGGCTTTTTAGTGTATAAACATTCTGTTTATTTATATAATAGCTATAAAACAATTGATAAGTAAGACAATAAAAGTACAAAACAGAACATTATAGGAACATGTTGTTGTGTACCATTCGTTATCTCTGACTCATAATCATCCCATAGGACAGGAAATAACTATTCTATAGTGTTTCCAAGACTGTAAACTTTATGAAAGCAGAAGGCCAGGTTATTTCTCCACTGTAGGGGCTGGTTTGTACTGAAAACCTTTTAATTATCAGTTGAGTGCTTAGCCACTCTGTTACCAGTGCTCCTGTGGGGAACATAGGAGCCATGATTGCGTTTTAGCCACCACTTGTCTGTCCCTTGGTCACATGGCGGCTTGTGTGTTGCTGTGATCCTGCAAGGTATGTAACTGCTATTTCAAATACCAGAAGGCTCACCCAAACTAAACCGGTTTCAGCTGAGCTTCCAGACTAAGAACAGACTATGAAGAAGGAATCAGCTGTACCCTTTGAAGGAATTAGCCACTAACAACCTTATGCATAACATAGAAACATTGTCGGACACTGAAGGTGAAATGTGGATCCAAGCAGAACATTTCATCTTGCTTGGATCCACAAATAGTACTCATGGTACCTGCAGTCAAGATATCAAAGGGCACACAGCCTTGGGTAAATCTGGTGGACAAGACCTCCATAAAGTGTTGAAAAGCAAGGGGGTTACTTTGAGGACTGAGTTGTACTTGACCCAAGTGGTGGTATTTTCAGTTGCCTCATCGGCATGTGAAAGTTGGACTTTGAATAAGGAAGACTGAAGATCTAGCTTGAAGACTGAAGGTAATGAAGATTGATGTATTGAATGATGGTGTTTGGCAAAGGGTGTTGAAAACACCAAGGACTGCCCCCCAAATAAACATATCTCTAATGCTTCTTAGAGCAAGGATGACTTTGTCTCATCCACTTTGGACCTATGCTCAGGAGGCACTAGTCGCTGGAGAAGGACATCGCGGTTGGTAAAGTAGAGGGGTGGGGAAAAGAGAGACTGACACAGTTGTTGCAACAGTGAGCTCAACCATAAGAACATTCGTGAGGCCGGTGCAGGACTGAGTTGTGCTTCATTCTGTTGTGCACAGTGTCACTGTGAGTCGGAAGTGACCGATGGCACCTAACAACAACATTGTCTTTAATAAGTGGTGACTTGTTCTTCAGCTGAGGAAACATTTGAATTCAAATTAGAAAATTGCTAAAGACCTTGCTAGGCAGAAAAGTAAAAGGAGAGGTTTGTGGGAAGTAAGTTGGTACGCCGAGTAGACAGCACTTTACAAAGTCTTGGTGTGTTTAGGAAGGATAAGGATGTGGATGTGGCCAGACAAAGATTTTTGAGAGATGATATGAAATTGAATGTTGAAATTATATTTTAAAAGATTATAAAATACTATACCTTAATTAAGGATTTTATATTATAAGATATAAACCAAAAGTAAGCCTGTGCTGTTAAGTAAATTTTGACAGAGTAGAATTTACCCTACCATGTGTCCAAGGCTGTACTCTTTATAAAGCAGCATCTTTCTCCTATAAAGTGTCTGGTGTGTTTGAATTGCTGGCATTCTGCTTAGCAGCTGAGGGATGAACCTCTTTACCATCAAGCCTTCTTAATGTAAGGCATAGGCGATAGGAAATATTATTTTAGTAAGAAAGTAGTATGGCATGATTTGCATTTTTGGAAAATAAATATCACAACAGAACTGAGATTAGATTAGAGAATTTTAAGTCATCATGTTGAGTTTGTTCATGTGGGAATATCCTTTTATGGGGCATGTTTGTGCATGTGTGTGTGCGTGCGTGTATGTGTGTGTGTGTGTTTTCTTTCAAAAACACAGTAACACTATTGCACACAGTACTAGTAAAATTGATAATAAAATTTCCTTTTTTACTTCCATGCTTTTCCAAAGGCTGCAAATAAACACAGGGTTTAGAAATAATATGAGGTCATGATTATTCAAAATTGTGATATGTAGTTCCAATTTCTAATACTAACAAAATAGGTTATATCAGAAAAACTCTCCTGTCAGTAGTCATTGTAAAATCTTGAAAAAATATAAAGCAATGAGGACTATTCATTTGTACTAGAAAACAACTAAAATTAGGCTGACACTGGAGAGCATGAAAACGTTGAAGTCAGGAAACCTCCTGAGTGAGTGGGACAGTCACATTGTTTTAGCCATTGAGGGTATTCCCACGTAGGTAGTGAACTTGCTCTCAATTTCTCTTCTTTGCTGTCTGCAATCGAGGAGGGGTACAAGGGGTTCTGGGCCTCTCTTTGGGTAGGTAGGAGCTAGCATAAGCATAAACTTCCTTGTTTTTACCATTTAATCAGCTTGTAAGGAGGAGTGGAGGAATGCTTACACCTTGGCCCATTAAATAACAAGGTCATCAGTTCAAAACCACCAGTAGCTTTCAGAGAGAAAGACAAGGCTTTCTATTCCCATAAAGCATTACAGCTTTGGAAACTTACAGGTCTAGTTCTACTCTGTCCTATAGAGTTACTACGAGTTAGAATGGATTCAGTGGCAATGAATTTGGCTTTGACTTATAGATGACTCGGATGTTGTGATCAGTAGAGACTTTAAAATCACTATGAGGAATTTAATTGTAAATGGGAATAGATGGTTACAGAGATGGGAAATTTTACTAATAATGTGAAAAATATAAAAGACAAACAAGCAAAATGAAGACTAAAAACCAGAGTATGGAAGTAATAGCAGGTTCATGTAGCATAGCCAGAAAGAGTAAGTACAAATTGGCAAATTAGTTGAATAGACACCTCCCAAAAGAAGATGTATGAATGGCTTAAAAGCACTCAAAAATACTTTGCATCATTAATCATCAAGTGCAACTTGAAATTACCAAAAGAGACCCCTTATTACCATCAAAGAGTTTTGTTAGCACAGAGGCTTTAATCACTGGGCTGCTAAACTTAAAGTCAGTAGTTCAAAACTACTAGCTGCTCTGTAAGACGTACTGCTCCCATAGGGATTGAGAGTGTTAGAAACCCTATGGAGTAAGTTTGGCTGTTTTATACTCATTAGAATTACTAAAGTGCAAAAGACCGATTATGCCAAAAAACTGCCAAGGATGTGGAGGAACTAGAAATCTTATGCATTTCTGGAGGTTATATACATTTTTTAGCCACTGGGAAACTTTTAGTTTTTTATGAAATAAAAAGTGCCTAATTTAAAGTCCAGAAATGTGTATTTGCTTAATGGAGATGAATGACAACATATAGCCACAAAGAGATAGAAGATAAGCAACTGTGTAATAGAAATCAAAATAGTTGGGAGGGGTAATTTGCTGGAGAGAAAATATATAACTTTCCAGGCTTATGGAAATTCTTTGTATATTTATTCATGTCTATATGCATTTTCTAAAATGAATCAAAATTATATTCTTAAAATATATGAATTTGATGGTATACAAGGTTCTATCAAGAGTATTGCTACAAAATCACATGCTCCTTTATTAAGCAAACTAACAAAATGTGAAGCTATTTTTTTTTTGACATATTTTCCATCTAGGTCTATATATTTCTGAGGCAGTGTTTCTGTGTCTCCAACCCTCTTCCAAAGAATTCTACACTTTTCAATTTATGCCATGTAAAAATGGATGCTTGGACATTCTTGTGGAACTCAGATTATATTTCTTTTCAATGTTCTTTGAGTGAACAAAAAGAAATCTGAATGCGTAAGACCAGGCTGTGGGGCAACGTTTACCAACAAGTTTTCATAAGGCAGCCCTTGCTAACCTCAAAGAATGAAAAGACTACCATGATATTTAAAAAAAATTCGATGCCATCCTCTGTCACCTGAGAAAATCTTTCAAGATTACCCCTTTGGGATTGTAACCTGGCAGAACTCTTTGGAAGCCACTTTTTAAACTGAACCTTTAAGACTCCTGAGTGACAATCTGTTCCATAAAATTGTCTTCTTTAATTTCGACCTGGCTGAAAAGACAGTTGGAGAGATCTTTTCTTTGAACTAGCTGTTCTTCCCACAACACTTTTGGCTCCATAAAGATATAAAGAACGCTTACTGAGGCCAAATTGCTCACTGAAAATTGTACATGCTCAGCAATATGGTACCAGCTTCAGTAGCGATTGCATCAGTGCTAATTCTACAGTCATCTTCCACCAGTTTATGGACTTCAGTCAGTTTCTTCATTGAGGTTGACCATTTTTTCTCTTTTGGCTCATCCATGATGTCTTCCTGGCCCTCCTTAAAATGCTTGATCCATCTAAATCTTCTATTTTGTTAAAAAAAATTATTAGCCAAATCTCACAAGTCCCCCCACCTCCTGATACAACAACTATACTTTTACTTTTTTTTTAAGACTCTACAGAGACTAAAATAAGTATATTACTAAGAGAACTTATCTGCAGCCCTCCACTAATCATATAAACATGTTTAAACATGTTTTGTTTTGAGTAAAATGCAGGGAGTCTTAGTAGCTATGTGTTTTGATTTACTCTCTTATATACTGTAACTTAATATATGGTTCAGCATAACACATGCAGGAATTGTGTGAAGAATGCCTGAATTCCAATCCTGCAGGGAGTGAATCATAATGGCTAGCAGGCTTTATCACTGAATCTCAAAAACCTGTGGTTTTGAATTGCATCTTAAGTGCTTTGTAAGCATAGGACTGTTACTAACCTCCTCGAGGACTCTGAAAATGACAGTGATAAAACTAATATTTTTATAAAGTTTTCCTTAGTAGAGTGTGTTGCACATAGATGTTTTCAATACATGTAAGCTATAGTCACTATTATTAAATAACTCTTCAGTTAGACTTTCCTGACTTACATGAAGCCCTGAATGCTGATATAGCCATGAAGATTGCTTTAGATTGTGATCTAAATAATGCAGACAGTATCTAGCAGGATATGATTTAAAACACTAGCAAACCTTATTTTAGTTATTCATTTCAAAGTTAGTAATTATCTCTTTGCCAAGGAAGAAGTTCACTTCAAAATCCTTTTTTACAAGCTCTTGTAAAAAATTATTAACATGACTGAAACTGGGACATTTTTTTTCATACATATCTGTTTCTCAACCCATAATCATTGTTCACATCTTAATGTATATCTGTTCAGTATATGTATACTTGTATGCGTCTGAATATAAGTTTGTATATTTATATACATATATGAATTCATATCTGTTTGTGTGTATATTTGTAAATGTATATGTAAGACTGAAGAAAAGGGAATACTTTTGAATTGTGGTGGTAGATAAGAATACTGAAAGTACCATGGTCTGCCAAATGAACAAACATATCTGTTTTGGAAGAAGCACAGTGTGTTTTTCTGGGGAGACTAGAGAAACAAATTCATGGACACGCATATGTGTATAAGAAAGAGCTTTATATACAAGAGTGTTTGAATATTGAGAAAAAAACCCATACCAGTCAGTTCAGATAGAATCCATAAGTCCAGTATTAGCCCATAAGCCCAATACCAATCTACAAAGTCCTCTTCATCTCATATACTTTAGACATGTAATCAGAAGAGAGATGCCCTAGAAAAGGACATCATGCATAGCAAAGTAGAAGGGCAGTGACAAAGAGGAAGACTCTCAACAAGATGGACCGGCACCGTGGTGGCAACAATGGGCTCAAACATAAGAACAATGGTGAGGTGGCACAGGACTGGACAGTGTTTCTCTGTTGCACATGGGGTTGCTATGAGTGGAAACCAATTCTATGGCACCAAAAATCAGCCTTTACACACACACACACACACACACACACACACACACACACGCACACAGATGCTATTGTTATGTCAAAGACTTGATCTTGGTTTTCTCCATTTTTCATGTTGTTACCCATTGGTTTAGTTGTGAGGATTTGGGCTTTCTTTACATTGAGTTGTCATCCGTACTGAAGGTTGCCATCCTTGATCTTTATCAGCAAGTGCTTCAACTACTCCTCACTTTCAACAAGCAATGTTATGTCCTCTGCATATCTCAGGTTGTCAATAAGCCTTCCTCCAATCCTGATGCCACATTTCTCTCCATATATACCAGTTTCTACCAGTATCAAACAAACTCCCTGCCATCAACTCAATGCTGACTCATGACAAGGCCCTGGGGTCCTCCAAGACTGTAACTGTTTACTGGAGCAGAAAGCCCAGTCTTTCTCCTGTGGAGCTGTGGGTGGTTTCACACTGTGCAGAACCCAGCCCACTGCGTAACTACTGCGCCACCAGGGCTCCCTGCTCTGATTACATACACACATAAATATATGTATAGAAATATGTTGTTGTTCGACTTCTTAAACAGAACTTTGGCTAATTTGTAGAGCAGTTTCTTAATCTTTCTATTTTCACTTAGACATATTTTCAAGTAGCATAATGCTTACCTATAGAACTGACCCATCTTATTTTTGTTTTGTTGTTAGCTTGTTGTTAAGATTATTCATAGTGACCATAATAGACAGTGTACAACTACCTCACAAGGGTTTCTCTGCTGAATCCTTTGTAGGAGCAGATAACCAAATATTTTCTTCCATGGAGTTGCTGATGGTTTTGACTTAGCAGCCCAGCACTTAACTATTGTGCCAGCAGGACTCCTTCAATAGCTGTATTGTTCACTGTATCGATGAATTGTCATTTATTCAACTAGTTCCCCTTTGATGGGTATCTAAGCTTTTGGGATTATAAATATCTCAGAATCCTAATACATGTATGTTCACTTTCATAAATAATTTCATAGGACATATTTCACAAAGTGATCATCAATATAAATGAATTGGTAGAGTCAATGTAGATGTCCAAATCCCTTTTCATCCCTGTATTTCTAATTTTTAAATTAGAAAAAGAGTTGTATCAAAATTCATAGATAATTTCAATTTAAGGAGCTTGAGACAATTGCTATCATTAGTAGGGCACATTTCATTATGCTAGAGACTATGCTGAATATCTCCAAACCATATTATTCGAAGTCCATGCATACACAACCTTGTGAAGTGGTGTCATTTTTTTTTAACTTTTTGAAGTAGTGCAATTTTTGATAAATGGTTTTCTCTGTCCCATAAGTAAACTCTGGCTTGGAGTGTCACACATAACTAATAAACAGTGAAGCTTGGATTTCAACTACAGTTTTTATTATCTGGAGGTGACTCAAGGTTTTGAGCCTTTCCACTCTTTGGTTCTTGTTACACTTGCAAGGAAGATTGCAGGCTGGGGACAAAATTCTGACCAGAGTTAGAGACAGGGGCTGACCAGAAAGGGTGAGTTTAGGTTTTGTCTTCCCAAAATAAAGATTTTGGAAGACAGAGTACCACTAAAGAATTTTATTAAGAAACTCTAAAGGAGGAAGAAAACCCTTCAGTGTCAGCATGGTGTTATTATTTCTTATTTCCACCTGCTTGGATAGCCTTTTAAGGATTCCTGCTGAAGAGATTTTCATGAATTTCTTTGGCAACATGCCTTCTGCAGGGGGTAGTAAGGAGTTTGAAGAACTGGAGTCCCAATATAGTGTACAGACTTCATGCATACTCTATCCAAATTTCCATCTTTGCTTGCTTACTGTGTCTCCATTTTCTAGAACACCCTTGAGTAGTTTGAAGTAAATCAACTTGTTGTGAGGGACTTTAAGACCACGCTATTCTCAAACTTTGCAGGTATGTAGCAAGTAATATAGAAAACTCAAAAGACCTTGCACCCCCTAGGAGATTTGTTCTACCATAAAAGGATACTCCTGTGCCAGTGAAGGGTAGCAAAAGCCAAACGTACTTTATCCAAGCTATGTATTTCTCAGTGCCAACCTCTCATCCAACATTCAGTCTTCCCTTAATTACAATAACAACAAGGAGGATGAAAAGTAGGGGAAAACATCAATTACATCGCAGTGTATCTCATTGAAGTTCTTCCTTTTCTTGCTAACCTTCAGTTTTCAAACAGAAAACAGAACAAAACATGCTGCCACTGATTCTATTCCAACTCACAGTGAACAACCCTGTGGAATTCCAAGACTCTATAACTTTATACAGGAGTAGAAAGCCTCATCTTTCTCCCCAGGAATGGCTAGTGAAGTCCCACTGCTGACTTTGAGGTTAGCAGTCTGATGTGCAACCCACTACATCTCGAGGCTCCCTCAGCCCTCAGGTTAAGAGATGTCAATTTCCAGTGGTTACAAATTTATATTTTCAAAAGATGATTCTGAGTTTGAAAGCAGGATATGAATGAGGACTAGAAATGAGAGAGCTGATGATACCTTCCAGGGGCAGAAAACTGGCTTATTAAGCAAGAACAGCAGCAGTCATTATATATGAGGGGGAACCCTCCCCCACCCCTAAACAGAATTGCGCTAGGGTGGAACAGAGCTTTAGCAGTATGCATTTTTACCCGTAGCTGATCATTGGGCAACTTGCTCTGAGTTAGTGCACTCTGGCCTCATATGGGAAGGTTCTCTCTGGTCACATTGCATTTTTTTCATAAATGCAGCCAAGTCCTTCTTCGCTGTCTGCTCTTAGTCTGGAAGTTCTGCTGAAACCTGTTTGCTTTGGGTGACTGTGCTGGCATTTGAAATACCAGTGGCAATGCTTTCCTCATCTCAGCAGTGCACAAGCTACCACAGGACTGCAAACTGAGAGACAAATGGTGGCTCCCATTTACACTCACCACCCATTTGCACACACACCACGTACACACTATACTGTGTGACTGGGAGCTATGGGTTCCATGGAAGGCTGTCTTTTAGTTCTTTTTTCTCCCATAGGGCTATTGTGATTTCTAAGATGGACAAATTGGGCTTCCTTTTCCTTTCCTATCTTAAGTTTTATATCTGTGTAAACAGTGGTGGAATTCAGATAGTTTGCACCAGTTCTGTAAAACGGACACATAATTTTTTGTTGAGGTTGGCAATCTGGGTGTTAAAATGGCACTTGTAATCAGGGTTCAATCTACGGTGGGATACCCAATGTGGAAATAACAAATTTACATTCCTTACTTTTTTGCAACATTCCTCTGCATAATAGTGTACTAAGTGCCCATAGTAATTTTCTTTCCTTCCATAGGCATAAAAAATAAGATGCAAGTATGCTTGTCATGTTTATTTATTTATTTCATAAAACGTGTTATACGTTTGATGACATACTACATTTTTATCCCCTTGCATTTGTTACTTCAGTAAACAAAACATAAAACATGCTGAGAAAAAGTGCCAAACAACCAGAAGGTAATATACTGTCTTTCGTTTCGGCTTTGTGCTATGCCCCAGATTCCTAAGAGATGTTATGAATGAATTACGCAATTCCAAAAAGTGTTCAAAGAGCTAAAAATGTTGTCAAACAATTGATGTAAGTTAAGCAGAATCAGAAGGGGGTAACACAATATGTTCAGAGAAGAGGAGTCGTCTGTGTCTAATATATCAAACACAATGTCAATTGGCTAATTGGCCTGCTTCTAATGGAAAGGGCTCCTACTCCTAACGTGAAACGACACAGCAGGGGATATCACACAGCCGATTATGCTCAGATAAAAGTGAAGAATCATCCCAATGAATATGCCAGTCAAGAAGCACTATGGAAATACCTTAAATGACAGTTTTATTGTTTTTTATGTATTATTTAATATTTTTCATTAGTGTTTTAAAACTTTCTTATAATAAAGCCTAGTTTTGTATGCCTCTTATATTTCTTAGGTATTAACTATATGAAACCAAAAACTACCTTTTGGTATATTGCTTTTAAATATTAGAAATGGAAAAAAAAGAAGAAAAAATATTAGAAACAGTCATTAGGGCAGCTAATCAGTTATTAAGTTGTTGGAATCCCACCACTGCATTTTCAAAAGGCTAAATATAGACTAACACCTTTCCTTCTTCTCTAGTGGATGGCTGTATTCATAGAGCGGCTGGCCCCTGTTTATTAGCGGAATGTCGTAACCTGAATGGATGTGACACTGGACATGCAAAAATAACCTGTGGCTATGACCTTCCTGCAAAATGTGAGTACAGCTCTTTTAATAAATGCTGTTTTAAAATGAGATTGGAAAATGTTGCCTTGTTTCCTTCCTCAAGTGTGTAATTGGTAAAGGAAATTACAGTTGGTGATATTAATTAGATTAGCTTATACCCAGCTTTTATTTTCCAAACATACACATATACATATGTATTTATTTATGATGTTTAACTATAAGTGTGTTTTTGCTCAGGTTTCCAATAGAGTCTCTGCAACAGGGAAATAAAAATATGAACTAAATATACATTATTGTATTTAAATGCCTCAAGTGACGGCTTCTAGACTCAACACCAATTTCTTATCCCCTGCTCAGGTTTCTTGAATGTGGATGTGTGTAATGCAAAGGAGATCAAAGTGATGTATTGTGTTTTCAGCTGCCATGTAAAGGCTGATTGGCAATTACAGCCAAGGCATCTGTCACACTTGGTTTGCAGGAAAAGCCAATGGAATGTGGTTGTCAGTGTGAGAATGTATTTGCTCTTTGAATGTGGAATGGTCAAAATTTCCATTATATTTGAATAGAAAGCAGTATTGCATTTGATTGACCTTGTTGCTTAGTCATTTAGCCAGCTGGGTAGGAGTGCTGTGGAATAAAAATGCTACTAAAGAAGTTGGTTAAAAGCACAGCTCTATTATAACACACTCTACAGAGCCTGGGGATGGGAGTGGAGGTTCTCTTTGCAGTATATGGATGCACTGATCTGGAAATTGGAACACCAATTAATTATTTATCGCATTCATCTGCTTCTTACGATGCAGCCTGCGTTTATGAATGCATTTTATGCAAAACAAAACTGGATTTGCTTTTATTTTGGCAGTGGAAAATATGTAACCAAACATGATATCACACTGTATATAGTAATGTTTGGATTTTTGAGACAAGTTGTGTCAGAATGGATTTCACTGACATTCCTGTGAATGGAGAGGTGGTATGTTAAATATAAAAGATTAAGTATATGCATGCTTTGGAGAGGCTGTGTGTTTGATTCCAGCAATAAAATAAATCACATACATTTTTTATTTTCCCCAAGAACATAAAAGTTATGTTTACACTCTATGGTAGTCTATTAAATGTTCAATAACATTATGAAAAAGCCTTAAATATTGTAAGAATTGCAAACATATAATACAGGGACATGAAGTGAATACATGCTGTTGCCAATAGACTTGCTGCACACAGGATTTCCAGAAACCTTCCATTTTTAAAAGCACATCTGAGAATTGCAATAAAAGGAAGTCTGGTAAAACAACATATGCCTGCATGTTTAAATTTCAGAGTTTGAAGTGAATTGAATCTATTAAAAGAGAATTTTTCAATGTAAACATTGATAACCCTACATTCTAGATTGTTCATAGTGGATTATTATGGAAAGTATACGAATTGCAGACTGTTAAATTTTTTTCCTCCATAATGACATCTCGTCTTTCTTTGTTTTTATCTTGTGTGAGAGAATCGAATCATGGCCCCTCGCTTTACTTTGCAGTCTATGTTTATGTCAAATAAAGCCTTTTATGTTCATTGAGTCAGTGCTGCCTCGCTGACTCAGAGAGCCGTAACTGAAGTGTTAAAGGTGATTTCCTTTGCTAAAGTCTGCCATTAATTGGTCTTTCTGTCTTTTCAGCATCATGCTACCTTTGTAATATAAGTGACTTACCTCACCCTGAGAACAACCAGATTGTTATTCTTAGGAGTGTTTCTATTTTGAAACCAAGTATTAAGTCTAGTTTCCTAGTGATTTACTACTTGAACTCATATTTATATTTTTGTGCAGCAACAGTCATAGTACTATTAAAACACAGATCAAGATGTCTTGAGCTATGAGGTTTCTGAAAACACAGAACTTCATAATCATGAAGTTTGGTCAGTTAAATGGTGGCTTTAGAATTTGCCTAGAGACTGTGACAGTGTTTTAAATGTGCCTATGTTATATCCCTCTCAAGTTATTCAGCTTCCTTTGAATGACATTCAACATATTTCAGGATTATTTAGGGCTTTTTAATGACAAGAACTGAAGTTCAAAGATCAATGGGCCAGTTTCTGTGCTTGAAGAACTCTCATTTTTGAGTGCTATCTTTGAGTGACTTTGCTGGGCACCTCAGGACAAGTGAGACTTTGTGGAACACAGACTCTGGATTTCGAAAGTCAGTTTGTAGGACTTGGCACAGAATCCAGGTGAGCTGAGACACTAAGCCCCTGGCACATGTGAGTCCTCAGATCACCCCATCCAAGGCTTCAGATATATCTAGAAATATCTGGACTAGAATGACAGTGTCACCACATGAAAACCGTAAACATGAAATTATTGTGAATAACTCTTGGTATTTATACTTCAGAAGTTTAATGGTTTATGTTAAAAATATAAAGGATAGCAAGTCAAAACTGTGTATAATACCTTACAGTTGCGTGCCACTTCATGGTATTTCAAAGCCCTATGTTTTCAATGATCTTTTATAAACATCGTGTGCACTCATTTTCCATTTTCCTACCCCCTCGAGTTGCTTTTCTTTCTCATCAATATGGCTCATCCATTGCAGAATCAGTAACAAACCACAGATGTGCTTTTGTAGTGAGAGAATAAAAGGGGAACTCATTATATAAAGTGTGGGTCATTTCCCCCCTCCATATTGAATAATTCTCTGTCAGTTTGACAGCAGAGTCCAGTTCTTCTCTGTCCTCTGTGACAGCAGGTTTACTAAAGCCAGTCACCCAGCCACAAGTGGTAATGTCTTCATACATCAGCAACTCATTTGAAAATGCTATTGTCTTGGTGACAGGCAGACTTGGTAATTTTGGATTAGTCTTTTTTTTTTTAAATGCTTTAATCTGTTCTCAAATGGTTGCATTTTAATCAATTGTACTTGGAGTCCCGGTGGCCTAGTCGTTACGTGTTGGGCTGCAAGCCCCAAGATCAGCAGTTCAAAACCACCAGCTGTTTCATGGGAGAAAGATGCAGTGTTATATGCTCATAGAGAGGTGTAGTCTTAGAAACCCATGGGGGTGGTCTATCCTGTCCTATTGGGTTGCTATAAATTGGAATCGATTTGATGGCAGTGAGTTGGGTTTGGGCTTGGTAATCTGTGCTCATTGACTCATTATGGTTGGTAAAATAGACCTTGGTGATTTAGTTTATTTATCACTACTTTGGTAGTTTTGAATGATTTCAAAAGCAATCTTAATAGCATACAGACTAATCTCCTATATTTCATTGAAGGCTCTTGCTAACAAATTGTTTAGGAAGTGGTTGAAAGACTAGTTGGGTCTTTGGGATATTCCATTCTACAATATTATATATATTTTTAAATTTAGACTTTTTTGGTTTTAGAATCTTGTTTTCTATTCTTGCCACCAAATTGCCAGCCTCATGTGGGCAAGATTTACCCATCTCAGTCATGTCTATATCTACTATATTTCCATAAATATGTATGGAACGAGTGGGAATAAATGAGTTAGCAGATGAAGTAATTATTTTGGGCCTACATTACTAAGTAGAAAATTGATTTTTATTGCCCTTCCTTCAAATAGTCCCCCCCACCCACAATCCAGTGTGCACAGTTCAAGTACATTGATATTCCTAAATCAAGAGTTCGTGTAGTGGTCTCTAAAGATCTCCTTAATGTGCCTTGCATGCGTTGCTTTTTTGTTCTCCAGTTTCTTTGTATCTTCTGTTTTCTGCCTCGAACTCTGTCCTTCTTGTTAATCCAAATGGCTTGCTCTCTCATTTACCACACACTCTTGATCAAATGTAACCTTTCCGTGTGTGTGACCCCAGCCAATGTATTCATGATTACCAATTTGAACTACAGTACATTCTAGTGGATGCTATCATTTAATGTTCTCTGTTATTTTCCCTTCTCTCACTATGAGAGTAATGGTGGATGTTTTGTGCGTGTTTCGTGTGCGTGTTATTTTTTCATGTATAGCTCTACCCATCATCTTAGAAAAGGGCCTGGCGTATACTAATGTAAAATCCCACTACTATCAAGTCAATCCCAAGTCACAATAACCCCTTCTCAGTGCCCTCTAGTTGATGCCAACTCAGTTACCCTATAAGACAAAGTAGAACTGCTCCCGTGAGTTTTTGAGACTGTAAATCTTTACAAGAATAGAAAGCCCCCTTTCTCTCAAGGGGTGAATGGTGGTTTTGAACTGCTGACCTTGCAGTTAGTAGTCTAATGCATAACCACTACACCACTAGGGCTGGATAAAATGGTCCCATAGAGTTTCTGAGACTGTAAATCTTTATGGGAGTATTCATCCTCATGTTCTGTGGGGAAGCTGGAGAATTTGAACTGGTAGCCATTTGGCTAAGCTCATGCTTAGCCCTCTGAATCACAGGGCTCCTTTGACGCATAGCAAGAGCTCAAGAATATTTATTGAATAAATTAATGAATAGTATCACTATTCCTGCTGAAAATACTTTAATAGGCTTTTTAATTAGAAACAAACTTGCTAACCTGATAATGTAGGTCATCTATGATATTTTGAAAGCTTTGCTGCCATATGTTGAATTACTTGCAACCTTTTATTCATCCTAATTTCTCACAATAGTATACATAGTCAAAGAGTTTGTCTAGTACTATCCAGAAAATTATTTCGTTGTTCTTTCCACTGTTTTCCAGATTAAGCTTAAATAGCACAGGAAACAAATCATCCCTCATTACCTCGGGTAAAAGTGCCCTCTTTTTGGCTTCAAATTCTTGACCAGTGCATGTGAACACTGTGGGCAGTTCCCATGTGTTTCTTTTGGATTGTTATGTATCAGCTCTCTACCTCCCTAGAAGAGTTCCATATATGCTGTTGTTACCATAGAAATATCTATTTATTCATTATTTTTAGCAGCCCTGGTGGCATAGTGGGTTACACATTGGACTGTAAACTGCAAGGTCAGTAGTTTGAAACTTCCAGCCACCCCATGGAAGAAAGTTAAGACTTTCTACCCCTGTAAATACTTAAAGTCTCAAAAGCCCATGGGGTCAGCCCAACGGCCCTGGAGGGTTTGCTGTGAGTCAATGGCAGTGAGTGTTGTTCTCCTTGGAGAGTTACTGTTCAAAGATTGTAACCTGCTTGGTCATGACTGGTAAATGGCCAAAAAAGAAAAAAAGCCATATTCCTAAAAAGTGATGAAATTAATTTACCCATTGTAATTTTAGTCATATTTCATCATACACATTATTCCCAAGTATCTTAATACATTTATCCTCAAGGGAACATCCCTTTAATAGGGACAATATAAAAGAGTAAGGCACCACATCAACTCCCTTTGATTATATGTCAACATAGTTCACATGCCTATCCTAGTTCTTGTGAATGCCTCAAGGTTAGGCTTTAGAGTTGAATGATCTTCCAAAGTACAATGGAATCTGTGCATATGAAGTGATATCATCTGCTTTCTTTCTAATTAATTTTTAGGATGGATACTTAAATGTATAATATTGATATTCAACTTACAGTTTTCCATTAATCATTTGAAAGAAAACTGTAGGGTGAGTATTCAAGGTTTGAAATGTTATTGAGTAGCAGAAATTAGAATCTTTATTCTATGCATATACGCAGTAGTCATCAAAAGATAGTACCTTAAAATGAGCCACTGATAATACCTAGTGCTTCTCTGTGCCCGTTGGGAGCCCTGGTGTCCTAACTGGTTACGAGTTGAGCTGTTAACAGCAAGTTGAGCAGTTTGGACCCACCAGATGTTTCTCGAGAGAAGGATGAGGGATTCTACTCCATGAAGTGTTACAGTCTTGGATCCCACAGGTCGTATAGGGTCACTGTGAATCAGAACTGATTTGAGAGCAGTAAGTTTGGCTTCTTGGTTTTCTGTGCTGTATGGTTTCTTCACATTGTTCTGAAAAATTAGCTCATCAACCCTTTTGAAATTCCTATCAGGAAGTGCCTTGACCAGTAAAAACCCTTGCAACACAGGTACATAGAGATTAAGTCTATCACTTTTAATAACAAGCTGTCATATCAGAGACATGACATTGGCTTAGGGCCCCAGAACTAAGCACAGCATCAATTTCAATTATCATCCAGGCCTGTTGCCTGTTTTTGTACCTTTTTATCAGAACATGGCCATGTTCATTTGTTTACATATTGTCTGTGACTGAAGCACAGCAGATTTAAGTAATTATGCCTGGATAACCCTCAAAGTCCAAATATTTACCATGTGGTCCACTATGGAAAAAAAAAAGTTTGTCTAACTTTGGTCGGTGACAATCTCCTCTTCTTATAAAGAAGAAACCTAAGTAATAAAAATCATAATTATATTCATTGAATTTATTGACTGCATTGGCCTTAGATCATTATTAACAAACACAGAAGTAAGACATCCACTGTCTATCTCCTGTGACAGTCCTTGCTTCTGCTGCCTCAGCAGAACATTACATGAGGAGCCTTTCATATCTTGTTGCAGTACATGTTTTAAGACAACCTTTGAAAAACTACTGCCTGGGGAAAATAGTCATTTTTCTCAATAAGACTTCAATTAGAAGGAAGAGTTAATTCCAACCATCAGAATATTCAGCAAATTATATATTTATTCCTTGTTTCTTCAAAGAATATTAGCTAATGTGCTAAAAGGGAGCTTGCAGTTCTTAACTCATTCAGTTTTGAGAGTAGGGAACTGACTGAGTCCTCTGCCTTGCCTGACCTGATTACAGCCAAAGTAGCTCTGCCAGCAGGTGTCTGATTGTAAAGGCAGTGGAGTGGGCACTCTGGGAAGAGTACGGCTCTGCTAGTCTGATGGAGACATGAGGGTTCTCATGAGCTCCCTGTCTAATTAGATGACTTCTATTACATAAAGAAAAAAATGGCATCTGAAGAACATAAAACCATCTTTCTTCTTAGAGAATGAGAACTGCTTCCATTAATATCAAATATGATTGGCTCCCTTTCCTTATGTGCTTTAGGAATTTAGTTTTTATATGGAGCTATTTAAATAAAAAGCAAACAAAATTAACCTCACTGGAATCAAATTGATTCAAACTCATAGAGACCCTATAGGATGTGGGATAGAACTGCCCCTTTGGGTTTCTGAGACTTTAAATCTTTATAGGAATAGACAGCCTCATCTTTCTCCAATAGAGCAGTTGTTGGAGTCAAACTACAAACCTTGTGGTTAGCAACTCTGTTTGTAGCCCACTACACCATCAGGACTCCCATTCATAATTACCACTCTTTAATTTATATTAAGTTTTGTGGATATTATCTCTTTAATGATCTTCATGATTAATATGAAAGTAAGATTGACAAAAAGGTGCAAAGCCTAGAGATGTGGTTTTCAAAATGTGCTTGGAGTAGTAGTAGTATCAACATCACTTAATACCTTTCAAAGGGTATTTGCTTCTCTTGTTAGAGATGCAAATTATTGGGCCCCACTCTGAACCTAAGGACTCAGGGACTCTGTCATTTAATACATTTTCCAAGTGACTTTGATTCATACCCAAGCTTGAGAACCATTAACCTATAGGTGAGTGGAGTCCTCAGGCTTACCCAGGACTTTTGATTAATTCCCTACCCTACAGTCTCTTTGTTATTGTGCTGGATGGGGAGAGAAGAACCCAAACTTATATGTTGTCCAGTGAGATTTGAAATAAGTCAAGACAAAGGTAATAATTTGAATGACAGATTTTCCAGCATACACTAGACGTCAGAGTCTAGCAAAAACTGCTGAATCACACGTCCCACTGCTTTCAGGTTGATTCCGTCTCGTTGCAACCCAATCTACAGTTTCTGAGTGTGTAAATCTTCCAGGGAGCTGACAGCCTTATCTTGCTCCCAGAGTGGCTCGTGGGTGTGCACCACAGATCAAGATCTTGCAATTAGCCACCCAATACCTAATTCAGTGCCCCCCAGGGATCCTTGAATCACAGAGAGCAGCTGTTTCAGTAAGGAAGTAAAGTTGAGAACATTTTCAATTAGTTATTCATTAATATATTATGTCAACAATTGCATAACAGAAGAAAGAAGGGGGGGCATAATTGGTTCTGGTATTCTAATCACTTACTACATGGTGGCTGGAGTTCACACAAACTAGTTACAAGACAGTACCAGTATCAGAATGTCTAACTTAAATCAGGTAACATGCATCACAGAGCATTTCCTTCTTTGTTTTTATTTGTTGTTGTTAAGTGCCATTGAGTGGTTCCAAGTCATAATGACCCTATTTTCAACAGAATGAAACACTGTGCCTTCCTCACAATTGGTCTTACCTTTGAACCCATTGCTGCAGCTACTGTGTCAGTCTAGTTGGTCAACGTCCTTACTTTTTCTCTTTTCTTTCCTGATGCCCCTTCACTTTAGCAAGCATGTTCTTCTCTTCCAGGAAATCGTTTTCCTTCACATTGGTGCATTTATTTACCTTCCAGCATAGAAGCCTATCAAACAAATTTGTCCATTATATAACTAGGTGAAAAGAGCACTGTGCCTTATCTGAATCTGAGTCCTTTCTTACTATGGCCAAGCACCTATACATCTTTCTTTTGGGTTTTCAGTCTTTATAGTAATACACAATACCCATATCCATTTGGCTTCACCCTTAGTGATGATATCAGTATGTGGGGGCATCAAAATGTTTATAAAGATATTATATTATTTTTTAATTCTCCTTTTTCATAATTTTGAAGCCTACCCCCGCCCCATGTCTGTTTGCTTATTCCCTGTCCTCTCAAACAGAATACAAGCTTAAATTGGACAAAAGTCACATGTGGCGGGTTTTGATCACCCTGATATCTGTAATATTTGACATAGTAGCCAGCACAGACTTGCCTCGCCATACATATTTACTGGGGAGAAAAACGAAAGTGTTTTCTTTGTCTGCACTTCTTTTCTATCATAGCTGTCACTGCAGTAAACTAAGAAAACACTCAAGACAGAACTGCCGGGTTCCAGAAACCTGCAAAGCTGGTCCTACTGCTTATTCCAGCCTCTCTGCTGTCCTATCGGAAACCACCAAGCATTGCTTATTCACAGACTAGCAGCATGAGAAAGCACTGGTGGCAGGATTTGCTTAAATCACCCACAGGACACCTATCTGAACTGCACTTAAATGGTTTTCTTCCATTTTCTCTTTTGGTTGACCCATATTTTTTTATCCCCAGGTGGATTTGAGATGAAATAACTAACCCATTCTAATACTAAATGGTATCTTTTCAATATATCTCCATTTGGAAACAACTAGTATTTACAATGTTGTATTATTAGTCTCAAATAGACCCCACTCCCTTTTCACATCCTAGCAGGGCTTCAGAGGATACCATATATACCTTTTTCTTTTTGCCTGTTTCCCCCCTAAGTGATCAATAAAAATAGCAGTGTTAATCA
This sequence comes from Echinops telfairi, assembly GCF_000313985.2. NCBI lineage: Eukaryota > Metazoa > Chordata > Mammalia > Afrosoricida > Tenrecidae > Echinops > Echinops telfairi. The sequence goes on from NW_022109491.1 coordinate 41,732,619, forward strand.
ATTCTGGGTAATAATGTAAGTAGGCTCTTGAAGGCAATTCCAACTGTGAAATAAGCAGTTAGCAGCGACACTGTGTTATCCGCAGTGGGGTAATCAGCCTTTGGATGTGTTTAATCAGAGTTATCAGCTAAGACTGAAATGAAGCCATGGTTGTGCGCGGGTAATAATTTTCACGATTTAAACGATGAATATTTGGAGGCGTTCTAAATTAAAGCCATCAGAATGGCTTTGAGTAATTCAGAGTGCTTTGAGGTCAGGTGCAAGCAAACAAGAAAGGTTAATCTAAGAGTCATGGTAGTTAATGTGCAGGAATTGCAGAATAAATTTATTGAAATAAGTTGCAAATGTGGAATTAACTGGAGATTTTCCCCCCTGTGCTAAGATGTTCTTTGAGCTCTTACATAACATATATGATTTGATTGAAGAGGGAGAACACAGAATAATTTATAAATGTATTAATTACCTTTGAAATAAATCACCAATCCTGATGATTAAAATCAGAACATTTTATGTTGTGCTTAGAGGTGTTTTTGATGGAAAATATTGAAAGAATCAAGTTCCAACAATGAAATAGAAATTTTATTTAGTTGCGAGACCTCAAGTAACATCAAAGTATATCTGAGGAGAAATGTTGAACTATGGTTTTTTAAGTAGTTTGGTAAATCCTTTAACCATCTCACCCTAAGGTGTTTTTACTTATGATTATCTGGGGTGATAATATCTAACTCAAGAATCTATTAAGGAATACATGCAAAATGACTTTTGGTAGTGTAAAACAGTATAAGATCAAGGGATATTTTCCTTGTAAAATATTTAGCACACGTCATTTATTTATTTAACAGATGTGTATGGATTACTTACTCCAAGGTATTACTCTTACAGAACACAGAAGACTGGAATGTTCTGGTCTTAATGCTCACCTAATTGACCTTCTGATTGTGTAGAGGTGAAACCGAGTCCTAGAAAACTCTTTTCCGGCGTGGTGTAGTAAAAGCCCTGGTCATGTTGCTGTTGGTCTCCTAAGTTTAAGGTCAGCCTTCAAACCCACCAGCAACTCTAGGGGAGAAAAATGCAGTTTTCTGCTCCCGTAAAGGTTTATAGCCCCAGGAACTCCATACAGGATCTCTGTGAGTCAGAACCAGCTCAATGGCAGTGAGTCTGGTTTTGCTTTATGCACGGGTTGTAAGACAGAGACACGTTTAGAAGAGAGCCATTTCTGCTAAAATGTACTGACACTCTGAAACTTTTTGACCAGACTAACTTTCTTACAGGAGTATTAATTATTAAATGAGATGATCTATGAAAGTACTTTTGAAATAATAATGTCTTATTTTATAAAGCACTGTATTAGCAATCATTTTCAATATTTCATATAGGAAATAAGACATCAGATGCTCAGAAGTTATAGACAATAATTCATTAGAAATTATAGAAGAATTACTGGTATCTGGGAAGCTTTGGAAGTAATATAATCCTTAAAAATTCTATACTATTTTCAAAACTTAGATATTTTCTACCACTCACTTCCAGTAAGATGTAAGAGAAAAAGGGAACTCTTCAAATGCCATTCTGGGAAAATTCAGGTGGAAATTATAAGGCTTCTAAAGCTATATGCACCAATTCTTTGAAACGTCACCTGTTCAAAAGGTGGAACTTAGTTCTTTTTACCATTGAGTGTAGCATGGACATATGGACACTCTTCTCAAAAATGGAATATATCAGAAGTTACGGGAATTTCCAGAAATTGGGTTATATAAACAAACAAATTGTGGTTTTTGTCTAGAGGATCCTCCTCTCTTTCTCTCATCACTCTCTCTGGGAGAAGCCAGTTGCTATGTCACTAGATAGACCTAGAAAGAGGAAAACCGGTTACCATGTTATAAAAAACTCAGGCAGCCCCTTGAGGGAACTTTGAGCACTGCCAAGAATAATGTGAGTGAGATGGAAAGCAAATCTTCTGAGGCTTATCAAGAGTTACATTAATGAAATTGGGTGTACATCCTCCAGCCCCTGTCAAATGTCCATGTGTTTCAGCCCTGGCAGTAGCTCATGAAAGACACCGAGGCATAACTACCCGGGTTTAGGCCACTTCCACTTCCCTGGACTGCAGCGACTCTTATTGTTGTTAGATGCCATATAGTCAATTGACCCATTGCAACCCGATGTGCCATAGAATGAAACACCCCACAGCCCAAAGCCTTTGCATAGCCAATGAAACACAGTAAGCATCTTTCTGTTTTCTTCTGCGTTGAGTTAAGATCCATCTGTCATCAGCAGTATGATCCCTTCCTCCATATCCTCTTCTGAATCTGGCTGGAACGCCTGGCAGTTCCTTGTCGGTGTTGAATGATCTTCAGCAAAATTTTACTCGCATACAGTATCACTGATACTATTCTACAGCAGTAGTTCTTAGCTTTCCTAATGCTGTGACCCTTTAATACAGTTCCTCATGTTGTGGTGACCCTGTATGTGGGTGTATCTGCCTGTGGGTGGACCTGTCTGGAGATGGAGAGAGGAGGGGTGTCTCAGTTCTTAAGACCATCAGAAATATGGTCTTAGGTGATCCCTGTGAAAGAGTCATCTGACCCGCAAAGTGGTCGCTGTCCCAAGGTTGAGAACCACTGTTCTATAGTTTGAGAATTCTGTTGTGTCATTTTCTTTGGAATGGGCACAAATATGGATCTCTTCCAGTCAGTTTGCCCAGTAGCTGTCTTTGAAAATCCCTAGCATAGACAAATGAATGCTTCCAGTTATTCATCAGCTTGTTAAAACATTTCATTTGGTATTCTATCGTGGAGCCTAGTTTTTGGTTAATACTTTCAGTGCAGGTTGAACTTCTTCCTTCAGCACCATTGGTTTTTGCTCATATGCTCCCTCTTTAAGTGGTAGAATGTTGAATAGTTCTTTTAGGAGGTGACTCTGATTCCTTTCCATCTTCTTTTGATGCTTCCTGCATCATTCAATATTTTTCTCAGAATCTTTCAATACTGCAACATGAGGCTAGACTTTTTCTTGAGTTCTTTCAGTTTCAGCTATGCGGAGCATGTTTTTCCTTTTTTGGTTTTCAAACTCATGTTGTGCACATTTAGTTATAATATTTTATTTTGTCTTCTTGAGCTGCCTTTTGAAAATTTCTATACAGCTCTTTGACATCATTGCTTTAGCTACTCTATAGCTAAGACCAAATTTCAGAGTCTCTTCTAACATCCACTTGATCTTTTCTTTCTTTCCTGACTTTTTAATCACCTTTTGCTTTCTTAATGAATGATAGTCTTGATGTCCTCCTACAGGTCATCAGGTCTTCTTTCATTAGTATGCAATCCATCAAATCTGTTCTTGAGTTGTACTTGAACTTCAGTCGTATTTTGGCTTTTGTAGAATTGTTTTATTTTCTTCAGCTTTAACCTGAACTTACATATGAGCCATTAATTGTCTGTTCCATAGTCAGCTTTTAGCCTGGTTTTAGATGCTGATATTGAGTTTCTCTTTCATGTCTTCCCACAGTTGTAGTCGATTTGATTTCTGTTTATTCCCTCTAGAGAAGTCCATGAGTTTAATCAGTTTTGGTGTTGTTGAAACAAGGTATTTGCTATGAATGGCTTGTTGGTCTTGAAAAATTTTATCTTTTGAGCTCCAACTTTGTTTCCATCATCAAGGCTATATTTTCCAAGTATTCTTCCTTCCTCTTTGTTGACAAATTTGCATGTCAATCACTAATAATTATCAATGCATCTGTATTGCATGTTTGTTCAATTTCTGACTGAAGTCATTGGTACACTTCTTCCCTTCATAACTCGTTGCTGTGGTTGGTGCATAAATTTGAATAATAGTTGTGTAGATAGGATTTTCTTGAAGGTCGATAGATAAAATCCTATTACAGAGGGCATTGCATTTCAAGATTGATTTTGCAATGTCCTTTTCGATAATGAATGCAATGTCATTCTTATTGATTGTGTTGTTCCTAGCATAGTAAATCATATGATCTTCTGATCCAAAATGGCCAATAGCAGTCCATTTCAACTCACTAATGCCTAGGAGATCGATCTTTGTGCCTTCCATTTCATTTTTGACCACTTCCTATTTTCCTAGATTCATACTGCTGACATTCCAAGTTCTGATTGTTGGTAGATTTTTGCAGCTGTTGCTCCTTTTCTTGAGTCATGTCCCATCAGCACATGAAGAGCCAAAGGCTCCATCCCACAGGCTTGACCTGACTCCCATCAGCATAGTTGACGAGAAAGCACTCTGAGAAAGCAGTCCTGGTGCTGTGACACTGGAGTGCCCTCTGACCAGTGAGCCCATCCTCCAGCACTAGCTCAGATAGTGTTCTACTTTCATTCAAGGCCTCTAGCGACGCATAAGATTTTCAGCAGCTACTTCTTCTGAAGTGGAAAGATGAGGCCTCTTGTCTGTTCTTAGTCTGGAAGCTCCTCTGAAACCTGTTCCGTTTGGGTGACTCTACTGGAATTTGAAATCCCAGTGACACACCTTCCAACATCACAGCAACATACAACTAACCCTGTCCAACAAAGGGACAGATAGTGTATGTTGCTTTAATTTTGGGATAGTCAGTTATTCAACAATAGGCAATTGACACAACACTTGGCCATCAAGTTTAGAACGCAGAGTGAGGAGCACACTGGCCCAGAACCTGGCGCCTATCACATTTCTGAACGCATGACCTAAGCCCTAACTGGCCAGCTGCGGATCAGGTCTCAAATGGAAGAGGAGTGCAAAATCAGACCAATGCGTGTACCAAAGAATTGTGCTCCGAAGGGTTTTCAGTGGCTGATTTGGGGGAAGTAGATCTCCAGCTTTTTCTTCCAAAGTATGGACTTAGATCTGTAACATTTCAGTTAACAACCAAGCAATGAATTGCTTTTACCAGCCAGATATTTCAATAAGCAGAACAGCATGTGGAGAAATGCTACATTAATCAGTAATCTTAAAATCAAGACATGCAAACATATGTCTCATATACCTGTCATGGGTACTACTAAGATGGAAAAACTGGAATGAATTAGTCAAAGGAATCCTAGAGTCCAGCGCTGTTCTCTTCTTACGAACATAAAATGGGCCAATGTTTATCTGATATTTCTTGAACATTTTTGGTCTCTACATTTGTTTCTTGCATCTTTTGGATAGAAATGACTGTTTTATTCTGAGAGGGAAAACAATTCTGCTTATCTCCTGTGTTGTTGCAAATGGTAGCAGTGCCCTTACTAAATCTATAATAAGTGGTGTGCTTCCTGTTGGCTTCTTCACTTTTCAGAACTAGTAAATATTTGTTCTGTTTCTAATCACCTGTTATTTATAAAATTCTTCTATTTTGTAAGGCCTTCTGAAGAATTTTCCTTCCTGCCCGTGGCATTTTAAGTAATGATACCTTCCCCTTCTGTGTTTATTCTGCTTTGTGAAGATCACCAGCAACAACCTTAACTAAATGTTTGCCATTCCTCTTTGAAAATGTGTCTGTATTGTATTTGGAGTCCAGATACATATTTTGCAGGTCAGCATCAGGCAAAGGATTATATTGGAAATCATTTCCAGGTATAGACGCTCAAATTTTGCTTTCTTACAGTATGATACATGATATCAACCTCTCATTGCCCATACATGGTCAGCTTATTTGTTCATAGATTTATATTACTTATTGTAGAGTATGCCATATACCACCTAATACTGTTGGGGTAATTCACTAGTGATATATCTGTGCTGAGCAGAGATTTCCTCCTTTGGTTTAATATATTTTATGCATTTGTAGAATTCAGGTATTTTTTCAGATTGTGAATCTATTTAGGAAAGCAATCTGAGAGAGTTTGGGTGTGCGGTTGGCTTGACAGAGTTCGGATTGGGGATCATAGATCCTCCGGGAAGTCTCTACAGAGACATCCTGGATGGGCAGGCAGAGGAGGGGTGGGGTAGCATGATTGTACCTTCCTTTTCCATATGAATCCTGGTATTTCTTAGCTGTTGTTTTAAATTTTGCAAAGTGATTTTTGTTGTCTTATTTGTAAGAATACCCAGTTCAGCAGTGAAAAAAAAAAAAAAAAGAATACCCAGTTCTTGAGTAGGTAGGTGAAGAATGATGAAAGAGTAAGAAACTCAATATCTGTCCCACAAGAATCGTCATAGTTCTGTAGATTGGATGTCATATAGTTAGAAAATCTATCTGAATAGCTGTACACATAGGAAGATCTGAAATCTAAATAACTACATGCTCAACTGCAGACCAAAGAGCCTGTGGTTATAACCCACCAACTGCTCACTCCATGAAAGAAAAGGCTTGGCCATTTGCTTATGCAAACAATTGTAGCTTAAGAAACTATATGCAGAAATTCTACTATGAGTGATAGGATCTCTAGGTGTCAGAATTGTGTAACAGCATCAAGAAATAGTTGCAACTTCAAATTTGTCCTCAAATTACCCATTTACCTGTAGTAACAATGTCTAACTTTCACATACATATGAGCTGCTAGAAAATACCCCGGCTTGGATCAGGTGTACCTTAGTCCTCAAAGCAACATCCTTGCTTTACAATACTCTGAAAAAGTCTTGTGAAAATGATTTATCCAATGCAACTCATCTTTTGATCTCTTGAATGCTGCTTCCATGTGCATTGATTGTGGATCCCAACAAGACAAAATTCTTGACTTCAAAGTTTTCTCCTTTTATCGTGATGGATAAATTGGTCCAGTTGTGAGAATTCTGGTCTTCTTTACATTGAGTTGTAACCCATACTGAAGGCTGCAATCCTTGATCTTCATCAAGTGCTTCAAATCCTCTTCACTTTCAGCAAGCAAAGTGGTGTCACCTTCATGTCAAAGGCTGCTAATAACGCCTTCCTCCAATCCTGATACTGCATTACTCTTCATACAATCCAGTTGTTCTGATTATTCACTCAGCATATCAAATTAACAAGTATGGTAAGTGCAAACAACTCTGACCCACATCTTTCCTGATTTTACACCATGAAGTTTTCCCCTGTTCTGTTTGCATAAAAGCTTCTTGATCTATGTCCAAGTTCCACATGAACACAAGTAAGTGTTCTTGAGTTCCCATTCTTCTAAAGGTCACCCATAGTTTTTATGGCCCATATAGTTGAATGGTCAATAAAACAGAAGTAAACATATTTCTGATATTTTCTGCTTTGAGTCAAGATATAGCTGGCATTAGCAATGATAACTCTTGTTCCACAACCTCTTCTGAATCCAGCCTGAATCTCTGGCAAATGCTTCAAGTGCTTCAAATCCTCCTCACTTTCAGCAATCTATGTTACATCCCTTAAAGGGAATCAACTCCACGGTAGTGGTCGTTTAAGTTACTTGTTGATTGACTTGTGACAAAGTTCATTATAAAGATGGAATTTGGAGTTACCTAACGTCAGAGTCAATGGACCAGAAATACTTGAATGATGACCCAACTGCCTACAAGTCTCTTCCCATTGATATTTGCATTGCAAAAAAAAAAATGTTTAAGAACATGTGCTCTGAAGCCCAACTTTTTAGACAAAAATTTTAGTTCTGGATTTGAGCAAGTTATGTAACATCCATCTGGAAATGGGGATGAGAATTGTCCCAGTTTTTTAGGACTTAACAGAATGTTAGTCTTTTACTCTGAGCACTGCCTGCCTCAGAATAAACATTGTATGTTTTGCTGGGTTTTGTTTGTTTGTTTCTTTTCAGTAAGGTCACCCTGAACATATTATTGAGACTGGGGAGTGAGTGGTAATGAAAACTGACCAATCCTCTCTAATAGTTTCACACATACCCTATGTGCATAGTTCCCTCTAAATTGAGCCCTGGTGGTGTGGTTGGGCTGCATGTTGGGTTGCAATCCACAAGATCTGCAGTTCAAACCCACCAGAAGCTCTGAGAGAGAAACACAGGGCTTTCTACACCCATAAACAGTCACAGTCTTGGAAACCCACAGGGGTTCCTATGATTAAGCTTGGTCTGTTGATAGTGAATGAGAGAGACACCATGGGTAGAAGAGTTGTCACTCTGCCACATTCTGATTCATCCTTTATGAGGAAGTGTCTGTGATGGTCATGGGACAGACAATTTCAAAGACGAGCACTAAATGGACTGAAACATCATGGTTTTAAAATGTGGGAAACAATGTCCTTAGTTTTCCCTTTGCAATAGACAAGCCAGAAAGCACTTCAATAATGGTTTCTTTAGTCAGGGAGCGCTGAGGTTTCTCTTCTTGTTCCATCCCGTATGTCATTTGTATCCATCAGTTGCCCTCAAGTCAGTTCCTACTCATAACAGCTCAGAGAGTGAAAAAGTATATCACCAGGATTTGCTTTTGACTTTCCTCTTGGTGAATTTGAACTACCTACCTTTCTGTTAGTAGCCAATCATTTTACTGTTTAGAATACATAGGAACTCTTTTTCTACCTTGGGTTTTCTACCTTGGGATAATGCAAATATATACGTTATCTATTTATGGCTTCATCTTTTGGTCTTTTCATTTTATTTTGACTTGTCAACATGGGAGGATTTTTAAAGTTTATAATGTTCATCATGTTTTTCCTAAAATCCTAGACTGAATTCTTTCGATAACTCTATTCTTCAATTTCACTTCATAAGTGCTGCTATTTGACTGAGATGCCTCTTGATAATCCAGTAATTAAATCCTTCTTGCCAGGACCCAAGAGAGATTCCTTGTACAGAATTACACCGGATGAATGAATGGCATTAGAATAAGATTTAGCTTATTAATATTTTATGCTGTAAGGCAGGACTTGGTGCTGCAGATGAGAGTCAATGCAATCTTGTCTTCATAAATTTATTCTCTTATCAGTGGATCAAAGCAGAAATAACTCTGTGGAGTCCTGGTGGTGTAGTGGATATATATTGGGGTGCTAACTGAACAGGCAGCAGTTGAAACTACTAGCCTATCTATATGGTCTTCTCCTGTCCTCTTGGATCACATCATTGACTCAATGACAGTGAATTGGGTTTTAACCCTGTGACAGTCCAATGAAACTTATTGATCACTTCTGTATGTCATTTTGTGTGAGTTCTACTTTGTATGACAGGCTCAATTCTAGATATTTCTGAAGATCATCTCATTGTAATCTTCAAAACAACCCTCTATGGAAGATACTATCATTATCTTTGTTGTATACATGAGTATGGTAGTTATATAATCATTTGTCAGTTTGAATGTAGGGGTGGAGTCTAGCCTGTCAATCAGATCATAGCCAATGAGGCCTCTTTGTGGGTATGGCCTTCTCCTGAGGATTCTGGGAACTCCTAGATTTCCTCCTTGGATGCGGAAAAACTTTATCTTTCTAGGCTCACTCACTGAGAGATGCTCTACTGACAAGACACATGCCACTACGCTGATAGACCCCATGCCCTGGGAACTGAAGGAACCATGTGGAGACCCCCTGTCAGAGCTGAGATGCTTACAATGCCACTGGATCCACAAGACTTTGCACCCACTGACCCGTGATCTTCCTGCATTTGACGTCACTGCATGTGTTTCATGAGTCTGAAGAGGACTTAATAGATTGGTATTGGAAATATACGCTAATATTGAACTTATGGACTTGCTCTGGACTGGGCTAGGATGTTTTCTCAATATTCAACTGCTCTTATATATAAAGCTCTTTCCTATACTGTACACAAAGAAGCGTGTTTATGAATGTGTTTCTCTAGTCTACTAGGACTAACACTATGAGGAAAATCAGGCAGCAAACAAACAAACAAAACACCAAGCTCAGCAAGTCAATGCTGACTCAAAGCGACCCTGTAGGACTGGGTAAAATTGCTTCTGGAGTTTCAGAGACTAACCCTTTACTGGAGTAGAAAGCCCCGTCTTTCCCCTGCTGAGCAGCCTTGATGATGTGGGTAGTGTGGGGCTGCTAACTGCAACTGCAAGGTAAGCATTTTGAAATCAGGCAGAGAGGTTAAGTAATTTTTCTGAGTCTAAACGATAGAGCTGATTCAAACTCAGCAGTCCCTGTCCACTTGTACACAAGATGTTATCTCATTCCAAGCAGGGACATTTGTTTTTATATGGATTAATTTAGTTGATGTTTCTCTTTAATTTCATTATGAAAGTTGATGATGCTTTTGTTGAACATTTTATTTTTTAAAACCTAAAAATGTGTAAGCGCAGAAAAATGCTGACAAAGTCAATGCTTATGGATCAACAACTTTGAATTAAAAATACTAATAACATTTTGGTCTTATTTTTTTCATTCTTTGTTTTTCAAATAAAAGAAACAAGACATTTCTAATTTCTTCTCCTCACTCACATTCCTTTCATTCCTGTTCCCTTGCCTGGAGGCAACCACTCTTCAGAATTGAATATAAATCCTCTAGCCCATAGCTTGGCTTTTCTAAAACAAATTAGAAATATTCAAAACCTAATATACTATGGTTGATGTGCTTAAAGCTATACAAATGGTCTCATGTCATATGAACTGTTTCTTGTCCTCATTAAATATTTTATTTTTGAATCTTTTTAGTGAACTAACTGCAATTCAATAGTATGTTTAATTCTGTCTTCTAGCTATATTGTGGCCATTTATTCACTTTCTCATTAATGGCTAATTAGATTGTTTTCAATTATTTTCATTATGAAATAATAAAATGAATGTTTTCTTGGTACCTATCAGTTCCCATGAATCTGCTTCTTAAGGTGGGATTGCTGGCTGTGCAGTTAAATCTAGCAGTGAACATAAAACAAAACAAATGTGGAGGTGGGGGAGGTCGGTAATGTGAAGAGTAAATTCTAGAATTAAAAAAGGTGTCAAAGCAAGAACATTTACTACAATTCGGAGACAAAAATCAATAATACATTCCACTCCTAATAGATCATTTAAATTTGCATTTCAAGGTCCCTACAAACAAATGGTAGGTTTATATAAGTTTTAATAAAGAAAATTAAGCAAGTGGCATAACTTTTCTCTCCAGCTGTTCTTTAAGCTATGTGCCATAAAACAAAATTACTGGCCTCTACATCTCTTTTTTTCTCATCTGGAGAAGAGAAATTTGGAGTCAAAGATATTTTTCAAAGATTTCTACCAACACTGCCTGAGTTACAGCTAGGATAAGTTTCCTTTAATGCTAATATGCATAGCCAACACTAAACTAGGCAGCAGACCCCATTGCCCCTAAGTAGCTTTCTTGTTGCCCTAAAATGTAGAAGCCACTCCTAAATCCAGGCATTTGATCTAATTTGTCTCTCAGCTTATGCTGCCTTTTGCCAACTGTAGAAACATACCAAGGGTCTTGCATCTCTAATACGACAGTTCTGAAGCATGTGGCCCTCATGTTTCTGAAGTGAGGTCAGGCTACAGTACCTCCCAGTGGTGACAGTGGTGACTAGACAAATATTTTATTCCCTCTCCCTCCTCTTTTTTTTTTCTTTAAAAAAAAATCATTTTATTAGGGGCTCATACAACTCTTATCACAATCCATACATACATCAATTGTGTAAAGCGCATTTGTACATTGATTGCCCTCATCATTCTCAAAACATTTCCTCTCCACTTAAGCCCAGGCATTAGGTCCTCATTTTTCCCCTCCCTCCCGCTCCCCCTCCCTCATGAGCCCTTGATAATTTATAAATTATTATTTTGTCATATCTTGCCCTGTCTGACGTCTCCCTTCACCCACTTTTCTGTTGCCCGTCCCCCAGGGAGGAGGTCACATATAGCTCCCTGTAATCGGTCCCTCTGTCTCTTTTACCATGGCTTTTTGAAGGTGTCGGAGCTTTTTGTGTCAAGGTCTACTTTCTGGGGAAACCCAAACTAAGATGGGAACCAGGCAATTTCTGCTTATCTGCCTCTAGTTCAATTCTCCAGATGTCGCAAGTTCTTCCTAGGCTGCTTGAGTTTATATGCGAAAGCTGCTCTGAATTCTTAATAATATTGTCATTTAATGAAAGGTTGCCACATTTGTGCCTCCTCCCAGGTTTGTGATGACCTTCCAAAACCAGGCATCTTTTGTTTTGTATTTATTTTTAATGCTCTTCACTGACTAACAAGGGACCAATACATAATATGCATATGTAGTAAATCTCTTTGACTGAAGAATTTGATTTTAATAGGTTCATATCCCCACCCTGAATTGTCTGGATAACCACCATTTCTTTTCTCTTTTTGAATTTCCAGGCTTTTGTAACTAACTTCCCATTAGATTTGTGGTTCTTGGTGACTTTCTCAGGGCTAACAGTGAGAAAATTATAGACAAATATCAGCCCTTTTCCTGTGAGAGTGAAATCAAAAACACTCTTTCTGGTAACAATTGCAGAATATTTTTGCTAAATTAGCAGAAACACATAGGAATGAAAATGTGTTGCAAAGGAGCAGTTAGAATTTTTATTTTATAGGGTGCTTTTAATTAATCCATAGATTTGCTTTAAAGTTATTATCAGAGTTTTATGAAGCTAATTTAAGAAAAATTCAAACCTGAATGATACTAAATGTTTTGTTTCAAATGTGTAGTACATTTCCCCCTCCCTAGATGGGGCCCATATAGCCATATATACATATAATATGTCTTCAAATAGTTCATGGAAAAGTGAAGTTAAATGATAATAGATTTTTCCACAAGCTTTTTGAAGTCATATAAATTTATAATTCAATTTCATTTTATCTACCAGCCTGATTGAAATAATTTTTTTAATAAAGTGACTTTTCTTATTCTCTTAATTTGATTGGAAGGTGTGAAAATACAAACCTATTCTCTTTTTCTTTCTTTCTTCTTCTTATTTTTTTGTTTAATAAATAACATTTTCTCTACAACCATCACTTAGTGAAATGGACCAACACTTGCGACCTCTTGATTTTAAAATTTTCAGTAACTGAAGGCATTATTAATTATTTGATAAAATAAAAACTGAGGAAGCTGGTTTTGCACTCCTCTAACAATGAAACAGCCTGCTTATTACTTGTTCGAATTTGTTGAGGGTGGTGATTTTGTGAAATATTTCCCCAACAGCCTACTTCACATACTCAATCCTTTCCCGATTGCACAAACCTGGTTGGACAGATGATGCCTGTTTTCTTTTGGTCTGCTTTCTTCTTCCAGAATCGACTTCCTCGCTGTCCCTCCAGTTGTGTCCAGAGTTCATTATGGATTATCTTTTCATGTTGGCAGAAAAGCAAGCAGAGCCGAAACCGCAGGGCACAATTGCTGAAAGATTTCTTGTTCAATTCAGCCCTTATTCCAATTTTGTCTTATTGGAGGTTGCTGCGGGAACCTGTTTCTCTGATATTCTGTGAAAAAATAAGTAATACCCGAAACCACATACTTCACAAAACAAGATCTAGCATTGAGGAGCTCAAGTTCAGATCCGTGTACTCATTCTCTCATATTTTCCCCTCCCTCTTCCTCTCTCACTTTCTTTTGACCCTTCAATAGTTAAGTTGAGAGGGTTGGCAGGAATGAAAGAATAAGATTCTTGAGTTTTAAAATTGTCTTCTCCCCTTCGTGGGGAAACTTGCCTTTGCAGAATTGTTTAATTGTCTCTTAAATGGCTGAGTTGGCCAACATGTGGGATGAGTTCCTTGGGCTTTGTAATACTTAGGAAGTTTCAAGGAAAAGCATTTAGAACAAAAGATGCTAGGCCACAATCAATCCAGACAACCCTCACTAGCAGGTTCCAAGAATTTTCTTGATTCCTCGGAATGGAACTATTTAATGTTGGCTATAAATAAAGCACCAAAAGTATTATTATTTTTTTTATATAAGTATCACAAATGAGCATTTCCACAGTGCATCCTTCATTTCCTTTCTGAAGGTACAAAGCAGAGATCTGTGTTTCTGTAAGGTAGAGAAACATTACCACTGTCCTACAGCAGAAAATAAATATCAAAGCCGTCTTGACTCCGGGTATTCATTTTAGGTGTTGGTGCAAGCTTTTTCCAGGGAATATAAGAACCTTGCCTCGCCCTTGAGCTTCCTCCAGCACAGACACTAAGGGCAGGGTGAACCCTGGCTGCTTCCTTCGAGCGGTGCTGGATGAAGACACAGCAGACTTCCGTTTGCCTGGGACTGTACAGCAAGCACTTCAATAGGTTAGAAAAGAAACTAACGCCAACCATTGGGTTCAACAAATAATAAGCCCAAAGGAGAATAGCAAAATGCACTAGCCTATTACTTTATTTTAGGTGTATGCACTTAAACAAATATTCAGTTATACTTTTAACTCTATATTGAAGAATGCTATTAATTTATTGAAAATATTCAGATTCTAATAGGTAGAACTTTCCAGATATGAAGAGACAATAGAGAACCTAATTGGTAAGAACTTTCAGAATTTGAAAACTTTTATTTAAACATTGTCTTTCTCTCTGTAGTGTAGTGACATTTCTTTCCTTTTTTTTAATAAAGCATTTTATTGGGGGCTCTTACAGCTCTTATAACAATCAATATATCAATTATATCAAAAACATTTGTACATATGTTGCCATCATCATTTTCAAAACTTTTTCATTCTACTAGAGCCCTTGTTATCAACATCTCTTTTCCCCCTCACTGTGTCAGCCTGGGTAAACTAGGGAAATAAATCCACAGAAATCCATATATATAAGAGAGTGTTTTATATAAAGGGTAAGTGTACATTAAGAAATCATCCCAACCCAGTGCTTCCCAAGTCCATAAGCCCAACATTAGCCCCTATGTCCGGCACTAATCCACAAAGTCCTCCTCCATCACACAAAGACACAATGATGCTGACTGCAGGAGGAAAGCCAAATCAGTGAGCATGTAAGCATCGCGGCACTGACAGGGGTCTCCACGTGGCTGCTTCAGCACCCAGGGCTGCATTGGGGTAGGTCCATGTGGCTTCTCCTTGGGGGTGTCTTGTAAGAAGTGAGTCTTGCCAGCTGAAGCAGGGAACTGGTTCCCTGGTCTGACCGTAAGAAAGCAAGAGACCCTTCAATTACCCCACATGTGTTTATCAGCCAGTTTGGCACAATAAACCTTAACTATCTCACTCCCTCACCCTTCCACCCTCTTGGACCCTTGATGAATTATAAATTATTATCATTTTCATATCTTACACCATTTCCTATCTCTATTCACCCATGTTTCTGTTGTTTGTCTCCCTGAGGGGAGAGGGTGTCATATGTTGATCATTCAAATGGGTTCCCTGCTTCTCCGCCTTCTCCGCCCACCTTTCCCCTACCCTCATGGGATCACTACTATTACTGTACCTGAAGGGTTTATTGGTCCTGGATTCCATGTGTCCAGAGCTCTTATCTATACCAGTGTTCATGCTCCTGTAGCCAGATTTGTAAGGTAGAATCGGGGTCATGGTAGTGGGGGTAAGAAGCATTAAAGCATTAAAGAGGACTGTTGTGTGTTCAGTGGGTACCATGCTGCAGACTGGCTGGCTCATCCCTTCCTTGCAACCCTTCTGTTAGGGAATGTCCAGTTGTCTGTAGATGGGTTTAGGTCTCCATTCTGAAGCCTCTCATTTGCATCAAAGTGGTTGTTCATTTTGAGTCTTCTGATGCCTGATACCTGGTCCCATGGACACCTCGTGATCACAGGGATTGGTGTGCTTCTTCCATGTGGGATTTGTTGTTTCCCTGCTAGATGACCGCTTGTTTAACTTCAAGCCTTTCGATCCCATATGCTTTATTTTTTAATAGCCAGGCACCATCAGTTTTCTTCACCACATTTTCTTAAGCACCCATTTTGACTTCAGCAATCCTCTTGGGAAGGTGAGCATCACAGAATGCCAGGTTATTAGAACAAAGTGGTATTGTGTTGAGGGAGAACTTTAGTAGAGACCCAATGCCTGTCTGCTATCTTAATACTTAACATTTAAATATATGTACATAGACCTACATCCCTATCATTATATATTTATGTATGTAAATTGCACTTGATCAACCACCACCTGGCATACTAAGCCCTCCTTGTCATTGATTTTAGATCTCTTTTTGTTTCCTTGTCTCTGGGTTTGTTGGCTCCCACCTCCCTTTCCCATACCTTCTCCTCTCCCATTTCTTAATTTGACTCTTCTACCCAAATCTGTAAGTCCCACCAAATGATTGGGTGAGACTATGCAACAGGGTGTATTTAAGACTAATTGAGTGGATTGGTCACACACTCGGCAATAAAAATAGGTCGTATTTGAAGCAGCAGTTGAGAGGAGAGAAACTCCAATGACTTTGGAAGAACATGTTCAATATCTTGGTCTGAGGAGGCCACCAGGACTAAATGCATCAAATACTGTGGCATGGAGCATCAGAGAAGCAACCCAGAGATTATGGAATTCCTTCTCCTTATCCGACCCAAGACTATAACCATGGGACAGAGTGACAGGTGGACTGCCTTCCTGTCTCATGGAAGCAAAGGCCAAGGGACCAGGTGGCTGAGACTGAGGACTGGAGAGAGAAACTCGACTGCTGCATAAGGAGTCAATGACTCTGTCCTTACTGTTTCCTGATCCTGATTTTTGGTAACCTATAATAAGCCTCCTATTGAGCCCCCTTAATTGTGAGTGTATCTGTGAGTTTTGTGTGACCATTGCAATGAATTACCAAACCCAGGCTAGATGAATGGTGTGGGAGGAATGGCTGGTGTCAGGATAAGTAAAGAAGAATGGATCATAGAGACTTGCCTTATGGCAATTGGGAAGCCAGAAGAGATCAGATATGTCCATCTCCACCACGCCCCACCCTACCACCATGCCTTTTAGTACACTACTAACCAGCAGTATATGCTAAAGGAATTACTGTGCTCTGGGGTTCCTCATCTAGAAGTTAAGCACAAAAGTAATTAAATGCTGTTGCTAGGTGCTGTTGAGTCAGTTCTAACTCATAGCTATTCTACATACAACAGAACCAATCACTGCCCATTCCTGTGCCATCTTCATACTGGTACTTATGTTTGAGCCCTTGATTCAACCCCTATGTCAATCCATATGGTCAATGGCCTTCCTCTTTCTCATTGCCCCTCTACTTTACCAAGCACGGTTTCCTTCTCCAGGGACTAGTCTCTGCAGACATGACCAAACGTACATAAGATGAAACCTTGCCACCCTTGCTTCCAAGAAGCATTCTGGCTTTACTTCTTCTAAAACAAATTTGTTTGTTCTTTTGGTAGTCCAGAGTGCTTTCTGTGTTCTTTGCCAGCACCATAATTCGAACACTTGCGTTCTGCTTTGGTCCATATTCGTTGTCCAACTTTCACATTCATATGAGGCTATTGAAAACACCAAGCCCTGTTGCTTTTCAACACTTTAGAGAAGCCTTGTGAGTCAGCTTTATCCAATGCAGTGTGCCATTTGATCTCTTGACTGCTGCTTCCATGGGCATTGATTGTGGATCTAAGCAAGACCAAATCACTGACAATTTTAAAGTTATCTCTGTTTATTATAATGTTACTCATTGATCCAGTTGTGAAGATTTGGTTTTCCTTACATTGAGTTGTAATCCATATGGAAGCTGCAATCTCTGTTCTTCATCAGCAAATGCTTCAAGCCCTCCTTACTTTCAGTAAGCTAGTCTGTGTCATCTGCATATTGCAGGATGTCTCACTCTACTCTCAGCATATAAATAGAATAGGTATGGTGAGAGAATGAAACCCGTACACATACCTTTTCTGATTTTAAACCTTGCAGTATGCCATTGTTCTGTTTGCTTCAGTGCCTCTTGATCTCTGTACAGGTTCAGTATGAGCACAGTGTAGTGTTCTGGGATTCACATTCTTCTCAAGGCTATCCATACTTTGTCATGGCCCACACAGTTGAATGAAATAGTCTAATTAAATAGCATCTTAAATTCTAAATCAGTTTGTGGAAAGCTGTATTCTACATTGAGACCATCCGCTCCATTTAAAATATTGACCTAAATTCAAACACCATTTGTGTTCCTTATGCTACTTCCCAAATATCTGCTGAACATTAAGCCAGCAATGTTTCTGTGCTCAGTCAAATCTGGATCAAGTTCCGGAAGCAGCAGTTCAATCTCAGGAAGAATATAGCTGTGAGTCAATTTTACAGAAAAATACTCACCCAAACAGCTATAGAATGTGCCTGAACATTTAGGAAACATCGGCAGTAAGAAGTCTGTTATCTAACAAGTTAAAGGTTGGGGTCCAGGTATTGTAACTTTGTTGACTGTGAGGAGGGTGGCTATTCAGGCAAGTAACCAAAATTCTGGGACTCATCTTAGAACTTTTGAAAGCTGAAATTATATGTTCCCTGTGTTTTTCTCCCCGCTTCCATAGTCCCATTTGTGACATTTTAAATTGAATCTGTCACCAATGCTGATCTTGTGATAATTTCCTTTTTCTAAAATGAACATTATGTATGTGATTCAACAAATCCCATTGCACTCTGCAATGAGTACATGCTGATGGTCTCCCCCATCTGAATGATTGTTTTTGTTCATTCATTTTTGTCCTGTTGAAGGTATAATAATGTCTTGAAAGAAGATGTTGGAATCTGAGGGCTAGTTCCATGACACATGTCTAATGATTAAATGTAAGATATCCGACACAGCACACGAAAATCTGATAAACACTGAGTATTAGCTGGTACTTGTGTTTCAATTACCTTTTAGTTATTAGCAACCCTGTATACAATAGAACAAAACTGTGCTCTGTCTAATATACATTTCTATGATTGAACCCATGGTGGTGGCTGCTGTGTTAATACATATCCTTGAGGTTTTCTTCTGTCTTATGAACCCTCTATTTTACCAAGCGTGATGCCCTTCTCCAAGGACTGGTCCCTCCTGGTCATGTGACCAAACCACTTAACAAAAAGTCTTACCATATTCTCTTCTAAGCAGTATTCTGGCTGTATTTATTCCATTTAAGAATAGGTTTTTCTTCTGGAATTTCAGGGTATATTGAATATTCTTTACCCATCCTTGATTCAAATATGTCATTTTTCTGCAGTCTTCCTTAGTCATTGTTCAACTTTCATATGCACATGTGATAAGTTTTGTGTCAACTTGGCTGTGCTAGGTTTTGCAGTGGAAACATCTACAATGTGACCTAACAAAATGGAGTTGTTTACAGAAAAACTGGATGGTGGGATCTGCTCTGGGCAGCAGAGGATTGTAAGAGGATTAGGGAAGTAGTCAGCCTCCTTTATCCGATCACTGCCCTGCAGAATTCGAAAGGACACTTTCTTCGTCGCTGTGACCTATTTCTATTGAAGCAGGCTCTGTGGGAATGCATCCTCTCCTCATGCTGAGGAGTATCCTGTAAACGTCACATCTCCACTGGTTCTTTGAGCTTGAGTCAATGGATCACTAGATAGCCAACCACACTTGGATTCATTTGACTGTAGCCACGAGACGAACCAATTGACTTTGGGCTCCTCTGCTCCTGCCTCCATCAGCCTGTGGTCTCCCGCCTTACTTGTTCACGTTCCTGATTGCTGGCTCACCAACCCCTTCAGCTATGATTCTGGAAAAGCCTCCAACTTAATATCTAGTCCATGGGCTTGAATCAGGCAAAGCTTACCCACCTCTACATCTGTGTACACCACCTTCTTGATATAAATTTCTTTTATATCATATCAATTTTTACTGGTTTTTGCTTCACTAGAGCAGCAGGTGCCCAATGCAATATGTCATTTGATTTCTTTATTGCTGCTTCAATGGGTATTGATTATACATGTAAACAAAAATTAAATCCTTTACAACTTCAATATTTTCTCCTCTTATGGTTTTGCAATTGGTCAAGTTGTGAGAATTTTAAATTTCAGTTAGATCAGAATCAACAAGAGCTAGAATCAACATGAGTTAGGATGAAAAAGATGGAAGTAGGTTGTTTGGTTTTAGGTAGAAGTGTGGTCCATCCCTACTGGTTGGCTGTGATCCAAAAAGTCAGCTGTTCGAAACCACGAGCCCCTATGAGGGAGAAAGATGAGGCTTTCTACCCCTATAAACAATTACAGTCTCAGAAACTCAAAGGTCAGTTCTACCCTGCCCTTTAAAGTTTTCTGAGTCAGCATTGACTCAATGGCAGTAAGTTTGGTTTGGTAATCCATCCCAAAGGCTGTATGTAGTCTTTATCTTCATCACTAAGTGCTTCAAGTTCTTGTTGCTTTTTCTAAGTGTCTGCCATCTGCCTATCACAGGATAGTAATGAGTGTTCTTCCTATTTGAATGTCACTTCTTCGTGTAATATAGCTTGTCAGATTTGCTCAGCATGCAGATTGAGTAACTATGATGAAAGATATAATCTTGATGCCATCTTTTCTGATTTTAAACCATGAAGTACCCCCTAGTTCTATTTGAATGCCCGATGACTCTTTGGTCTATGTGTAGGTTCTTCATGAGAACAATCAAGTGTTCTGGAATTGCCATCCTTACAAACAGTATTGATAATTTGTTATGACCCACACAGATTTTCTTGATTATCATGGCATTTAATCTTATAGCAGCCATATATTAATTTATAGGACATCCACAAGCAGCCTTTCTCTGTAAAGATATAAACAATAAGGATTCTCAGTTTTGGAGACTATCTGGTTTCTGTTGCAACTATTCAACTCTGTCTTTTAGTGAAAAAATAGATTTAAAAAAAGTGAATGGTTTGCCTGTGTTTAAGTAACACTTTATTTACAAAAACAAATGGTGTACTAGATTTGGCCTGTAGATTATAATTTGCTGACTTTAGCAACTCTCTTCTTGCTGATATCTCTATTTTATTAATAGGAAGATGGAGGATGAGAGAGTAGTCCATTGTTTATTAGTTTTTTTATGCTGAAGCAGATCCACATTTCTAATTGTAATTCGGGACTTCCCTGCAAAAGAGTGTGTGATAGCCATTTCTTAACTTTTGATCACCTGTAAATTTGAGAGGGTGAGTTTGTTTGTCATATAGTTAGAGTACAGGACTTGTGTGAGGAGTTTGTTTTTATTTTGCTTTATGGCCACCGACTTGCACTGTAAAACTAAGACAGGCTTTTTGTTGGCATGCAAGTCAGTCATATAAAGAAATGAGCAAAGACAGACAGAATGCTGTGTGGTTTCTGAATGAGGACTGAAAATGCCCAGCACCTCAAAGTCTTGCTTTTTAAAAAATATATATGTATATACTTCATAGCTCTAACCTTATGTACTCTTGCATTGAAAATGTATTTCTGGGTTCTGCATCTTTAAGGAGAAGGGATGATAGATAAAAATCTTGAAAAAAAACCCCAAAGATTCTTATGAAATACTTTACAATTTTAAAGTAATTTCAGTTATTAAAAAATGTTTTCATGGAGGGGCATGTAGTTCATGATTTGAACTACATGTTTCATATAGGCTTCTGGAATGCCCCCCACCTCTCTCTCTCTCTTTTTCTTTCTCTCTGTCTCTCTCTCTCTCTCTCTCACACACACACACACATTCACATACTAACACGGAGTAAAGTGAGTGCTTAGGTGTAAAAGCAGATGTCATGCACATAATTCTCCATATTACTTTTTAGAAGTTGCCTTAGGCTATTATTCTGATCCACTTGTGTGTATTTATATTCCAGCTAAATAGAATAAGCATCAATTTTCTTAACTCAACCAAATTTAGAAACAATAAATAGGGAGGAGAGTATAAAGGCTGACTGGTTGCAGCAAGAGAAGATTGCTGACCTTTTAATTCTAAAGGAAGTCGTCAAAAACTGCAAAATCACACTGTGATACTTTGTGCTCAGTTAAGAAGAAAATGTTAATTTTTATACATTCCACTCTGATTATAAAAATAAATTTTATAATTACATAACTCCAAAGTAACTGACAATTAGAAGTTTTGACACTTAAAGTATAAAACCAGTTTTCTAGAAAACGTAGCCATGTCTAACATCTCTTTTCTGATGGTGGAAAAATCTGGAGTTTCCACATGTCTGTTCATATGTTATAGTATGAAATTCATCTTTGAAATAGGAATATTAATTTCAGGTTTTCAAACATATTTCCTAATTGATCAGTTGTATTTTATTTAGATTTACATTTTATTTCCTAAAAAAAACTGAATTAGCTCTTTAGCTCAATGGCATTGAGTCTAATTTTAAAAAGAAGACATAATGTAAAGGTAAGAAATCTCAGAATAGCAGTAGTAAAAAGATAATTCTTAACTCAATGTGGCAAACTGACTTGAAAGCCTCTGAAAGCAAGGAATTCAGAAGACCCTGAATGGCCAAAGCAGAGGCTTTATTTGTATTTACGTGACAAAAATGGATACCATATCAATGAGAAAACACAGCATGCTGGTGATCAAGCGCTGCTGATCTGAGACTTGCTCATGCTTTTTCTGCTCAGTGGTGGGCTAGCGACAGGAAACCAAGATCCAACTAGACCTTTTAACACAATTTTCAAAAGATAAATTTCAATGTTTAAGTAACATTTAAGAATCAAATTTATGGTAAGGGTGCAGTAAATATTTGTTTTGCAAAGTTATCTCGTATAATAGGTAAAAAAGATAAGCATGAGGCTTGTCACATTTGTGAGATTTCTGAAATAGTTATTGTTTCAGCAACTACTCGGTTCAGATTTTCACATGTTATTAATTGAGTCTCTTTAGGCAAAAATTTAAAGTGACTTTTAACAGGATTCAGAAATCCAAGGTTAATTGGGCATATTTGAGTTTGTCCTTGTTTTTACTTCTTTTGGACACATCCTGGTTCTATTATCTTGCCCCCATGATGCAAATGTATGAGATCCTTAGAGTCCTTAACTTCATTTTCACTACCTTAACCTAACAACTCACTGATTAATTCTAACTCTGCCAGTCTTCTTAAATCTCTGTGGAGATGCAAATAAAATTGAGGTGAGTCAGCATTGTTTCTGTTTGATAATCCATTTTCCCTCTACATCCAAGTATACAGTCATTTCTGAAAGTAAAGGTTCCATAGGCTCCTCTTCCCCAGGACTCATGTTCTCCCTGCTCAGTTTCTACTGCCTGCCTATGGGATTTCCATACCAGCACCTTCCAAATGGACACATTTCCTACTGAGGTATTGAAGTTAAATTTTAGAAAGCACATGCAGTCATCTCTTTTTTTTTCTTCTTAACTTATATCCAAGTTAAGTACCAGATTGTAAATTCAAGCTGAAACTTGTTTGTAGTCTGAAGATTAAGAAAGCTTGTCAGATGTCTCTGGAGTGGGTCTCAAATATTTTTCCTGGATTTTTGTTTATAATAGACATTAATATTTGATTTATTGGTGCCTTTTACTATAGCATAATTACAACTTCCAAATAATCCTTTTGAAATTAATTTTATACATATATATAAATCAGGTTTCATCTTCATTCTGCAGTTTTTTTTCAGGAAGAATTTTAAATATAATTGAAGACATTAAAAACACCCGTCAATCATTATATCACACAGGCTTTGCAAAACAAGGCATATAAGTTATTAATTAGGTTTAGGAAGGTCACTTTTTCTCGAGGAATTGAGAGAAGTTATTACTCCTAAAGACTGGGTGATAGATAGTTTATATATTACCAAAGAAATTAAAAATATAATTAGCCTCTGTTACAAATGAGGCCTACTTTCTGCTGAAGTTTCTTTGTTTCCTGTTCAGGATTGACCTAGTGTTTGTCTGCTAAGTCAGTGAGTTGAACGGAGGGCCATGTCTTCAGCTCCACCCTCTGGCAGCTCTCTTTTCTCATTTCTCATAAGTCTTCCAACTTTCCCCCTTGAAATTGTTCCACTTGACTTACAGACAGTTGCATTGTTCTTTTGTCCAAATCCCCAGCATTCCTCAGAGAACTGTTTTCACTTTGTGGACAGTACTTACCGTTTATTTCTGTAAGATAATAGTTTTGAGTTTGGTGCTTAATCTAGTTATTTTTCATTCTAATAGGAATATCTTTGGAGCTAGCTAAGCCACTGTTATCCACCTTCTTAAGTATTGCCTGGTCCTTTCTCATTTGTCCAAAACATTCATTAAGTAGAGAACTCTTTAAAATGATAATAAAAATGAAAAACTAATACATGCGGGCAAAGTGCACATGCATCTTTTCAGGGTGGTTCAATTTCACTCACATTTTGGGAGTTTTATATTTAAATTTTATTATTATTCAGGTTAGAATCACATAAATTAGTTGGATGTATACTATATATAATATAATATATATGTTATATATAATATACTATATATAATATAATATATACTATATATAAAATATATATTATATATGTGTGTGTGTGTATGTATACACACACAACTATGGATGTATATACACACACACTTACACACTAGGGAATGATTTCCAGTAAAGGAAGATATACAGTTGAATGCCAGTGGCACATAGAAACTTGTATGCATTAAAAAAAATGAAAACTTGATCAAGGACAATGTAACTGAGAGGAATTACTGAAGCCCAAATGAAGGCTGAACATGATAGTAGGACAAGAGGAAAGTAAAAGGAAGTAGAGGAAAGAACTAGGAGCCAAGGGGCATTTATAGAGGTCTAAATACAGGCATGTACATATGTAAATATATTTATATATGACTGGGGAACTAGATCTATGTACATATATTTATAGGTTTAGTATTAAGATAGCAGATGGACATTGGGTCTCTACTCAAGTACTCCCTCACTGGAAGAACACTTTGTTCTATTAAACTGGCATTTCATAGTGCTCATCTTCCCAACGCCATTGCTGAAGACAAAGCGGGTGCATAAGCAAATGTGGTGAAGAAAGCTGATGGTGCCTGGTTATCAAAATATATAGCACCTGGGGTCTTAAAGGCTTGAAGATAAACAAGTGGCCATCTAGCTCAGAAGCAACAAAGCCCACATGGAAGAAGCACATTCGCCTATGTGATCATGAGGTGTTGATAGGATAATACCAGGCATCAAAGAACAAAAAATCATATCATTGTGAATGAAGGGGAGTGAAGAGTGGAGACCCAAAGCCCATCTGCAGGTAGCTCAACATCACCTTACAGAAGGTTCACATGGAGGAGATAAGCCAGTCGGGGTGCAGTATAACACAACTGAAACATACAATTTTCCTCTACTCCTTTAATGCTTCCAGCTCCCCCACCCACCCCCACTTTAATGATCCCAATTCTACCTTACAAATCCGGCTGGCCCATAGGATGTACACTGGTACAGAGAAGAGCTGGAAATACAGGGAATCCAGGAGAAATACCCCCTTTCCCCCCAGGACCAATAATGAGAGTAGCGATACCAGGAGGGTAAGGGAAAGGTGGGGTGAGAAAGGGGGAACCATCACAATTATCTACATATAACCCCCTCCCTGGGGGATGGCCAACATAAAAGTGGGTGAAGGGAGACATTGGTCAGGTAAGACATGAAAATTAAAAATAATTTATAAATTATCAAGGGTTCGTGAGGGAGGAGGGATGATGTGTGAGGGAGGGGGAAAAATGAGCTGATACCAAGGGCTCAAGTAGAAAGAAAATGTTTTGAGAATGATGATGGCAACAAATGGACAAATGTGCTTGACACAATGGATGGATGAACTGTGATGAGTTGTATAAGCCTCCAATAAAATGATTTTTAAATAAAAGAAAGAAAATAAAACAAAGGAATCAGTAGCTAAAGTAGATCTTGGTCTAAGGAATCACAGTAATAATTGCTTGTATTAATGTGGCCTTAAATAGAACACATGGTAGAAAGACTGAGAATTATGATTTTCATTCTCCTGACCTCTTTTCTTTCAGTTCCTAATATGTATCGAATGCCTTACATACTTACCTTTTTAAATTTATAGTCATTGTTGAGATATTTAGACAAGCTAATATCAAAAAGGGCCTTTCTTGCTTTGCCTATTTTAACCACACCTCAAGTAATCAAAGCATACAAATAAACATGATGTGATCTTACACGAATTAGCACAGATTTTAAGAAGGTCAACCTTCCTTGTTTCTTGAGCACCCCAGGCTTGTTTGAGTTTAAATTGTCAGTGTCTCCCAAACTCTCAACTGTCTCCCTCCCTTTTCTTTTCTTTCTCTTCGTTTCTAATCTTACTCAAACTATTGGAGAATACAATAGAGGGATTAATGGCTCAGTCCAGAAATGTTTGCTTGCTGGACAATTGAAAAGGAAATTTGGGAGAAGTTCTTTCTCTTCCTCCTACATTTAATAATGTAACCAGTGTAAGGAGAGAGTTATAGTGAGAGGGGGGTTGTATTTTTGCAGTTCTGATTGTTAGTCTTGTTATTAGTTGTTCACCAGAGAAGGAAAGAAAGAAAAAAAGAAGAAAGATAAGTCAATGCTGTTCAAAAAAAGGAACTTAATAAGAGACTGAAAGAACTCTGTGTGTGTGTGTGTGTGTGTGTGTGTGTGTGTGTGTGTGTGTGTGTGTGAATGCATACAGAAATGCATGCTTGTACTTTCGGGTGGGAGGCCTTTAGTGGTGCAATGGTTAGCAGCTCAGCTGCGAACAAAAGGATTGCTGAATTCACTCAGATATGTCTACTTCTAAAAAGAAGTCCCTGAAAGCTCTAAGGAGAATAATGTTATTTTGACAAACTTAGGGTAAACATGACTCGAATCTACTTGACACTAACTGCAAAAAGAAAACAAAACAATGAACAGCAAAAAAATGGTAGGGTAGAAGGGACAAGACGCATGAAAGGTCAAGTACTTTTGTTTAAGCATCCGTATCCAAACAGCTTGCTGCATGCTTATTGCCCACCTTCCATGAGAACATAGAGAAGTGAGGGACTGGTTTACTTCTGTCATAAGATAATTGGTTAAGTCAGAATTTGATTTCAGTTTTTTGTTGCTCTGAAATTTCTTTTTTCTTCATTGGTGAATCTGGAATTACTGTTGGATCTTACTTTGTAAATATTGTCCTGTGACCTAAAGCTACTCTCTGACTTTTCAAAGTCTGGTGATAAGACCGTGGAGTCTTCCACAGCGGATCCCCATCAACAAGGGAAAAGGTAATGCATATCTCAGAGCAAATGATAAATAATGTTAAAATCTAATATGGTTTGAAACATTCTAGATCTGAGTGAACCTCTTCAGTTATTTGAAAATCTTATTTTTAAAAACCTTTGACATTCATTTTTAAAAAGGACGCAAGTATTACACAGTCAACAGCAGATCTATACCCCCCAAATCACAGACACATCTAGAACTGGGACCAAACATTCATTTGGGCCTGGACAAATGAATGTATAATTTTAGTTGACTTCACATCTGTCCAACGCGGGACAGCAAACAGCCTCTTGGCATGGAAAGCTGCCGCTGCAGTGGAGAGTCTCCCTGGAGAAAAATGCTGCTGTTGTAATTGTTGCAGACATCGCCAAACGGGCTGAGGCCTGGCTGAGCACAAGGAGCCTGAGTTTGCTACTTTTTACAGACTTTTATATAAGATTTGGGGTCAGTGAGCCCCAGAGCACTATTTTTGTTTTAGTTTGTAAGTCAACAGACATAAGCAAGAAGTGAGAAAAAACGAGAAGTACACAAATTGGGATTCACCTAAAGACTAACTGCATTATTTAAAACCTTTTTTGCCACTGAGAGAATAAAAAGATTGTTAACCAATTTTGAGAGGAAGCTAATGTGAAATTTTCATAAGTTTTCACCAACACTAAAAACTCCACATACTCTGATTTTCAATCTGCTCTGTTGCTATGAGAGCTCATTTTCATGGCCTGGCTCTCTCACTATTACATGTTCATTCAATTACTGTCCTTTCTAAAAGATAAGCTCTGTGATGATGTGAGAGACTTTTCAACTGCCTAGAATGTTTCCATCGTGATATAGGCATATAATAGGAGTCAGTCATGTTCTTTAGAAATAATTTTACTTTTATTCAATCTAAATTTATTTTCATTGCCCAGACTATTACACGTGGTTGTAGTTGTCTTGAGACAAGTCTCTGGTGTCTGATAAATTAAAACTCATCTTTTAAACCTCAGTCTTCATTTTGTTTTTCAGTAGCTTGCTGGCAAAATAAAAGATGCTGCTTCATTACCCTTTCAATGTGGAACAAAACTGGTAGGATAATCACAGGGGCAGTAGCAGGGTTCAGCTTTTCTTAAGAAGACTTTCAGCTTCATTGGCACAAGGACACAATTTGGGGCTCCATCCAATCTTTAATTCTTTCTGCTATTGGTTCTGAGGATCAGATTTTACAGGGTAGGGTTATTTGTTTCTTGAAAATTCTCACTGGTTCTTTCTCCTCTAGCCTTTCCCCCTTGTTTTGTGGATTGGGACATTGCAAGGTTAGTGATTCAGTTTCTAACACAGAAAATCCATCTATGCTTAGAAAATGTAGTTAAATGTAACAGTACAGGTCTAGATGAGATCGACAGGGAAAGCGGGTTAAAAAATGGAATGGTATGATGTTATCAATGCAGGCAAGTGACTGTGAAGAGGCATTGCTATATGCTGATGAATGAGACCAGTTTCCTGGTTCTGCTGCACCCAGTTATTACTTTGAGTGATGAAAAACTTGCAATATTGGCTGGCGTTGCTTGTGTAGATTCAGTTTGGGTCTTTCATTGTTTTCCTTCTGAATGGAAATGTTCCCCAGGTCTTGAAAGCATCTTTATTTTTGAGGGTCAACTAAGAAAAGAAAACTGGAGAGGTGTGGGGAGTGAATCGGACCATACACAAGTATGCAGAGGTGTGACAGAGGATGTTTCTACATATAGATTTATATGTGTTGCAAATATATCCGTGAACATAGAAAAATATCCAGTGGGGAGAATTGTGAATACTTCTTAGTCATAACCAAACATCTTGAAGGACTGAGTCACTGGGTATAGGGGCTCAGAACCATTCTCTTGAGGGACATCAAGGACAATTGGCACAACTTAGGCTACAAAGAAAATGTACATTTTTATCTTGGTGAGTAGTGACTGGAGTCTTAAACGTTTCTGAGCAGCTTTCTACGTGCAATTCTACTCTCTCCTTGTTGGAGCAAAGGAGAGTGAAGGAAACCCAGATGCATGGAAATGATTAGTCCCAAGGACTACTGGGCTATGCAGACATCAGCCTCCATAATCCGGAGACTTGAAGAGCTAGATCATGGTGGCTCCTCGTACCACAAGACTGAAAGGAATCATGAAAGAAAGTCTAGAGAGAGTGGAAACATGTGAAACAATTTGAAATCTTAATAAAGGACCCAGGTTTTGGTCAAATTGAGACTAGGAACATCCCCCAGACTACAAGCCGTAGTCAGCTTTCACCTGGAACTGAAGTTGTTACCATGACTCCATGTTCAGCTGAACCAGACACAGTCTCATGAGATGTCCACCGGGGGCATAGGTGTTCTTTGAACCATCGGAATTCTGTTGGCATAGTGGTTATACATTGGGCTGCTAATCGCAAAGTCTAAGGTCCAAAGTTCAAAACAACTAGCTGCTCCTTGGGAGAAAGAAGGAGCTTTCTACTCCAGTCTCAGAAACTCACAGGTGTAGTTCTAACCTGTCCTATAGGGTTGCAATGAGTCAGCATCTACTTGATGGCAGTGAGTTGAACCATCCACCACAGGAGATTCAAAGAGCAGCATTTCCCAGACACAAATTCCAGAAGGCAAGAAGGGATAGGAAAGTACAAGTGGAAATAATAAAAATAGGGAGGAAGTGAGATAAGTATCGTTACGTTGTTGGTATTGTGGTCACTATCCTGAAATAACAAAGTGTGTATGAATGGAAAACAAATGAGCTCTGTAAACTTTCATCCAAATCACAATAAAAGGGGATTGATTTTTTTTTTCGAAAATGAAAAAGAATTTGTTTTAAAATTTTAGACAAAAGTGTTTTACAGGCATTATAACTATTGCCTGTAAAAACTCTGAATAAGGAGCTTCTAGTTTGCTTGCTTTTATCAGGAGAGTTAATTTAAAAGAAGTATATGTGACATAACTTATTCTATATTTAGAATTTGACAGCTGTTTGATTAATCCATAAGTTCTTTTCATGTACAATCATCAGCCAATTGTGAAAGGCTTGCCTTTCACTTTTTCTATAGCTGGATATGCGTGTCTGTACATTAGGGTATGTGCATTCAAGTGCTGGGCTGAACCTCAATATGGGCAGTAGAAGAAAAACTAAGAAACTATAAGTTATCCCTTTTCTTTAAAAACCAGAAATATTAGTTCTGACAGTAAATCCTATAATTATTTTATATATTATATTTGAATTTTTATCATCTTTATTTTAAGAACTAATGTATCTGTGGGAACAGAGCAAAGTATCAGGATAGGGATTCCTAAGGGTTAGAGCCTCTCAGTGTACTTACTCAATCTGACTATTGAGAAAATCATCGACGAAGCTGGAGTATATGAACAAGAATGTGGTATCAGCCGGGGAGGAAGGATTACTAACAACTCAAGATAGGCAGATAACACAGCCTGCTTGCTAAAAGTGGAGAGGACTGAGCACTTGCTGATGAAGATCAAGGATTGTAGTCTTCAATACGCACCAGGACTCAATGTAAAGAAGACTAAGAACCTCATCACTGGGCCAATAGGTAGCATCATGATACACGGAGAAAAGGTTGAAGTAGTCAAGGATTTCGTCTTGATTGGATCCACCATCAATGCTCATAGAAGCAGCAGGCAAGAGATCAAAAGAGGAACTGCATTAGGTAAATCTACTGCACAAGAACCCTTTAGAGGATTGAAGAGCAAGTATGCTACTTTGAGGACTAAGGGGTGCCTGATCCAAACCATGGTCTTTTCAGTTACCTCATATGCATGTGAAAGTTGCACATCGAATAAGGAAGACCACAGAAGAATGAATGCATTTGATTTCTGGTGCTGGTGAAGAATATTGAAAACACTATGAAGTGTAAAAGGATAAATTCATCCATCTCAGAATAAGTTAAGCCAGAGTGCTCTTTAGAGGCAAGGGTGTCAAGCCTTTCTTGCATATTTTGAGCATGTTGTCAGGAGAGACTAGCCCCTGAAGAAGGTCATCAAGTTTGGTAAAGTGGAGGACAGTGAAAAAGAGGAAAGCCCTCAATGAGATGGATGGACACAGCGGCTGAAACAAAGGGCTCAGGCATGAGAACAATTGTGAGGCTGGTGCAGGACTGAACAGTGACTCCTTCTGCTATGTCAAGGGTCAACAGGGGTCAGAACTGACTCAATGACACTAACCACAGCAAAGTAAAAGCAGTATTTTCTAAAACCTTATGAAATGCTAAGCTTGCTTTACTTTTTAATTTCCAAGTTATTCAGTTGTACTGAATTCCCACATGTGATTTGTGGTTAACATTCCCAAACACCTTTAATCAACTTAGGAGTGCCTAACCCTTGGCAGCGTGAGGATTACAATTTCATTTCCCTGAAGTCTTAAGTTGGCCAACTAGGGGATAAGGAAGAGCAGATTTGGGAACTGGGGAAGTATTCCAAAACCGGATCCTCCCCTGAATCACTGAGCTGTCGGTAGGTGATTTTCAGCTGCCTGTCTGGGTGCTGGGAAGCAGTGCAGGGTAAGGAACGACTGTGTTTAGGAGTAGTGACCACTTGTCATTTTGCCTTTCTGGAAATTGCTTAATTGAAGCTAGCTGGAGTCAGCAGAGCAAAGCAGAGTGATGGACAAAACAGGAGAGAGGACATGCAGGCTCTCAACTGTGACACTCGGATCTGAAAACAACCGAAACAGTCTCTCTTCACAACACGTTCTTTATCACAATCACCTTCACTGGCCGCAAGTGCAGCTTTTAAACCATTAAAAGAGCTTTGAACCCGTCCTTGCGCTAAAGTAAGGCTAATAACCATATGTACCTGTTTTGATTCACCTAAAAATTCCACTAAGAGACTTACGGGCACAGGAAGAGATCTCATTTATCATCCAAGGACTGCTGTAATTGGTTTCTCCAAGCACATAGTCAAGATTGTGCTTTGCGAACACACACACACACACACACACACACACACACACACACACACAGGGGCTTTATGACTCCATGGGAAAAAAAGAATGAAAAGATAATGGAATGTCCCTGCCAAATTTGAAAGCAGTAAAAGATATGTATATATATATATATTTACATAGTAACATATGCATGTATATTTAAGCACTAAATATATACAGATATGTATATGTATGTATGTATATATGTGTTTATAGATATGGATAGATAGACAGGTATGACATGAAGAACTAGTATTAGAGGAAACAATCTAATACTTATAGTTAAGCATCCATGGTAAGGCTATGAAGCAAACAGGGAAGCAGGTGTAGGGATGCATGCCTTCTAGTTCCACATCTAGAAGTTTGAGATCTCCACTGCCTCACATCCAAACATATTCTCTGCCTTCCCCAGGACAGTAAGTTGTTCATTTATCATACTGCAGTGGCTTCTGTGCTGCTGTGATGCTAGAAACTTTGCCACTGGTATTTCAAGTACCAGCAAGGTCACCCATCAAAGTGAAGAAGGAAGAGGCAGTCCATTTCAGAAAAATTATCCACTGAATTAAGGATAGCAATAGAAGACTGTTTGATAGAGTGTCAGAAGATAAGCCCACCAGGTTGGAAGCCACTCAGTCTACTATTAAGGAGGAGCTGCTTCCTCAAGTAAAATTGACATTACTGAACTGGATGGAGCAAAGCTTTCAGGACTTTGCTGTTGTGGCACATCCCAGAATGAGAGGAAAGAGCTGCAAATATCCATTAATAATCAGAAGATGGAATGTACAAATTATAAATTTGGGAAATTGGAAGTTGTCAAAAATGAAATAGAATGTCTAAAGATTAATATCCTAGGCATTACTGAGTTAAAATGGATTGATATTAGCCATTTTGAAACAGAAATCATATGGTATACTATGTCAAGAATGACAAATCAAAGAGTAATGGTGTCTCATTCATCATCATAAGGGACATTTTAAGATGTATCCTGCAGTACAACACTGTCATGGATAAGGAAATATCCATAGGCCTGCAAGGAGCAACAGTTAATATGTCTATTTATGTACCAACTACACGTATCAAAAATAAAGAAAGTAAAGGTTTTTACCGAGCTCTACTATTTGAAAATTTCAAAACATACAATCAAGATACACTGATAATTACAAGTGACTGGAATGTTGAAGCTGGAAACAAGGATAAGCAATAGGAAAGTATAGTATTAGCGATGGAAGTGATAGCATGATAAAATTATCTAAGATCAAGGACTTATTCATTGCAAACACTATCTCTCAACAATGTAAGTAGTGACTATACGTTTGACCTCCTCCGATGAAAAATACAGGAATCCAATCAACTGCATCTAAGGAGGGAGACAATGGAGAGGCTCAATATTATCAGGTAGAAACAAGGTCAGGGGTTAATTGTAGAGCAGAACAATTACTCATATGCAAGTTAAATAGGAGGTAAAATAAAATTAAAGCAAGTCCAGAAGAACAAAATTATGACCCTAAGTACATCACACATATATTTAGAGACAATCTCCAAACCATTAGTCCACTGAACACTAATGGTCGAATGATGAGTTGTGAGATGACGACATAATGACATCGGATCATTATGCATGAAGAGGGCAAAACCTCATTAAAAAGACTCGATCAAGGGCAATGTAGCCAAGAGGAGTTACCAAAACCCAGAATGAAGGCCAAACATGATAGTGTGACAAGAGAAAAGTAAAAGGAAATGGAGGAAAGAACTGTGAGGCAAAGGACATTTATAGGGGTCTAAATGCAGGCATGTATATATGTGAATACATTTGTATACTATGGCAGGGGGATATATCTATGTACATATATTTATTTATAAAGCATTATGGCAGCAGATGGACATTGGGCCTCCACTCAAGCACTCCCTCAATGCAAGAACAGTTTGTTTTACTAACACAACACTCTGTCATATTCACCTTCCCTGACACAATCGTTGAAGACAAATGGGTGCATAGGCAAATGTGGTGAAGAAAGCTGATGGTGCCAGGCTATTAAAAGATATTGTGTTTGGTGTCTTAAAGGCTCTAAGATAAACAAATGGACACCTAGCTGAGAAGCAACAAAGCCCACATGGAAGCACACCAGCCTGTGTGATCATGAGGTGTCAATAGGATCATGTGTAAGACATTAAAGACCTAAAACAAAACAAACAAACAAAATTGATATCAATGTGAATGAGAGGGAGGGCCAAGTGGAGACCCAAAGCCCATCAGTAGTCAATTGGACACTCTGTCAGAAGGGCCACCAGGAATAGAAGAGCCAATCAAGATGCAGTATAGCACCAAGAAAATACACAAACTTTCTCTTGTTCTTTAATACTCACCCCCGCTCCCACTACCATGACCCCAATTCTATCTTACAAATCTGGCTAGACCAGAACATGTATACTGGTACAGATAAGAGCTCACAACACAGGGAATCCAAAACAGATAAACTCCTCAGGAACAATAAGGGGAGCAGCGATACTATGAGGGTAAGGCTAGGGTGGGGGTGGGGGACAGGAAGTAAGGGGGAATCGATCACAATGATCGACATACAACCCCCCTCCCAGGTTGGCAGACAGCAGAAAAGTGGGTGAAATGAGACAGCGGTCGGTGTAAGATATGATAAAAATAGAAAAAATAATATCTAAATTATCAAGGGGACAAGGGAGAGGGAAGATGGAAGAGAGAGGGGGAAAATGAGCTGATGTCAGGGGTTCAAGTAGAATGAAAATGTTTTGAAAAAGATGACAACATATGTACAGATGTGTTTGACACAATGAATATATGTATGGATTTTGATAAGAGCTGTAAGAGCCCCCAATTAAAAAAAAGACAAGGAAAAATGAAATTGATATTCAGAAGAGAGTCTAAAACTTGCTTATGAATGTAAAAAACTAAAGTAAAATGAAGAAATGATAAAGATATGAACAGAAAAGTTCAAAGGGCAACTTGAGCTGGATTTATCTACAATTGGAGAATATGCAGGGCATTTCTCAAGCTGAAAGAACTGAAGGGAAAAAAATAAGCCTTGAATTGCCATGTTCAATGATTGGTCAATATTGACTGACACAGAAAGCATCAATAGATGATGTGAAGTATAGAGTTATTGTACCAAAAAGAGCTGATTAATGTTCAACAAACCATTTCAAGAATTAGCCTACTATCAGGAACAGATAGTGTTGAATGAAGAAACCTAGCCTGCATTGAAGGCATTGGTGAAAACAGGGCTCTATGAATCTATGGAGTGCCAAGTGAAAGTTTTCAACAGTGAAAGCACGAGAAACATCTGCTGATCTATGCCAAGAACAGCAACTTGGCTAACTAACGGGGAAGATCTGTATTCATGCCTATTCACAAGAAAATGCTGGTGGTGTAAGATATGAAAATATTAGTAATTTATCATCTATCAGGGGTCCATGAGGGAGGGAAGGAAGAGGAGGGAGGGAAAAAAAGAGGAGCTGATACCAAGGGCTTGAACAGAAAGAAAATATTTTTAAATATGAAGTCAACATATGTACAAATATGCTTGATACAATTGATGTATGGATTATTACAAGAGCTGTAAGAGCTCCCAATAAAATGAATTATTTATAATAAAAAAACAAAACAAAAAGAAAATACATCCAGCTGAAAGTAGATATCATAAAACAGTATATTAATAGAACACACAAGTAAAATTTTGCTAAAGATAATTAAAAATTGACTGCTGTATTATATCCATCCTGAAACCCAAACTGGGTTCAGAAGACATGAAATGATGAAAGTACACCAAGTCTTTTGATTCAGTATATTATAACAAATTATGGGTATCATTCAAAGAATGGGAACTCCAGAACAATTCATAGTGCTCACGTGGAACCTGCATGTGGATCGAGAGGCAGTGTCTTAGAAGAACAAGGGGGTCCTGCATCATTTAAAATCAGGAGAGGTAAAGTGTCATGGTTGCATCCGTTCACCATACTTATTCAATCTACAGGCAAAGCAAAATAATCTGAAGAGCTGGACTATCTGGAAAAGAAGAATGTAACTTGAAGATCTGAGGAAAGTTCAGTAATAATGTGCAATATACAGATGACACAAACTTGTGTACAAAAAGACAAGCGACTTGAAGCATTTGATGATCAGACTATGACTTTCAATTACAACTCAATGAACAGAAGAGAATGTTCAATTCCATGGAAAAAAGGGAAAAGGTTTATATTGTTATGTATTTCATTTTAATTTGATCAATAAGAAATGCCAATGGATGCATAAATCAGGAAATTAAAGAACATCTTATATTAGGAAAGTCTGCCACAAAAAGAACCTCTTTAAAGTTTTTAAAACAAAGATATCACTTTGAAGACATGTGTGCTAGACCCAAGCCATGAAATTTTCCATCACCTCACAGGCATTAGAAAGTTAGACAATGAAGAAGGAAGCCCAAGGAAGAATTGATGTGTGTTCTTATAGTGTTGGCGAAGACTTTTGAATTTACCATGGACAGCCAGTAAAATTAACAAATCTATGTTGGCACAGACAGACTGCTCCCGGAAGCTAGAATAGGGAGTCATTAACTCATGTGCCTTAAGACATCATGCTTGGTAAGGAATGTCCTCAATGACATGAACTGCTACCGTGGCTGCAACAAAGGACTCACACGAAGCAGTGATTGTAAGGATGACCAAGGCCCTGGTACGTCGGGTTGCTTTGAGTTTGAAATGACTCAAGAACACCTAATAGCAAGAATTCACGCTATGTTCGGGAAATCTTAGGGTAACAGTCAAATACCCAGTACAGATCCTACAATTCATTGATGATTACTGTTTTGCATTGATCACCCTTGCCTCATCAAGGAGTCTACAAAGCAGCCTGATAGTCTTTTTTTTTTTTAAACATTTTATTAGGGGCTCTTACAACTGTTATCGCAATCCATACACACATCAATTGTGTAAAGCACATTTGTACATCATTCTCAAAACATTTTCTCTCCACTTAAACCCCCGACATTAGGTCCTCATTTTTCCCCTTCCTCCCCGCTCCCCCCTCCCTCATGAGCCCTTGATAGTTTATAAATTGGTATTTTGTCATATCGTGCCCTGTCTGACGTCTGTCATTCTTGATACTAGAGTTTCTAAAAAAAAAAGGGGCTAGAAACACAGTTTTGTTATTTAGGCAATATTTCAGAAAGTTATAAAATAAGTACTACAATCTCTAGTAAGACCATGGACTGGCCATAGAAAAAAGGAAGTTCATCTGTAACACTTTACGTATTTATGTTTATTTATTTGCTGTGTCTTTGTTTTATTTAATTAAAAATATAAATAAAATGGCAATGATAGCCACTTATTCTATAAGTTATGATTAATTAATCTTTAGACTAAATTGTACTGCTTCTAATTAATTCAAGTGACATGTCATCCAGAGGTATGCTTTGATCAGACAGTACTTTTTTTCCCCTAAAGGAAAAATATATATGCATTTCTAGTTCTTAAACCTTTAAGTATAGATTGTTTGGACAAGGGCTTCTGTTAACCTGGGTGCTGAAAATTAATCACGATTAATTTAGTTGTTTTAGTTGATACAGTTTTCATATCATAGTAATTTGCTCCTTTAATTAGCATTTTGGGCTACAGTCTGTAGGTTTATCTATTTATTTTAGTGTTATTCATTCCCCAGATGTCAATTGGCTTCTTTTAACCACATGAAAATTGCTGGATATGTTTGCATATACATATAATGAACTGATAAATATTAGATGACATGTTAAAGTCGATTGAAAGGTAAAACTCAGAGTGGGTTTACATATAGATCAAAATAGACTAAATACTGCAATTTTATATGGAGTGTTGACTGGGATAAATATAATAATTAAAGCTGGATCAAACATAAGAAGTAATTGTCTATTATTTTATTGCTTGGATTACTGCAAAAGCCTAAATAAGTCTTCTAAATGTTCATACTACACAGAGCTTCTTAAGTTTTCTTACATCATTCAATAGATTGCTTCCATATTTAAAATGTTTGGTGACTGTTTAATTCCTTGGTATTAAGTTGGGATTTTTTAATCCCAATACTTCTGGCACTCCTAAATTTAGACAAAGTTACCTTCCTAGCCCCAGTAAATGGGCCAAATCCAATAATTTCAGCAACACAGATGTCTTCTGATCTGCTTCTGTCTTATGTCTTGTCTTCTTTCATTCAACTGCCCTGACATTGAAATGCCCCTTCTCTTAAAATTCAGTATTAGTAAGAATACAGATGTAGGTTCATGAATTCTAAACTGGGTTTTCCCTTACTAGCTCTCCCACCCTGGGCAAACTGCTTCCCCTCCCCTCTATGCCTCAGTTCCGGTAACCTGGTAGCATCATGTTTAAGTACTACACTTCTAAGTTTGGAGATTCAAACCGACCACCTGCTCTTCCAACTCTTTAGAGATGTTTCAGTGAGCACCTGGTTCAATAATGGCATGTAACAGTGACTGTAAAGACTCAGTGGCATAAAATAACCATTTATTTCTTATGCATCTCTGGGTTGGCAGGGCTTGGGCATAAGTGCTGGGCTCAGTTTAGGACTGCTCTCATCTATACAAGGATCAGTGGACTATAGGGTTGTTGGGTTTTTTGGGGGGCGGGGGAGCTCTCACAAGGATGGCAGAAATACAAGAGAGAAAGTCCAAATTTGCAAGTACAATACAAGGCTTTACTTAAAATATGTTCACTTTGGCCAAACATGGTACAACTGAAGGGTGGGGAAATAAGCTTCATCCTTGGTGGAAGTAATTGCTAAGGCACAAGGCAAAGGGGGATAAGGATAACCAAAGAAAAATAACAGCCAAATTAACCCCATTGTCATAGGGGTTTATGGGACTCAAAGCTGTGCCATCCTCACAATGGATACAAGGATAGGAGTGAGGAATTGGGAATGATAAGGAGTCCTCCCACAGCATCATTGCTGAGGGGTTAATTCAGATAATCTGGGTTCGGGTTCTAATAGCACAGAAGCACAAAGCACATTTGGCTTTCTCTTGGTGCTTTCCTCACCCTCTATTTCCAAATTTGCCTTCTTTATTATGTCTCAAAGCACATGTCATCCATTGCATGAAGTCTCCTATGCTTTTGCCTTTACTTAACGTTTACACCTCCCTCCTTTGTGCTCAATACATTGTCTATTTCCCATTTCATTTAAGGCATTCATCTCTTCTCCTATAATATATCTAATCATCATAAGTAAATTGCCATATCGTCTCTTGAAATATATTTATTTATCATGGGTAGATTTTAAAACTCTTGTAGGTAATGTTCCACAATACAACTTCCATATCTTTTCACCAATCTTAAATTTTTGTATAAACTCAAGCAGTTGCCTTTTAATAGAACAATGTTACGTCTCAAACTTAGTAAAACAAAGGCAATAAAATCCTAAAATAAACATATAAAAATCATAAAATAACAAATATGCAAGTTAACTGAAATTAAATTTGATATGCTATGAATGTAATATTTTATCTGAATTCTCACATTTCTTTAGGGAAAATTTATTAGAAATAGCTTCAACATATAAATGATATATAATTTCTTGCTAGGTATGGGAGATTGCCATGCAGAAATTATACATAAGAAACATTAGGCCTCTTCACCTCCTTTGTCATTTCTCCTGGTGTGCCTGTCAATCACACTGGAGAGCTTTTCACAGTCTCCTGAACCACAGTCGAGTTGGTTTGCTGATGCCAGTCTTTTCCCTACTTCTGAGATGCACTTTCTGCATAGCCATCTTTTTGAATGATAACATCTGACTTCATTATCTGCAGAACAACTCTGGATAATTTCTATATCATCAGATTTCATTAGCAAGACCCTGAGCTCATACTAAAAAAACATATCGAGTTATATCAATCTGACTTTGTCCCTGACGGCAATTGCCAAAGATATTTGGTGGGTGCACTGGCTTGTACAACCAACTAGTACATGAGAACTGCTGTATAAAGACCTTCTGTTCATTTCTTAGCATTTTAATAGTATTTCAGGATGCTTACATGTAAAATTTATAGTGTTCCTGCTACAACTTCCAAAGCAAAATAGAACAAGGAGAAGCATACAATATATATCTAATTCTATGAAATTTTTTTCATGTGGTAACTAGGTAGTAAAGTAAAAAGAAAATGGAACTTAGGTTCAGATGTTCTGCATTCAAATCTCTGTACTGGAACTATGAAGTGGACCTTGATTTCTTTATTAGGAACAGAATTTGAAGAGATTGAGTTAATTCTTATATATCCTTTTTGATTATGACATCCCATAACTCTATCCACTGAAAATGAGAGTTTAAAAGAGGCAGAAGTATTTAAAACTCTTTTCTTCATGTGGTAAAGATTTGGTATTTACTTATTATCTGAATTCCATCTTTAAGTTGATTTATATATATATATATATAATATACATTTATATATATACATATTTAATATAAATATACATATATACATTTTGAAGACAACTTAGATGGGAATTTTCCATCCAGTATGATAGAATCTCAATATAAGACATATCAAAATGATTATAGAACAGTTTGATTTAAGTGCCTATTGTCCTCTAAGTAATTTTAGCTGAGTTTCCTCATATACATTGTGCTACAATTTTATATGATTTATATTTAGATTCTGTTTAGTATTTTACCCACACAAGAAAATCTCTCTGTTCCTACCCGTTGGTCTGTGCACCACTGTAACTCTGATTTCAAACTACGTAAGTAGGCATTAAATGCCCTTTCTGTCACATAAAGAAACATTACTGATTGTGGTCTTGCTTCTAGTGGCTTCATGTGAAATGAAATGTGTTCTATTATGGTTTAAACTCTTGTAGTTTTTCTATGTAAAATGGCTTAAAAAGCATATTCTCTTTTGAAACTGTTGTGGTGTGCTTGGAACGGAGGTGTTTCGCTTTCCTTTCTTTCTTGGTGTGCACACAGAGAAGAGACATTGAGGACAAGAGCTCAGAAAAGTCCACAGGTACAGTCTTTAAGTGGGAAGGAAGATGCTGCTCTCACCTCCAGCAAAAAGTTACAATGTCAGAAATCCACAGGGGTGGTTCTGCCCTCCTATACTGTCGCTGGAAGTCAGAATCCATTCAATAGTAGTGGATCTTTAAATAAAAAAGATACTCTGTGCAGATTGATGTACTAACTTATCGAAATAAAGTTGTAGGTTTTTTTTCAAATTCATTTTCATTCCTTCCTAGATGTGGCAGAAATTTGTTCAAATGGTAAAAAATGCGAGCTCTGGGGTGAGGCTGATTTTAGTGTTAATTTACTTAAGACTAAGTTTTATCATATCCAAAATGGAGATGATTACAGTCCCACCATTTGTTTCATTCAACAACAAATATTACACGCATCGATGTGCCATTTGTTTTAATGGTGGGTGGTACTGTTGGGTAAGCCCTGGACTACTAACCACAAAATTGTTGGTTCAAATACCCTGGCTCATCTGCAGGAGAAAGAAGAGGCTTTTATTGTTGATGTAAACATGTTCTTCATGTGTGCCAAGGACACACAATACATTAAACACAGAGGCAAAATAATTTGACCACAGTGAATGATATTTTAAAATATTAGTATAAGAAACAGATAAGAATAAGAAACAAATAAGAAAGAAAAATTCTTATATAGTGTTTCAGGCTCTGTCCTAAGCCCTTCACAAAATTATCTACTTTACTCTGCCCCCCACCAAAAAAACAACCCCTATATAATTTACGTGCTATTATTATCCTCATTTTACTCAGAGTCAAGTACACTGTCCATAAGTGGCAAATACAGGCAGCCTGCCCCCAGAGTCCGTTCTCCTCTGACTATAACATGGCACAGCTAAGGGAACAGTTTGTTCTTGTCACCTGGCTATACAGATTACATGTATAATTTATTGGGTACCTTTTCAGATAGAACCACTTACCTAATTATAATATTAATGTTTTTAAAATGTCACCAGTAGCCTATTTATACTTGAAGAAAATGTTTTTTCCCCTTACATTGCTTTTGCACGTGACTTGTTTTCCATACATTTTAATATACACTCTGTTAAGAAAGTGGTCTTGCTTCTTGTGAACTCTTATATATCATCATTCAATTTAAAAGATACTGTATACCAAGAGACATGCCTACTAATAAACCCATTAAAAATCTCTCTAAGAAAGTACTGTGAAATAGTTAGTTTATTGTGCCAACCTGGCAGATAAACACATGTGGGGTTAATTGAAGGGCGGAGAGAAAAATGGCTCCGTGAGCCTCGCCTTTCTAGTCCTTAGGTCGTTTGCTTTCTGATGGGCGGACCAGGGTGCAGCTGCCTTAGCCAGTTCCTGCTTCAGTTGGCAAGGCTCACTTCCTCCAAGACATCCTTGAGGAGAAGCCGCATGGACCTACCCCAATACAGCCCTGGGTGCTCCAGCACCCGTGTGGAAACCCTTACCAGCACTGAAATGCTTACACATTCACTGACTCGGCTTTCCTCCTGTAGTCGGCATCATAGTGTGTGTTTTGTGAGATGGAGGAGGACTTTGTGGACTGGTGTCGGACATATGGGTTAATGTTGGACTTGGGCAGCACTGGGTTGGGATGTTTTCTTGATGTACACTTCTCTTTATAGAAAACTGTCTCTTATACATGAGTTTCTGTGGATTTGTTTCTCTACAGTTCCCAGACTAACACATACAGTCAGGAGAATGCTTTGCCATGTGCACAGGAAGCTGTTTGAAGCCTGATCTTTCCCAAGAAACATTCTACAGTGTTTTATTTCTTTTATTTCTTAGAAAGATGTTGACACTTACTCACATCCCACATCTATTTGGTCTACATTTTTCATTTCCTTTGTTGTTATCTGCCTACACTATCAAGTGACTAATCATAATTTTCTGAGCAATTTCAAGAATATCACATAGTTTAATCTCAATAAGATTTTGGTGGTAGGTACTTGCTGTGGAAGGCATTTTTACAGCAAAGGAGAATCTGATATTCCCCCTATGGTGAAGGGACTGCTTTTTGCTTCTTTTCCATGTGGAAGAATTTTTCCGTTCCACTTAGCCTTAAGATAGTATGATTACTTCTCCCAGGTTGCTTCATATTGGTGAATATTTTAATTCCTACTGGAGGGTATTTAAAAGTTCTTAAACAGAATCTTTCCCTAACCCATGTATATTAAAAATAAGAGGTACATAGCTTATTGGCTCCAAAATTCTGTTTACGTCTATATCTACATCAAAATAGGACCACAAAACAAATGGTGGTCCATTCCTTCTAGTACATAAAATATCCCTAAGGCTGATGGCATGTTTTCTGGCTGCATGGCTAGCTTTTGTGACTTTTCCTGCCCCCTTTTTAAGATGGAGAGAAAGGGAAGTGTTCTGACCATTTTAAATTACATACGACACATTCTTATAATTCTAATCACTCACAGATATAGCTACTTATATTTTGAGGAGAGTGTTAATTTTTAAATAATCAGAACTATTGGCAAATTAATTAAGACAAATTCCTACTGTTTAAGCATTCTTTTTAGAAAGTACTGTAAAAAAATGGACTGACCTCTGTGCTTTATTTCTTTATTTTAACCTAAGTGCTTCTATTTGAATTATTATCCTCTTTATTTTTAAGTTATTGGTCCTGAAAAACATTATTGTATATGGTATATTTATAGCTAACAGTTATAGATAGAATTTCCAAACCTCCCTTTAATATCTGTTAAGTCTTCCACTAGCAAACAATGTAGGACCTGGGAGGATTCCACTATGAATGCCCAAGACATTAGCAACCTGAGGTGAGTGTCAGATCAGTTTAGGATCATTGAAAGACTGATACTAAGTTCTGACCAGTACAACAAGTTGTGCATGGCAAAGGTATCCATTTTAATGCATAATCAGTGCTTTATTATATGTGTGTACCACCTTGGAGAGTAAGAAAATACAAGTTTAAACACTGATTGAGTCCTTCATTGACACAGGCTTCTGTCATCGCAGTTTCCTCTCAGCATAGTTGTATATGTGTATGAAGAATTCTAATCGTATCATTCACATTCATCACTGTATTTTCGGCCAAGGAACATAAATAAAGCATTATAATTAATAGATGAAGTGACTATAAACCCGCAACAAAGATTTGGTTAGATGTAGACAAATAATTGTTTTATAACTGCCATTTAGGTGAATCACTCATAATTTTTTTCTCCTTAACATTTTCTATGGAAATAGAAAACAACATTAAATTGTACATAGCACTCCGTGACTGTCCTTTCGAGTGGGATTTAATTCTTATGCTGAACAGGGTACAGCAGAGCTCCAAACCGACAGCAGACAAGGAAGAAAGGCTAGGTGATCAGCTCTCAAATCCGGGCAATTTGTCGGTTTCCCTGTCCCCAATGGATCCTAGGGCTAGTGCAGGTCTGTGCAGTTTTCAATTTCATTGTACATGGGGTCACAGTGAATGGGGGACAAAGTGATGGTGACTGACAACCACTGTGACTTATATTTCCAAATCTACTTAATCAGATATGACCCACTGTCTCCCAAAAAATCTGGCAACCTTACCAATGTCACACGTGGTCCTGAAAGTCAATTATTGCCCAAATGACCTTAAAACGTGGGACTATATATCTGACATGACAATTGCTTAAAAGTCATAAATATGAGGGGGCAGTGTAGCACCAATGAAACATACAACTTTCCTCTAGTTCTTTAATGTTTCCTCCCCGCCCCTCCAACCACTACCACTATCATGATCCCAATTCGACCTTACAAATCCAGCTGGACCAGGGGGTGTACACTGGTACAGATAAGAGCTTACAACACAGGGAATCCTAGACAGATAAACCCCTCAGGACCAGTAATCAGAGTAGCGATACCAGAAGGGGAAGGGGAAGGTGGGAGAGAAAGGGAAATCTGATTACAATGATCTACATACAACCCCCTCCCTGGGGGATGGACAACAGAAAAGTGGATGAAGGCAGACGTCGGACAGTGTAAGACATGACAAAATAATAATTTATAAATTATCAAGGGTTCATGAGGGGGTGGGTGGGGAGGGAGAGAGAAAAATGAGGAGCTGATACCAAGGGCTCAAGTAGAAAGCAAATGTTTTGAGAA
This sequence comes from Echinops telfairi, assembly GCF_000313985.2. Classification (NCBI taxonomy): domain Eukaryota; kingdom Metazoa; phylum Chordata; class Mammalia; order Afrosoricida; family Tenrecidae; genus Echinops; species Echinops telfairi. The sequence continues at coordinate 41,777,530 of NW_022109491.1, forward strand.
TGATGTTGGCAACAAATGTACAAATGTGCTCGACACAATGGATGGATGTGTGGATTGTGATAGGAGTTGTATGAGCCCCAATAAAATGATTTTTTTAAACCATATTTATTTGGTGTTGTAACTATTTTCAAGGGTCTGTTAATAGTTATCTTCTTTAACCCACTGCCATGGAGTTAATTTCAACTCATAGAGAAACTGCAGGGTTGCTGAGGCTGTAGGTCTGTGTGGGAGTAAATGACCTCATCTTTGAACTGCCACCTGCCTTGTGCTTAGCAGCCCTTTGTAAATGCATCTATGGTTTTCTAATTTTCTAGAGCAAAATCCTTAGTGTGGCATGGGTTCTTCTGAAGAGTCTGTGAAGTCAACACTACTTTCATAATAATCTAAAAGTGTTATTTATTTTGTTTTCTTTCTCACCCTCAATCTTAGAAATGCAAGTGCTTTTTAGATACTGTATGACATATCATATGTCATATTCTAATGTATTCTAATGTATTGAATGCAGAAGCAGATGTGACAGTCCAACTTAAAAAAAATTTTTACCTAGATAATAGTGATTTTTAAAAATTGTAAAATGCCACTATTTTTCCTCAAAACAATTTTTATTTGGGGGAAGATTTTTTTCCATGAAATTCGTTTTGATTTTATTAAAATATATGTTATGTATAAGAACTTGAAATATATTGTTATTTTAAAATAAATGAGTACTTATAATGTCTTATTATCCTAAGTCAGCAAATATATATTGGTATAACAAACAGAAAAAATCACTTTTGAGGTTTTCAATAATTTGTAGGAATATAAAAGATTTAAGAACAAAAACTTTGAGAACCTTTGTTCTAAAGCTTAAAAAAAACAAGGACAAAGCACTATCTACAGTTAAGTGTGACTTTGACTAGGCACTGACAGTGTTGTGAGTGACTGGGTGGTGAGTCACTGTTAAGGGGGAGGCACTTCCAGTTTCCTTGGGCAACCTTTGAGTGAGTGTTGTGTATTATCTATAATCTGCAGTGAACTTTCTTTGTGGTAAATTACTGCCTCAAATGCTTTCATAGCACCAACTTGAACTGTTGTTTTAGGATATACACTGATAAATATAAAAAGGTCTACTGGGAAGGCAGAGAGCATTTTCAGATTTATGAGGGGAGTGGAATCAATAGTCCCCCTCTGGCCTTGTAAGTTGTGAGCAGCACAGTAGTTTTATGCAAAGTTGACAATATCAAGAAATATATACCTTTGCTTTGGAATTTTACCAGAAATTAAAGTGGCATTACAAGGCAAAATCAATGTTCTCGCTGTGTCTCAGGAGGGAGTTCGTACTCCAGAGTGTTTGCTTTATGATTTCACTTTGGTCTCTAGGAGGATTCTGATTTTGTTTTTGTTTTGTTTTCATAAAATTAGGTGACCCACTCACATTCCTCTGACTTCTGGCTTATTCATTTTTTATTCCCTTCAATGCTTAAATGATTCAATCTTCTTGGTCCTTCGGAGTTCTTTTTCCTGGTACAGTAAGTCACGCACTCTTGATAAGGAATGCATTAATAAGCTAAACTCCCTCTTTGAAGGAGAGTTTGGAGTATTTCTTTGTAAAAATTAATATTAAATTATAAAAGCTGTCATGTCACCAAACAGAACAATAAAGACACCGAACAGTCACACTTAAGGATAATTTACATTGAATTTTAATCTGCACAATGGCTCTTAAATTTGGGTGATTCTTTGTTGTCTACTTTCTTTTTAAAAAGTAAGTATTTAGTATAAGTATTCCCCCAACTCACTGCTTTGGGACTAGTTAAGTGACTTTTTATGTACTGAATGTGGGCCTTTTAGACATTGTATTTACCTACAAAATGCAATGTGTTTATCTTTCCATGACATTACATAAATTCCCCTAAGGGTAATAAATATAACATTTCTCCAAATTTCAGCCTTAAATGTTTTATAGAATTCCTGAAATACATTATAAGGCTAGTGACTGGAAGCATAAGAGGGTGAGGGCCATTTCTCACAGGCAATCCTTTGGCTGCATGGACTTTCCTGTCAGAACATGCAGAAGAGTCTATATTACTTTATTGTGTATGAAGTGTTTTATAGTTAACAATAATTTAAGTATCATACATACCTTGCTTTGGTGGAATCAGAAATTGACAAGGTAGCTGTAATTGAAGAAGTATTGTAGCATGGAGATAGTGTAAAGGAACTGTCCAAATCAGTAAAATCTACACACTGCTCTCAAAAGAGCTAAAAGCTTTGACATCTGCATTGGCTTATGCTTCTCTGAAAACTTGGCCAAGCAATTGAGTTGCAGAAGCTGTTATCACAGCTCTGCATAGTTCTACAAATTTCTTTAAATCTCAATGCTGCTGTTGTTTTTAATCTGAGGTAAAATTATAAGTGAGGCCAGGCGAGCGTTGTCCTGCGAGACAAAGAACGCCATGTTGCATTTAGCTCTAACACTTAGGGGTTCCTCACCTGTGAGTGCGCTATTTTCCTCATCTGTAATTGAGAATAGAAGTTTGGGGTGGTACACATGGTGAACTTGCTCTCCTGCTGAAAGGCTGGCAGTTAGAATCGACCTAGAGGCACCTCAGAAAACAGGTCTGGAAATATAATTCTGAAAAATTAACCCTTGCTAAGGCTGTTACGTCGGTTAATATGAGTAAGTTTATAGGGAAAGATGCAAAAAGGATGGTGTTGAACACTGAACATATGGATTACGGAAATGGAATTTCAACAGCTAGATGACCAAACAGATTGTAAATTTAAATGCCCTACAATGAAGACAATTGCATTCCAAATCAGTGCTCATAGAAGCAACAGCAAAAAATAAAAAATAAAAAAATCAAACAACATATTGCATTTGGGCGAATCTGCTACACAAGACCTGTTTGCAGTGTTGAAGAGCAACAATCTTACTTGGAGGACTGGGGGTGTCTGACCAGGAAGCGAAAAGACCAGAAGCCTAGAGTAACCTGTTTTGGAATAGTACAACCAGAATGAACCTTGGAAATGAGGAGGGCAGGGTTTGCCGTCTGTACTTTGGGTTTGTCTGGGGAGACCAGGCTAGGGGCAGTGAAAAAGAAAGGCCCTCAGGGAGATGGGCTGACCAGTAGCTGCAACTCTGGGCTCAACTATAACAACAATCGTGAGGCTGGAGAGGGACTGCTGTGGCGTTCCTGAGAGTCAGGGCTGACTTGATGGCATCTAAGAACAGTGTAAACCTGAGCTGCTAGCCGAAAGTGGTAACAGATGGCACACAAGGTGGGGAATGTTGTATTCATTGAAGTTTCTAATTTCTCAATAGCAACGCCTGAGAGCAAAGAGGATATTTAAAGCTAACAAATGGAATGTTGCTGTTATTGTGGTGAGCTCCAGTGCTGTGACTATCCACTTAAAATGACTTATAATGCTAATCCCCCCACGTTCTTCAAGAGTCAATGTAATAGAACTATAAGCAAGTTCCACAGTACACACGCTGACAGTGAAAAAGATTACAGTTTCCCTGTGAAACGGTAGTTCAACCCCCATAGGGCTCGCAACCCACAGGTTGAGAACCACTGCACTAACTGCTTCCAATAGAAAGATAGGACACTTTGCTTCTATAAAGTTTACAGTCTAATCTAATGTCTAGTGGTAACAGAGAAAATGAAGGAGCCCGAACAGCACAAGTGGTTAAGCACTCAATAATTACCCAAACGATAGGCAATTGAACCCACTAACTCAGTGGTTCTCAACCTTCCCTTTAATACAGTTCCTCATGTGGTTGTGACCCCCAACCATAAAATGATTTTCGTTGGTACTTGATAACTATAATTTTTCTATTGTTATGAATAGTAATGTAAATATCTGATATGCAGGATGTATTTTCATTGTTACAAATTAAACATAATTAAAGCATAGCGATTAACCACAAAATAATATGTAATTATATATTGTGAAATATTTATTTCTAATTACAAATAAATGAAATTTTGTCTTGAAGCGTGCTGTAGCATGGGTCACAGTGTTCAGCTGGGTACTCATTTGTGGGCGTATCTGCATATGAGCAGACCCGCTTGGAGACAGACAGAGGAGCGGTCTCGGTTCCTAAGACCAATGGTCTTAAGCAACCCCGGTGAAACGGTAGTTAGGCCCCTGAAGGGGTCGTGACTCACAGGTTGAGAACCACTGCACTGCTTCCAATAGAAAGATAGGACAGTTTGCATCTATAAAGTTTACAGACTGGAAACCATATGGGATCATTCTACGCTGCATACAGAGCCACTGTGAGCCAGAAGCGACTCAAGAGCAATGGGTTTGGTTAAAAGGAGAAAGGAGAAAGAAGAAAAAACTCTTTAACATTAAAACATAATGTTATTACCATTTTTAATAGAAAATTATTATATGCTCCGGAGGCACCTGGTTACTAACAGAAAGGTTGGTAGTTAGAACTCACCAGCTGCTCAACAGGAGAAAGATGTAGTAGTGAGCTTTGGTAAAGGTTACAGCCTCGGAAACCCTTTGGGGCAGTTCTGCTTTGTCTGTTATAGGGACACAATGAATTGAAATCTACTTGATAGCAATGAATTTTTTAAAAGAAATTATGAACCAAATGTATTATAGAACGTTATACTTACATTTGACATGATATGGACAAGAATAAAAACATACACATTTCAAAGTATAAAAAGAATTGCACACACACCAAAAAAAAAAAAATAGAAAAGAAAAGATATAAGGAAAAAAGAAAAACAAACATATATAACTTAAGATAGTTTAAATATCAAACATATGCCATAGCAGTGAATATAGATGTAGGATTTTTTGCTTTGTTTTGTTTTGTTCAAAGGAAATAAAAAGGCTTTTCGAAAGCAACGGCCAAGAAAGCTTGGTACTTTGTTTTATATTAAAGATATTTCTAAAGCAATAGGATTTAAAATATTGGAAGAAAAAGAAAGGGAAAAAGAGTATCTTGCAAACTTAAACACAAAGAAATAAGGGGTTCTAATTTTAATATTAAAAATTGTCGGAGCTAGGGCAAAAAGTATACACATGCCAAAAAATAGTATAATTCAATTAAGTAGAATTGAAATAAAGTGATTTTAAATAACAAAAGAACCAATAGCATGGTATTATTATTCATAAAGCAAAAATTATAGGGGAAAAGAGAATAGAACACCAAAGTATACAGTTAATCTTTATTCAGCCTTTTTATGTTTAAGCCCGATAAACAAAAGTTAAGCAAGGTTAAGAAGATCTCAATAACGTATACGATTTTATCAAAAATCTATTTACTCTTTTCAAAAGGATAGGGGACATTTGTGAATATTGATCATATATTATATAATAAATAACTTCAGATGTTATAATACAAATAGCATTCTCTGGTAATAGTGCATTATAGTAAAAAGTGGAAATATCAACAACAAAAAATTCTTATATCTGGAAACTTTGAAACCCTTCTTTAGAGAGAAATTACAAACTAAAATTGTAAAAATTCTAGAAAATATTAAGAAACGCATCATATATCAAACCTATGAAATACAGAAAATATTATTCATATATAAAATAATAAAGTTTTAAATACTTATATAAACAAAGTTAAAACAAAAAAATATTCCGTAATGAAATCAAAAGATCAGAACAATTTAACCTCAGGAATTTACAAGGGAGAGATTCATGACAATAAAAACAGATACTAAATTAGAAACTGAAAATTAGATATAGTTAAAATATCTCTGTCTCGTTGGAGTAAAAAATAAGAAATTGAAGGAAAGGAAGAAGAAAGAATACAAATTAAGAAATCAAAGGCATAACTGGTTTCTGAAAAGAAAATAGTAAAATAATTATGAGATACCCAGGCTAATTTTGTACAAATACACTTAACACCTGAATTGATTTGCCAATTATCTAGAAAATATAATTATTAAAAACTGATTCTAAGAAAAGTAGAAAATTTTAAAGGAAAAGATTTCTTACAAAAGAATTGTTAGTGGACCACCCTGAGGCATAAGACATGGCTATTTTCATAAAATTTTAGGGTAGATAATTTCAATATTAAGAAATATGCAAGATCACACTTTACCCAACTCACAATAAACTGTGAAAAATAAATAAATGAAAAGAAGAGCAAGGAGGAGGGTAAGACCTGTCTGATATGTAAAACCAGCACAGGTGAGAAAGCCTAATGAAATATGAAGGCATACTTAAGGCAAATAAGGGATATTTGCTTGAAAATTTTGTGCTGTGAACTCTGGCCTTTTATTCATAGTAAAGTTTTCCCAACACAAAAATTGGAAACAAATTCCCTTATGTGCCTTCAGTATGCATTCATGGTTTTGCATTTAAATCTGAGATTGATTTGAGTTTGTTTAACCAGTAGTGCAAATTATGGATTACATTTTCTTAGATGATTACTTAGTTGCCTCAATACCATCTAGTTCGTAGTTTCTGTGTTGTTGACATATGGAATTTCTCTTCTGTTTCTATAGAGTAGGAATTTCCGATAGAATTTCTAAGGCTTTAGTTGATACAGAAGCAAATTGTCATATCTTTCTCCCAAAGATCAGCAGGTGGGTTTCAACATCCAACAGTTTGGTTAACAGCCAACCTCTTAATCACTGTGCCCTGGTGGCATAGTGGGTTGCTTAGTTGGGCTGTTAATAACCACAAGGCAAGCAGTTCAAAACCACCAACTGCTCTGAAGGGAAAAGACGAGGCTTTTTCTACTCCCGTTAAAAGTTAGTCTCAGACATGCACACTGCCTTACAGGGTGGCTATAAGTCTAGATCAACTCGATAGCAGTGAGTCTGGTTTTGAGTCAGTGTGATTAGTGCTTTGAGTTGCCCTGAAAAAGAGGAAGACTGTGAAGGAAATGGATTCACACAGTGTCTCCACAAATGGCCTCTAACATCACAGTTGTTATGAGAATGTTGCAGGATTGCTGTTCGTAGCGTGGCAACCAGACTGACCTACTCAACGGCATCTGACAGCAGGGATTCTTTATAGGGTTTCTGAGGCTGTACATCTCTCTCTCTTTTTTAATCATTTTAATGGGGGTTCCTGCAACTCCTATCACAATCCGTACATCCAGCCATTGTGTCAAGCACATTTGTACATTTGTTGCCATCATCATTCTCAAAACATTTGCTTTCTACTTGAGCCCTTGATATCACCTCCTCATTTTTCCTCCTCCCTCCTCCCTCCCCCTTCCCCCTTGATAATTTATAAATTATTATTATTTTGTCAAATCTTACACTGTCCAACATCTGCCCTTCACCCTCTTTTCTGTTGTCCATCTCCAGGGAGGAGGTTATCTGTAGATGAATCTTTATAGGAGAAGAAAGCCACATCTCTTTCTTCTTCCCTTCCCCCAAGACACATCGTGGTGGGTTTGAAGCCGCTAGCCACTTAGCAGTCCGCCTCTTACAGGGCAGAACCCTTCAAGGCATCTTGAAGAAGACACAACGCAGATCGTATTAAACAGTTTACAGATGGAAAGTGTGAAAGTTCATCACATTGCCTATTGGGCTCAGTTTGGCATAGATCTGCCACAGCCAGCACTTTGTTCTTCATCACCCTGGTAAATACATCATAAACCATGCTTTGCAATTGAAAAGCGTATTTTCTCCCTTTTTTCTTTCACATGACAAATCTTGGTTATCAGAACTTATGGTTTTTGGTGTGGCGTGCTAATCGTGCTCAAGTATTTTCTGATAATATTTTAAACTAAACTATCTGGCATATATGCATTACATAATTTTTCTTGTACAGTAGATAAAATATGCTAATTTGTGTAAATGGTCTTCTGGGTGCAGATGCGCCTACTGAAAGCAGGCTTATTTTAAAAGCTGCTTCTCTTTCATTGGAAGCTCCTTTTATATGCATAGTTTATTTTCCTAATGCTGTCTCAATATAGGAATAATTTTAAGGAGGCATTTGTAGTTAAATGAAAGGGAAAAAACAGCTCTATTGCCTTTAGTAAATATTAATGAGCTCGCAGATCATCTTGTTACTGAAAAGCAGCACTCTTTTGAGATTTTTGTGCCATTTCGGGCCTTTGTGGGCCCTGCTCTTTGTGGAGGATTAGCATTCTCGGTTCAGTGTTCCATTGTGAGTTCTGCTTCAGTTCCTCTGTGTGCTGACAGAAGACTCACCTTGGACTCTTATCAGGAGAGTCTAGGCATCTTAATAGTATATTGGATTTCAGCAAAGAGAAAAGTAAATCATTCAGAAATAATTAATCTGATTTATTCATTAGAAAACTTCACCACCAAAAGGAGAGTATTCCTGTCTGGGTATGTGTATGACGTCATCATTAGCAACATGAAATCTAACTTTTATTGATTTTGAGTGAAGAAAAGTTTAAAATCTGAATTCTTGATGTCAATATTCAGATATATGGTGTAGATGGAAAATTATTATCACCTATATGCAATCTGATGTAGGCACTCTTTTAAAAACAATGTTATTGTCATTTAATTCACATACCATACAGTTCAATTATATTAAAAATATGTTTTGTAATCATCACCACAATCAATATTAGAACATTTTCTTCTTTCTTGTACTCCTTGTCATTCGCTCCTCATTTACCCAAACCCTCCCCTACCAGACCCCTAAGAAACTATTAATCCAGTTACTCTCTTTATATATTTATCTACCCTGAATTCATGTACAGAAAAAAACAAAACAAAACCCCAAACCCTCAAAACAGCAGAATAAAACTGAGCAAAATCTCAATTGAAAAGAAAGCAGAAAATATTAAAAAGTAGAATAAATTTCAAACAAAGCAAAAAGTAGATCACGTGATCAGGTGCTACATTTTCACCTAAGGATATTTGGAATTATCCATTTCCCATTGTACTCTGCCTGATAGCAAGGCTCTTTACATCACCGGTCTACAGTCAAGGGGGTTTCTCTGGAAGTTTATTCCATGTGGGGACCCTGCAAATGGATTTTCACTGTCATCCATAACCTTCTGAAAACTAGGGGCCCAGAATTTCAGCTTTATTGTTCTCTCCTCTGGTCTTAGATTTTATTATTTATAATCATTGGGTCATATGGCCTGGCGAGCTTCTTCCATGGGCACTTAGCTGACAACTCACTTAGATGACTGCTTGTGTTAAGACGAGCTTTTAAAGCCCCAAATGCTATTCTTTCTGATAGTCAGACACAATCTGATTTCTTCAACACACTTTGCTCCAGCACCCTTTTCTTCAGTGACCTTTCATAAAGACGAGTGTAAAGTAGGGCACTATTTTATTTGATTTTATACAACACATCATGCTTACCCAAATATTGTTCAAAAATCACTTTTACTTTATAAGCAGTGTGGTTTTTTTTTCATTGTGTTGTGTCATAGGGAATTCAGAAAATATAACAATGAGATTATTGCCTCATCTTTCATCCTCCAACAGCTGTGTTGTATAAGATGGTTTTACTATATAAACAATGAATGCACTATTTGGTGATTTTATTCAATAACATACAATACAAATATGTAAGAAGAAGAAAATTCCTTTATTGATACAAGAGGGGTGTCATCAAAATTATCTATTAAAAATAAAATTTATAAAGCCTAGTTTTATTCTTTAAAGGGCATTGCTTGGCGAGGCAGTGTTTGCATTTCAGGACTGCAATAGATGACCCTTTTTAGACGGGGACATACATTCACAATCTGTTGTATGTATTTTTTTAATAACTTAGTGAATTAAATAAAACAGGAAAAATTTAATAGGTTATATTTTCTAGACAAAAGAAAGAAAATTCATTAAGGATCTGATTTGGAAGTCCCAGTAAATGAACTGGGTTTTACCTTAAAGCCACTTAGAGCAGATTTAAGAAACAGAATGAGTCCCTTGGACTTAAGGCTGAATGCCCTAGAGTGAGAAGTAGCAGATGACTGCTGTACCAAGGTTATGGAATTGCAAGTTGTTTGACTTGAGTGTGAATCTCTTGCTTTGAGGGTGTATAATGAAGGGTGACTCCAGACTGCAGTATGCTTACTATTTCCGTGCTCCCTATACTTTTCTGTGGTGTGTAAGTCTAGCAGGATGGTTCAACCTTTGTGAATGAGTGTTAGTGAGAGCTTTGCTCTATCTCAAACCCTCATTGTCTGCAAAATAATGTTCAATCACTTAAGATTTTAATCGGTGTCAAAATAAAAACATGTATTTTTGTCTAAAAAGCTGTCTTACATAAAAAAGTTGTCCTGTGCATAATTTCCTTTTCTCTGCATTGTTTTAAATTGTATACCATTGGATAAATTATTGATACTATCAATTAAATTACCCTATGCCCCCTGGGGATGATTTTTAATGTTCTCCAATAAAATGATAATGATGTTTCCAAGCAAATCTGGTTACATATATAAACTATAGATACATGAATGGGTTTTTGAGCTTGCACTTAATCATAACGCTAATCTAAGAATATTTTTTAGTACATATGTCATGGCCTGAGCAATACTTGATCTCATGGAGAAAGCATTGGAACTCTAGGTGCTATAGCATAAGTGTGGTGGGGGAAAAAAAAAAGATTGCATCCAGTTAGCAAAAAAGCATAGTGTCTGGAGTCTTAAAAGCTTGTCTTAAAACAAGCAGCCATCTAAGTGAGGAGCCAGCTAAGTCCTCACAGTACCCTAGAATTGCAAATAATGAAACCTACATCTGAAGGAGGGAACAGTACTAGAACTTAAATTCTCAAACCTGGTTTGCAGAACATTATAGATGACAATGAAAGCCCAAAATCCATTTGCACAGGCCCCAGGTGATTAGGCCTTTGGAGGATCCCCTCTGACCTCAGGACTTGGATATAAATAACCTTCCTATCAGACAAAATGCTTTGAAAAGTGGATTATTGAAGATGTAGTCAGTTTAAATTGTAACACTTTATAATTTGATCTCCCTTTTGACCTATTTTAAATTCATTTTGGCATTTAGTATTTTGTGCTTTGATTACAATTGAGGCTTTTCTGTTTTATTTATTCATTGTTTGGTTTTTGTTGGTTTTGTTTTTTTAGGTTTTTCCATATATGGAATCCAGGATAAGTAAAGCTATAGAGACAGTAACTGGATTAATAGTTTCTCAGGAGCATAGCAGGGGAAGCTCAGGGGCAATGGAGAGCTATTAACAATGAGTACAAGAAAGATGAAAATGTTCTAAAATGGATTGTGGTAATGATTGTACAACTCTTTATAATATGACTAAACTATTGAATTTCATCATAGGTAAATTATATGTATATAAAACTGTTTTTTAAAATTAATTTCTTAGAGTCAGAAAGATCACTGTTTGAAAATACACTGGTCAAATGATCTCTAAGGTTACATCTAGCTCTAGAATTATAGCATCAAGGGGTGTCTTTTCTTTCTTTCTTTTTTTCAATCGTTTTATTACAGGCTCATACAACTCTTATCACAATCCATACATGCATCAATTGTGTAAAGCACATATGTACATTCATTGCCCTCATCATTCTCAAAACATTTGCTCTCCACTTAAGCCCCTGGCATCAGCTCCTCATTTTT
>NW_022109491.1:41789190-41792877 GCF_000313985.2 Echinops telfairi
CATTTGCTCTCCACTTAAGCCCCTGGCATCAGCTCCTCATTTTTCCCCCTCCCTCCCTGCTCCCCAGTCCCTTATGAACCCTTGATAGTTTATAAATTATTATTTTGTCATATGTTGCCCTGTCCGACGTCTCCCTTCACCCACTTTTCTGTTTCTGTCCCCTAGGGAGGAGGTCATATATACATCCTTGTAATCAATTCCCCCTTTCTAATCCCCCCTCCCTCTACCCTCCCAGTATCGCCACTCATACCACTGGTCCTGAAGGGATCATCCACCCTGGATTCCCTGTGTTTCCAGTTCCTATCTGTACCAGTATACATCCTCTGGTCTAGCCAGACTTGCAAGGTAGAATTCAGATCATGATAGTGCGGGGGTTGGGGGTGGGGAGGATGGGGAGAAGCATTTAGGAACTAGAGGAAAGTTGTATTTTTCATTGTTGCTACATGGCATCATGACTGGCTCATCTCCTCCCCGAGACCCCTCTACAAGGTGATCTCCAGTGGCCTACAAATGGGCTTTGTGTCTCCACTCCGCACTCCCCCCCTCATTCACTATGGTAAGATGTTTTGTTCTGATGATGCCTGATACCTGATCCCTTCGACACCTCGTGATTGCACAGACTGGTGTGCTTCCTCCATGTGGGCTTTGTTGCTTCTGAGCTAGATGGCCGCTTTTTTACCTTCAAGCTTTTAAGACCCCAGATGCTATATCTTTTGATAGCCAGGCACCACCAGCTTTTTTCACCACATTTCCTTATTCACCCACTTTGTCTTCAGTGGTTGTGACTTAGGGGATCCATTGGATACAACAGTCAATGGGCTCCTTTAGGGATGGGAACAATGACTTGACTCTCTTGACTGTCAACTCAGTTAGCTGAATCACCATTAAGACATCTAGAAGTTTTCAGCTTTTCTCTACTAATAGATTTTCTTTTCATCACTTATATATTGATTTGTTATACTGTGGTTGTTTGTGTGTTGCTGTGGTGCTAGAATCTATGTCACTGACATTTCAGATGCCAGCAGAGTCACTGAAAATGAACATCTTACAGTAGAGCATCCAGACTAAGAACAGACCACAAATAAGGAATAGGCTATCACGTCTGAAGAATTAGTCAATGAAAAATTATGGACAGAATAGAAACTTTTGTCAGATATTGTCAAAGATAGTGCTATAAGATTATGCAGATAGCACAACTTTGCTTGCTGAAAGTGAGGAGAACTTGCTGATGAAGATCAAGTATTACAGCCTTCAGTATGAATTAACATTTAATGTAAAGAAGACCCAAATTCTCACAGTTAGACAAGTAGGTAATATCATGATAAGTAGAGGGAAAAAATGAAGTCGTCAAGGATTTCTTCTTGCTTGTATTCACAAACAGTGCTCAGGGAAGTAGCAGTCAAGAGAACAACCAATGCATTGCAGTAGGTAAATCTGCTACACGAGACCTCTTGATTTTGAGGACCGAGGTGTGCCAGGGACCCAAGCCATGGTATTTTCAATTGCCTCAATTGAATACAATTTTATGAATATAAGTGAAAGTTGGACGTTGAATAAGGAAGACCTAAAAATAATTATACCTTTAAATTATGGTGCTGCTGAAGAATAGTGACAGTACTATGGATTGCCAAAAGAACAAACAAACCTTAGCAGTACAGCTGGAATGCTCCTTAGAGAGGGGGATGGTGAAGTACTTTGCCTCAAGTACTTTAGCCATGTTAGAAGAGACCAGTACATCGAGAAGCACATGGCGAAGTAGAGGGGCAATGAAAAAGAGAGCCTTTGACAAGATCTAGTTATGTGGGGGCTACACTGATGGCTCAGATACAACAACAGTTGTCATGATGGCACAGGACTGGGCAGTATTTTGTTCTTTTGTATACAGAGTTGCTGAGTCCGAGCTGAGTAGCTGGCATCTAAAAACAATAAGGTGGAAATTACATCTTAAGAGAAGTACTCTCCCTGCTGTTGGTTCCTACTGGAACCATCCATTCTTCTTTCTTCCCAGGGAAGTTGGCATGCAACACAATTAAAATGGAATTCAAATTAATAGTTCCTGTTAATTTTTATAAATATCTAGTACCATTTTGAGAATTTATTTTCATGTCAAACAAATGGTATGACCTAAACAAATGGTGAAGCTTAAAGATCCTTATTTAAGTTATGGTTGAAAAAAGAAGGAAAACATGCTGGCCTTAGGAAGGTATGTGTATATGTGCATGTCTATGTGCTGTTTTTAGCCTGTGTGGAATAATAGAAACCGTATCTGCTTTATATATTTAATTCTACCCGTTAATCTGCTTAGTCGTTTGAAAAATACATGGATCTCCCATGATTCCATATAGAATAATCATATATTACTAGTGTCGAAACTAATTTGAGGCATTTTGAAAATGCAGTTACTTTTTTCAAACCAATGAGTTATCAGAGCACTGTTACCTAAAACAGTTAATTTTGGTTTGAAAATGGGTTTAATTTACTAGCTAATGGTATTTTTCATAGAGATTATTTTACTTTGTTAGTCTTTCGTCTATCTTCTTTTTTGTTATTTTAATTGAGTTTTTATCCAATTGACATTGTTTCATTCTAATTGCAGTGCCTCCATGTTTTTGTTTCTGGAACAAAACAAGTTTTATTCATTCATGAGCTGGTTACTTGAAAATTAGAAGGCATTTTTTAATTGAAAAATAAAAGTACATGTATTGGGTGTGTTATCAAGATAGTTCAGAAAAAAAGTATTGCTATCATCTGCCCAAATATAGTATGAATGCTGTTCTACAGCCTAATCGATGTGAAGAGCATTGCAGATGAGGGGATCCTTACAAAGCCAAGTTGACAACCCTGGAGCCCAGCCTTCTACTGGATGGGCCACCATGGGGGGTGAGTATTTCCCTGTTGGTCTTCAATCTGCCAATCTAAATAAATGGGAAGTTAGGACTTGGCCCGCCATAATCCAACAGTAATGACTCATTGTTTGGGTTTGTTTTATCGAGGGAGAGGCGATTTTTGTTTTGTTTTGTTTTAGTTTTAATGAAAGGTTACAGGACATATTATTTCCCATTCACCAAAATATACATATTTTGTTGTAGGGCACTGGTTGTAATCTCCCGGGGATTTTGCATCTTAGGGCATAAGCACTGAGCTAGAGTTTAAGGGCCTTGAACCAAAAAGCCCAGCTCACTGCCGTCAAGTCACTTCTGACTTACAGACAGGGAAGAACTGCCCTGTAAGCTTCCAAGACTGTACTTGTTTATGGCAGTCGAATGAACCGTCTCAGAAATATGCGTGGGTCATTTCACATTAGGAAATAGTAATGTTGAGAATCAGGTGAGTGGGTGGGTAAAGACCTAAAGCTAGATTGTTTGGTAAACACCAGGGATTTACTAATGGTTACAAGGAAAGCTGATGAGACTTGTCTCGTATTATTTTGGACATGTAATCAAGGAAAGACACCATGTTCAGCAAGGAAGAAGATCAACCAAAAAGAAAAAAGATGTTCAAGATAGATAGATACGGTAGCTGCAACACAGTTTCAAGCGTAGCAGTGAGTATGAGGATGATGCAAAGGTGGGCAGTGTTTTATTTTATTGTGCGTGGACTCACCATGAATTGGAACCACCGTGACAGTACCTTTCAACAACACAAAGAGAAAACAAAGAGCAAAGCACTTTTTCTTTTTTTTTTTTT
>NW_022109491.1:41793661-41821389 GCF_000313985.2 Echinops telfairi
TACTTTTTGATAGCCGGGCACCATCAGCTTTCTCCGCCACATTTGCTTATGCACCCATTTGTCTTCAGTGATCCGTTCGACACCTCGTGATCACACAGGTTGATATGTTGTTCCATGTGCGCTTTGTTGCTTCTGAGCTAGATGGCCGCTTGTTTACCTTCAAGCTTTTAAGACCCCAGATGCAAAGCACTTTTTCTGTAATGTCTTTTACCACTGAGATTCTTGCTGAGGTGGATGGAGAAAGACCAACAGAGACTGTCAACAGAGTGTGGATGGAATTTGGAAGGGTGGATGCCACTCCTTGGCTTGAGACTGCATGGTTTCAATCTCTGCCTCGGCTTGAGACTGCATAGTTTCAATCTCTGTCTCTAGTCTTTCTGTGATCCTCCACCCCATGTCCGTCACTCAGCAATCCCTGAGTTTCTTTCATAAGGACATCTGGCACTTGATTTAAGGAGCCCTGGTGACACAGTGAGTTAAGCATTGAGCTGTTAACCAAAAGGTCTTTGAGTGGTTCAAACCTACCGTTAGTTTCACAGGAGAAAAATGGGGTTGCCTGCTTCCATAAAGATTTATAGTCTCAAAAATGCCCTGGGGGAATGCTACCATGTTCTATGAGTCACAACCAACCGTAGGCAGGGAGTTTCTTTGTCTTTTCTTTTTCGGTCCCTAAATTTGAAGCACATCTTAAAAGCAGTGCTTCATGTCAAGAACATTTACTTAATTACATCTGCAAAGACTCTTTTTCACAGTAAGGTTTTCAGCTAGTAGAGTACAAAGGAGATTTAGAAACTGTTCAATAAAAGACATTGATATAAATATCTTGCTACTTAATGATATAAATATCTTGCTACTTAATAAAAAGGATCAAGTCCGTACATTATCTGAAGAAGTTTTCCTACTTCCCTGTTAAATTTTACCACTTGTTTACCCAATTTCCAAACTAGTTATTATTTTTTTGAGTTGCATACCTTTAGTTATTCTAAGGTGAGCAAGCTGTGCGTGGCCTGCTCCATTGAGTAGACTAAGCTGTACAGGGAGGAGGCAGAAATGGCTGTTATAAGGAATTAGAAACCCTGCTCTCCCTGCCCCTTGAAGGACCATAGCAACTGAGAAAATCTGGATACACCCATAGGATCCAAGACTACAGACAAGACAAATGGGACAATGTAGAACGTGCTGGCGGTGTCAGTCACCAAGTCATTAATTCCTAGGTCTTGTTTGCAATGGAGCTGTTTTACCTTACAAATCTACTTTGAATCCAGTTATGTAATTTTCCTTCTTTGTTCTTTGTCTCATATCAACAACTCTTGAAATACTGACATGAATACTCCTGCCTTTCAGTTTTTTCTCGCAGCTTCTTTCATTTTACCTGAGAGTGCCATATCACTTAAAAGAACTATAGGTGACCTCCTCCCTGGGGGACAGACAACAGAAAAGTGGGTGAAGGGAGATGTCCGACAGGGCAAGATATGACAAAATAATAATTTATAAATTATCAATGGCTCATGAGGGAGGGGGAGCGGGGAGTGAGGGGAAAAATGAGGACCTAATGCTGGGGACTTAAGTGGAGAGGAAATGTTTTGAGAATGATGAGGGCAATGAATGTACAAATGCGCTTTATACAATTGATGTATGTATGGATTGTGATAAGAGTTGTATGAGCCCCTAATAAAATGATTAAAAAAAAAGGTGAAAATGCCCTTACCTGTGCAACTAGATAGCATTTACTTTATTACAAAAATGTGCCTATATGCTCTCAAAGGAGGGTAAGTGTTTTCTTGGCAGTGCACTCAAACTTGTAGTAAAATGGAGAAATTATGTAATTTAACTTTTCAAATAAAATTTTTAAAATAAAAGAAAGAAAGCATTAGACAAGTATATAGTGCCAGACTCGTAGAGATTATTATACCATAGAAAAATTGAGATTACTTTAGTACTCAATTTTTATGTAAAGAATATATGTTAAATAATGTTGGCAAACTGCAACCTTTTAGCACGTTAGTTTCCTGTGGTGTGGCCTGCGCATTATTTGCTGCTCTTTATATCAGCATATGATATGAGGAAATATGGCATGTAATGCTGCTCTGAAATTAAAAAAAAACCTCAAATATAAAATAAGAACAATTAAGAGAATACTATGGAGATTTTCAGTGAAAATTAAAAGTAAGTATTTCTACTTAAATATATAGTTCAGAAAATTTTAGAAAATTCATGAATTCTAAATTATCTATGCCTTTCAAGACCCTGCTTGACAATGTTCAGTTTATCTTATGTAGGACTGATTTATATAGATTTCTAACATTATTTTTTATTACGAAGGAATAATCTTACTTACATCAGAAAATGACATCTGTAGGAAATTTTTATTATTAAATGTAAGCCAAATTGGATTAAAATAAATTTTAATATGAAATTTTGAGTATTCTGTTAATTTGGAAATTATTCTTGTTTATATTCTATTTTTTAATCCTATATGTGAATCTTGTTTTAGAGTGAAAAAATTACTATGCATATTTTATTATATTAAATATATTTGTGATCTTTAAAATGAACAGATTTAGGAAGCAGCAAAAAATTATGTAATGTTTGAATTGCATTTTTAAAAGTTATTTAAAATTGTGTTGATACTGCACTATTCAATTATACTTTATAAAATATTAATTTTCAGGAATTTATTTTCACTAGAGTAGTGCAACAAGATATTTTAACTAAGATCATCCAAATTTGGAGTGCTATAATGTTATTTTATAATTAACAATATGCATGTAATGAGATATATTTAGCATTAAACAGAAAATTTTATCTTAACAGTAAATGGGAAATATGTTTTAATATTTTAGTTCTATCACTTGTATATCAGTTTTGAGTGTTGCTGTGATGCTGGAAGCTATGTCATTGATGTTTCAAATGCGAGCAGGGTCACCCAAGTCGAACCGATTTCAGGAGAGCTTCCAGACTAAGAACGGGCTGTAAAGAAGGAATAGGCTTTCCACTTCTGAGGAATCAGCAAAGGAACCCTTATTTACAGAATCAAAACATTGTAAGATACTGGAAAACTCATGAAAAGGAGCAGAACATTGTCAGAGACAGTGCCATAAGATAAGTCCCTCAGGCCTGGAGCATTCAAACTATGACTGAGGAAGAGCTAGCTTCTCAAAGTAGAGTCTACCATAATGACGTGGATAGTCTTTTGGTCTTCTTTACAGTGAGTTGTAATCAATACTGAAGGCTGGAATCCTTGATCTTCATCAGCAAGTCCTTCAAATTCTCCTGACTTTAAACAAACAAGGTTGTGTCATCTACATATCACAGTTTATTAATATGCCTTCCTCAGATCCTGGTATTTTTCTTCATATAATCCAGTTTATCTGATTATTTTCTCCACATACAGAATAGATTTTGAATAGGCATTAGTTAGCTGAAATGGTCTCATATTGGCCATTTTGAATCAGAATACCATATAGTTTAACAATCTAGGAAGGGAGCTAATGGCATTACATAGAAGATATATCTTGAAATACAATGCTGTTTGTGACAGGATTATACCTGTTTGCATTCACGGAAATTCAATCTATACAATTATTATTCAAATTTATTCACAAATGACCAAAGTGAGGAAGCTGTTGAAGAATTCTATGAAAGTCTTCAATCTGAAATTGTTCAAACATGCAATCAAGATGTATTGATAATTATTACTAATTGGAATGTAACAGTTGGAAATAAATAATAGGAACAATTCTTAGAAAATACCACCTTGGTTGAAACAAAGCCAGAGATTGCATGATAAAATTTTGAAAGACCAATTACTTCTTCATTACAAATACCCTTTTCAATAAGAAAGATGATTGAGTATATACGTGGTCTTCTCCAGATGGAAATAAAGTTGATTACTTCTGTGGGAGGAAACAACAGAGCTCAGTATCAGCAGCTAAAACCAGGCCAAGAGGTGACTGTGGAAAAGATCATCAATTGCTCGCATGCAAATTCAGGATGAAGCTTAAGAAAATTAAAACAAGTCCATGAGAGACAAAATATGACCTTGAGTCTACCTGCCTGTATTTGAAGAACATCTCAAGAACAGATGCATTGAGCCCTAATGACTGAAGACTGGAAGAGCTGAGGGATGACATCAAGAACACAATCCGAGAAGAAAGCAGAAGGTCATCTAAAGGCAGGTAAGAAAGGAAAGCTCAGCACTTGCTCTTAATCAGAAGTATCTAGGGGACATGCAAGAAATGATGACGTCAAAGAGAACATTTCAAAAGACAGGTCAAGAATATAATGTAAACTAGTGTAATGAAATGTGCACAGGCCTCGACTTAGAAAACCAAAAAGGAAGACCGTCACAGCGTACCTTAACCTGAGAGAGCTGAAGAAAAAGTCAAGCCTTGAGCTGCAACATTGAAAGAAACTATAGGACTATATTGAATGATGTAGGAAACATCAAAAGAAGATGCAAAGAATACATTGTCACTCTACCAAAAAGAACTGGTTGACATTCACTTTTTCAGGAAGTTGCATGTGAGCAATAACTAATGATATTGAAGGGAGAAGTTCAAGCTTCACTGAAAGATTAGCCAAAATCTGTTGTTTCTGTTGGGTGCCGTCGGGTCAGCTCCCACCCATAGCGACCGTATGTACTACAGAAGGAAACACTGCAGGGTCCTGTGCCATCCTCACCATTGTTACTGCGCCTGAGCCCATTGATGCAGCCACTGTGCCCATCCACCTCCTTGAGACCCTTCCCCTGTTCTCTGTCCTTTCACTTTGCTCAACATGATGTCCTTCTCTATGGAGTGGTTTCTCCTGACAATATGTCAAAACTATGTAAGAGGAAGTCTTTCCATCCTTGCCTTAAAAGAAGCACTGTGATCGTATTTCTTCCAACACATAAGGGTTTTTCCTTTTAGCATTTCATGTGAGTTTCAATATTCTTCTCCAGCACCACAATTCCATTACATTAATTTTCTTAGCTCTTCCTTATTTAATGTCCAACTTTCACATGCATATAAGGCAGTGGGAAATACCATGGCTTTTGTTAGAAGCACATTAGTCCTCAAAGTAACATCGTTGTTCTTCAGCATTCTAAAGTGGTCTTGTGCAGCAGCTTTACCTAATATAATGTACCTTTTGATCTCTTGACTGCTGCTTCTATGAACATTGGTTTTTGATATAAGCAAGATAAAACCTTGACAGCTTCAAATGTTTCTCCATTTATCATGATGTTATCTATTGGTCAAATTGTGAGAATTTTTCTTCTTTACATTGAGTTTCAATCAACAATAAAGGCTTTAATCCTTGATTTTCATCAATAACTGCTTCCATTTCTCCTCACTTTCAGCACACAATGTTGTGTCACCTGCAAATCTCAGATTGTCAAAAAAATCTTTATTCAAATCCTGATGCTACATTCTTCTTCATATAATCCAGCTTCTCAGATTATTTGCTCAGCACACAGATTGAGCCAATATGGTAAGAATATACAACCCTGATACACACCTTTCCTGATTTTAAATCATGCAGTATACCCTTGTTCTGTTCACACAACTGCTTCTTGATCCATCTACAAGTTCCACATGTGTACAATGAAGTATTCTGGAATTCTCATCCTTCTCAAGATTATCCTTAGTTTGTTATGGTCCAGCCAGTTGAAAACTAGGCTCTAGGAATGGATATCATACAAAGCCAAATGTTTCAACACCTTGATTAAGCAAAGGAAGTACTCATTCTTTTATAGAAATTTGGAAGAGAGTTATTTGGCTGACTGGAAGAGATCCATATTTGTACCCATTAGATCCACCATTAAAAACGGTGACCTGATAATGGATAGATTATAGAATAATAGCATTAATATCACATGCTATAAATTTTTCTGAAAATCGTTCAATAGCGGTTGCAGCAGAACATTGACAAAGGTACAGGCTTCAGAAGAGGACATGCAACTAAGGATATAATTTCTGAATGTCAGATGGATCTTGGCCGAAAGCAGAGAATAACAGAAAGATGTTTACTTGTGTTTCATTGACCATGCTAAGGCATTTGACTGTATGGATCATAAAAGAAAAAACAAACAATCGAAAAGAAAAAAAACATCGGTAACCTTGAGAAAAATGGAAATCCTAGGACACTTCATTTTGTTCATACAGAACTTGTACATAGATCAAAAGGCAATTGTGCTAACAGAACAAAGGCATACTGAATGATTTAAAATCAGGAAAGGTGTGCTCATGGTTGTATCGTCTCACCAGACCTATTCAATCTACATACTGAGAAAATCACCAGTGAAGCTAGACTATAGAAAGAAAAATGTGAAAAAATGAGGACCTCATGCCAGGGGCTTAAGTGGAGAGAAAATGTTTTGAGAATGATGAGGACAATGAATGAACAAATGTGCTTTACAAAATTTGTGTATGTATGGATGGTGTTAAGAGTTGTAAGAACCTCTAATAAAACGATTAAAAAAGAGAAAGAAAGAAAAATGTGGCATCAGAATTTTGTGATGCCTTATTAGGTTTATTAATAAGTTGTGATATGCAGGCAATACAACATTGCTTGTGGAAATGTGGACTTGAAGCAGTTGCTGATAAAGATCAAGGCTTGGAGCTTTCAGTGTAGATTACAATTTAAGGTAAAGAAAGACAAAGTATTTCACAGCTTAATCAGTAGGTTGCATGGAGTATAAAATGGGGTTGTCAAGGATTTTTTTATGGTTGTATCCTCAGTCGATGTTCATACAATAGTAGTCCCAGGATCAAACAATGCATTGCATTAAGTCAATCTACCACACAGTGCCTTTTTAAAATGTTGAAAAGCAAGAACATTACTTTGAGGACAAAGATGCACCTGACCCAAGCCAGGTATTTTCCATTACCTCATATGCATGTGTAATATAGACATTGGATAAGGAAAACTGAAGAAGCATCCATATATCTGAATTATGGTGCTTACAGAGAATATTGAATGTACCTTGAACTACCAAGGGATTAAACTAAGCTGTCTTTGGAGAAGTATGGCCAGACTGGTCATTAGAAGCAAGGTTGGTGAGATTTCTTCTCACACACTTTGGACCTGTTATCAGGAGACACCAGTCCCTGGAGAAGGAGATTGTGCTTGGTAAAGTAGAAGGGCCGTGAAAAAGAGGAAGACTTTAGACAAGATAGACTGACATGGTGGTTACATCAAAGGGCTGAATCAAGCACCATTGTGATTATGGCACAGGACCAGCCAGTATTTCAGTCTGTGGTTCATAGAGTTGTCATGAGGTGGAGCAAACTGGATGGCATCTAAAACCAACAACCAAATATGTTGTCTACTAAACCAAGTGCACAAGGTGAAGATGAATTCTCCCACCCACGCCATCCTTTCAAGTATTAAATGACAATAAGAGTATGTTATACCAAACTCTAGCTGTGTTTTCCTTGAGTTTCATATCTATAGTAATATGTACTTCATGGTGATCAGCCTACCTTATTACCTGGGAGAGCATCCATGAGTCTACCATCTTCAGGTTCCTTGACTGGGTCTACCATCCTTACATTTGGACAGCCGTACCATTAATATGAATTCCTGCAACGCATTATCTAACTTCTGAAATCATATTTACCATAGTCTCCCATTTGAACTGGATATTCAATTTCTCCCCATTTTGGACCTTTCCATTGATATCTATTAATGCTTAGCCTCAGACATTTAATATATAAAAGGGCATGCATACACATGACTGTCCTCAAATTAAATTATTTGTTCAACTATCCAGTCTCTTTCCTTCTCACTGTAGCTGATTTTATATACACCAACTGATCTTCATTCTTATTTCAACAGACCGATTTTTTTATCTCAGTATTTTATTGTCAGGATAATACTACATAATAAGCAATGACAAAATTCAGCAAAATAATAGCTAAGACTTATTGGTTATTTCATCTTGCATTGATGGGCTGCTCCCTGTCTCTGTTCATCCTGTTAGGTACCATCCAGTTGGTTCTGACTCGTAGTGACCATACATACAACAGAATGAAGCAACCCTGGGTCTGCGCCAGCTTCACATTGTTGCAGCCATTGTGTCAATCCATCTTGTTGAGGGTCTTTGTCCTTCCTGCTTTCCTTCAACTTTAAAAAATATGATTTATTTTCCAGGGACTGGTGGCCCCCAATTACCAGGGAGTCTTTGGGCTCTTTCTTCTGGGATAAACTAATTCAACCAAGTATGTTTTTCTCATAGATAGTAGAAGCACAAGAAGATATTAGAAATACACTCAGAACCTGCATGCCATCAATAAATGTGTAAATCCTGTTCTATATATGCATATATGTATGTTTATCATGAGAAACCTTGAATTGCCAAGATTTGTTGTATTTTTATCCAAATGATGAAAATGTCATAGTTTTTTTTTTGCAAGCCACCACCCTTCCCTTAAGGTTTTTCAGTAAACTCCCATTATCCTATTTTTTCTTAATAGCACCATGTAAATTGCCTCTGAGTAGAGTACTATTAATATAATAAAATGTGGAACTTTTAATTCAAATTTCTTACCCTATTTTTTACATATTACTTTTTCTAGTTCTTAATTGATCAGTTTGTGTGAGCTACGTTCGCTTTAAAACAAATTGTTTTGAGGAGAGAAGAAAATATCAATATGACCAACTATAAAGTCATCTTGATTGAGTTGGCAGTTTATAGTAATCATGGGAACAGCTAGATCCCCACCCCCAAAAAGAAAAAATGCCCTCCGCTGCTATCTTGTATCACATTTGGCAGTGCTGGGAAACTTGAAAACTTGGGTATATGTATGTACATTTCTACTTCTCAAACCAGGAGCTGTCATTTTATAACAGAAAGCATGTTGTGAAAATAAATCAGTTTTCAGTCTTTGACTTCATACTGCTATGAAAAAAAAAGTTCCAAAAGATGGAAATGTACATAAGTTATCTTAAGGGGAATAAAATACTTCCAAGAAGGTAAAGTACCAATAGTAAGTTATCAATTTTCAACTCTGGCTTTCTGTTTCTCATTGTAATGTTGTACTTCTTGTGAACCAGTATTAATTCAACAAATACTGATTATAGCATGTGGAATAATATGGAGCTCCAGGATTATAAGAAGGGCATGTTATCCACATTCATAGAGTTTGTAATATAGTTGGCATTATATAATAAACACTGAGCTTATTTTTCTGGAAACACCTGAACAGTTCTTTCATAACCTAAACTTTATTTTTATTCATTTATTTTTTTGAGGCGGGGAAGAGACACCAACGTTATATGCTTCCAATTTGTTTTCAGACCTCAATCTCTGGGAGATTGTGAGCAATGGCAAATGGATTATAAATAGTGGCTGGATTATGAATGTGGTTATAGCTATCAGTTTTCTATCATCAAGTGAGGGGGGATTATATTCCATTTTTCTCATTGAAGTTCAATAAGATATTTCATAGTTATTGGGTATAGTGTTGTGTTCATTTGGTGATTGTGAGTTATTCATGTAGTTATAAGCTTAAAATGACATGTCAATTCATGAATTGAAGACTTGTGATCCTAAAATAGTTGCTCCCAAATCTCCATGGGATATTAAAAAAAATATTTTTTATACTTATTATGCATTTTTGATCCTTGATGGCTGGTGTAGTTGGTTCAAGTCCACTAGCTGTTCCAAGGGTGAAAGATGAGGCTTTCTAATCCAATAAATATTTAAAATCTCAGAAACCCAAAATGGCAGTTATACCCTGTACAGATTAAGAACAGACAACTAAGAAGGAATCAGCTGTCCACTTTGGATGTAGTAGCTGCTGAATACCTTATGCATAATTTCTAAACATTATCAGATACTGAATGCTTAATAAACAAGCAGAATGTTGTTGAAGATAGTGCTAGAGGATGGGCCCCTTGGGTCGGCCGGCACTGGACATGTAGCTCAGGAGGAGTTGCTTTTTTGAAGTAGAGTTGGCTGTGGTGTCTTCAGTTGGGTAAAGCCTGTTGGAGGAAGCCTTTGGGATTTTGAAAGTGCATGACACAAGGTAAGGAGAATTAGGCGCAAAAATTTGGTAGTGATCAGAACTTGCAATGTGTGGAAATGAATCTAGGAAATCTGTGAATCTAAGAAAGTTGGCAGTTGTGAAAAGAAAATGGAATCCTTAAAGATGGATATCCCAGGCATTAGTGAGCTGAAATTGAATAATAAGTGTGTTGTGCTGATTGGGTTTCCTTGAAGGCAGATAGATAGAATCTTATCACAGATAGCATCTTCAGATTGAAAATCCTTTGATTTACTATGCTGAGAATTACATAATCAAGAGGAATGGAGGGGCATTTGCTGACAAAAAAGACTTTGCAAAATTCAATATTGAAGTACAACGCTAACAGAAATTGGTCAAACATACAATCCAGATGCATGGCTAATTATTGGTGATTCGATTGCAAAAGCTGGAAACAAATAGTAAGGAACTGTTGTTGGAAAGCATGGATGTGGTTATGGAAACAAAGCTGGAAAGAACTTTACAAGACCGACAGCTTCTTCAAAGCAATTTCTGTTCAACAACACAAACATCAATTTTGCACATGAACTTACCCAGATGGAACAGACAAAAATCTTATTGACAACATGTGTGTTAGATGAGAGAGTGGAGAAGGTGAGAGGCTGTGGAACAGACCATCAATTGCTTATATGTAAGTTCAAGATATGATGGAAGAAAATTAAAACAAGTTCGCGAGAGCCAATATCATCTTGAGTCTATCCCACCTGAATTCCAAGAACATGTCAAGACAGATCTGACATGTTGAACTCTAATGGCAGCAGCCCTGAGGAGCTGTGGATCAAGAACACCATTCATGAAGAAAGCGAAAGGTCATTTAAAGATTAAATCAAAGTGGATGTGAAAAGAGATTCTGAAACTTGCTCTAAATTGAAGAGCATTGAAATCAAATGGAAGAAAGGATGGAGTAACCTGGATAAAAAATTTCGAAAGTCAGTTCTAGAAGTCAAAGTAAAATATAATGAAATGTGCAAAGACCTAGAGTTAGAAAATCAAAGTGGAAGAATGTGCTCTGCATCTCTTAAACTGGAAGAACCAAGGACACCATTCAAGCCTCAAATTGCAATCTTGAAACAGTCTATGGAAAAAGTATTGAACGATACAGGAAGCATCAAAAGAAGATGGAAAGAATACACAGAACCTTTGTTCCAAAAAGAACAAATTAACATTCCTCCATTTCTGGAGGCAGCATATGAGCAAGAACCAATATTGCCGACAGAAGCAGGTGAAGCTACACTGAAAGCATTAGCCAAAAACAAGACACCTGGAATGGATGGAATACAAATTGAAATATTTCAACAAGCTGATAAAGCACTGTAATCTGATCAAGCACTCACTCATCCATGCCAGGAAATTTGTAGGAGGCTTAGGCTAGATTCAGAAGAGGATATGGAATTAGGGATATATTCGCTGATGTCAGATGGACTTAGGCTAAAAAGAGAGAATACCATTAAGATGTTTACTTGTCAAGTCGAAGGTATTTAACTTGCCATTAGACTGTTTGGGTCATAACAAACTATGGATAACCTTGAGCAGAATGACAATTCCATAACTCTGTGGCTCAAGAGGCAGTCGTGCGAAAAGAACAAGGGAATATTACTTGCTTTAAAATCAGGAAAGATGTGTGTCAGGGTTGTATCTTCTCACCACACTTCTTCAATTTGTATGCTGAGCAAATTATCAGAGAAGTGGGATTATACGAAGAAGAATGTGCCATCAGGTTTGGAGGAAGGCTTATGAACAACCTGCGACAGTCAAATGACACAACCTTGCTCACTGAAAATGAGCAGTACTTGAAGTACTTGCTGATGTAGACCAAATATTGTAACCTTCAGTGTGGATTATAACTGAATGTAAAGAAGACCAGAATCCTCACAACTGGACCAATAACTAACCTCTTGATAAATGGAGAAAAGCTTGATGTTGTTAAGGATTTTGTCTTCCTTGTCTCCACAATTAAAGTGTATGGAAGTTGCCGTCGAGATCAATTGATGCATTGCATTAGGTAAATCTGCTGCACAAGACCTCTTTAGAATGTTGAAAGGCAAGAATGTTACTTTGAGCACTGAGGTGTGTCTGACCCAAGTCGATATTTTCGATGACCTCATATACATGTGAAAATTAGATACCGAATAAGGAAGATCAAACAAAAATCAATGCATTTCAATTGTGGTGTGTGAGAAGAATATTGAAAGTGCAGCGGATGGATAAAGGACAAACTCATCTGTCTTGGGAGAAATTCAGCCAGAGTGCTCCTTCGAGGCAAGGATGGCAAGACTTCATCTTACAGACTTTGGACATGTTGTGAGGTGAGACCAGTCCCTGGAGGGCATCATGCTTGGTAAGGTAGAGGGGCCCCCAACAGAGAAAGGCTCTCAACAAGATGGGTTGACACTGTGGCTGCAACAATGGGCACAGGAATAGGAATAATTGTGAGGATGGTGCAGGATCGTGCAGGGTTTCTATCTTTTGTGCATTAGGTGTTGCAACCAACTCGGTGGTACCTAGCAACAATTCAGGCCTATAGAACCACTGTCACTCAGAGTCAACTCAAGAACAGTGAACTTTAGCATTTGGAT
Source organism: Echinops telfairi (assembly GCF_000313985.2). Lineage (NCBI taxonomy): Eukaryota > Metazoa > Chordata > Mammalia > Afrosoricida > Tenrecidae > Echinops > Echinops telfairi. The sequence goes on from NW_022109491.1 coordinate 41,806,272, forward strand.
TATTTATTTGAATTTGAAGAGTCACTGTCAGTCAGAGATTACAAATTCCTGCTTGTGAGACATATTTATATAAAATATGGTTTTTTTTTGTTTGTTTTAGTTCATTCTCTTTTCTTTCTTATTTTGAGGGATGCCAAGACAACGATAGGCCAGTGTGAATTTAGGAGATTACTTTGCTGAGTGGAGTATACAAATGAAAAAAAAAGTTCTTTTTAAAAAGAAAAATTAAATCAATGTACCATGAAAATATTCATAAGGTATCATGACTTTAAAAATAGCTCACAGTAATAAAAAGATAAATCCTATTGTAATCTTAGCTTATTTCCTTTTGTTACTGGAGCAAGCTTCCAACTGTAGTTTCTTTCCCTGCTCAATAAGAATAACAAAGCATGGACCCAAGTTTACTATATATGTAAAAAAAAACTATATTACAGAGGAAAATTACCTTACAAGGGGAGACACAAAGGGCCTAAGGAAATGCATACCACACCTTCTGAACAAGGGAAAAAGGAGAGGTTTGGGGTGTTTTGGTAGGAAGGACATTATGTTTATTCATGAAAGAAAATGGAAAATCTGGGAGTTGAGTCCACATAAATGGGATTTTAGTAATCCCTTATGGTAAATACATTAATGGGTTTTCAAATTAGAGACTGCACCAAAGGCTTCTAAGTGGGGTCTCATCACTTACGGAATGGTGCAAATGCACCAGGCAGCAGTTCCTTGGGTTTGAGTGCTCTGCCGGGTCTTCTTTGCGCTTGGGTTCAATTTGAGATCACGTGTCTCTGGTCTGCTCTTGCTCCTGTGTCCAGGCAGATCAGGACAAATGTTGGATTCTGCAGGGCAAGGAAGTGGAACTAAAAGACATATATATTATTTTTGCAAGTGAGGATGATATTGAAAATAATATAGGCTAACTTAATATGCTACACGTTGTAAACTAACTAGGTGTAGAATGTGGTTGAGCCCATAGGTGTGGGTCTGGTTAAGTTCCTCAAAATCATCCAGACTTTGTATGTGTAGGTGGAAGAATCCAACCTCCTTACTAACCTGCCTCACTGTCAGTTGACAGTCAACAGCCAAGGCATCGGCCTCTGCCTTGTGGTGGCAGCTCTAGCACAGGGTCCATTCTTCCAATCTCTGTATCTCAGAAGCAGGACATGTGGAGGAACCACTATAATGTATGTTGAGCCCAAGAGTCCATCAAAGTTACATAGTTCACTCTGTTCTGTTTTTCTTACCAGTTCATCCATAGGTCATACCTTTGGAGTTGCCATGTGCTGTCTACATGTTTCTTCTCTAGAGCATCCGGAGGAGGTCACCCCATAGGGTAAAATTCTTGCCTCATTACAATAAGTGGTCTGAGTGTGGCCTCTTTTGACTCCTCTAATTTCCTGATTATAAAGAGGCAGGGATAAGACATGCCTCCAGCAGGGGTCAGATATGCCTCCATGCTCCATCCTTCTTGACTCTGACACCAACCATTCCTTCCACAGCACTCTCCATCTAAATTGGGTTCAATAATTTGTTGCAATGGCCACAGAGACTCACGAATAGTACAATTATGAGGTCTTATTAGGGAAGGTCATACGTTACCAAGCGCCAGGATCAGTAAACAGTAAGGGTACAGTCATTGTTCACCACAATGCCATTCTTCTGTCAGCAGCCAAGTCGCTGTCCAGTCTTCAGTCACTCATCCACCTGATACCCTGGCCTTTGCTTCCATGAGCCAGGAAGCCAGTCTGTTTATCTACCTGATAGTCTCATGGCCTTGCTCTATCCCATAATCACGTGCCACAGTGTCTGGTGTCCCTGGTCTCAGCCTCCCTCCACTTCAGACAGTTATCTGGAAGGTGTTCTTTCAATGGTCCTGGGTCTTTTGTCTGTTTCCAAGATGAATATTAGTATGCTGAGGAATGGCTTTGATGGAGGTGTGGTTTTTATCTTTTAGCCAATCATACCCTCAAGGAAATGAAGAATCGTGTCTTTAGGAGCACCCTTTACTACGGTCAAAAAGTCCCCCAAGGAAAGACGGTGTGACTTGTTTCACAGCCTCAGCTTAAACCCATCTTAATATTTTTCATTCGTGTAAAAACGAACTCCTCCCAAATGGAATTCTAGCTACAGAAATAGAGTCCAGAATTATAATACAGGACATAAGGAACTCTGGCTAGCAGAACTATATTAATTGACTATATAACACTCATGTACTTGAGAATATCATTTACATGATTTGCATCATGCACAATTGTCTGAAAGCTGCTTACTGTTATAGGTAAAATGGCCTGATAATTATTCCACTCATGAACTTGGTTACCTTACATTTTCACTAATAATGTCCAGTAAACACAGTGACCTTATTATTTTAGCTGTCAGTAAGAGAAGAATTTGTTTTTGAGAAAATTAAATATTTAATATTAATATTTTAGATTAGATTTAGATTAGGTTAAAGATTTAATATACGTTTTGGTATATGAATACATATTATTGCTGCAGTAAATAAACCTGGAAATTCTAAATGTCCATGGTAAGAACATAAGTCTTTATTACATTTCACTGACCAACACACATTTTGGTGCGTCAAATATTAGACTTTTTTCTGGGTTTATTTAACTTGCTGATTCCAAGATGGCACCAGGTTTCCCCCAATCAGCTCTAGTTTTTGAGCTATAGGACATATGCCATATCCCATTCTTTACTTGCCCATTCATAAAAATCAGGATACTTTAATCAAGTATTAACCAGCTCGAGGCAGAAGAAATGCACACTTGGTTTATCTAAGGTAGTGTGTGTTGTACTAAATATTAAAGTCAAATTATACTTCACATGGTTCTCTCTGATCCAAAGATATATTTGAACATTGTAAATTACACAGACAGGACATTTTCCCAAAGTATCACTTCACCTTTATTAGGAGCTGAATATTAGACGGAAATATTTGACATGAATTATCCACCGGCTTCCATGTATTAAAATGTGTTCTACAATATTTACTGCACAATTTGAAGAAAAATGTAGATCTTCAAATTGGTGATGAAAATTTCTATCAAGTGTGACATTTTTGACATTCAAAATGACCTTCACACCTTCCATCTAGTACCGTTTCACTTTTTTATGTTCCACTTGTCACAAGCTGTGGTCTGACTTTGCAGCATCCAATGTGTAGTCTCTGTATATATTACATCGTCTCCCCTACCAAAGAGATTCCAACTCATAGTAGAACACTATAAAAAATCAGAGCTGATATGGCCTACCCAAGGCTCTGTCCTGAATCAATGCCGAAACAACCTAGGAACCAGTCCTAAAAACCAAGACACCAAGGACACAAAGTTTGGTTGTTGAGCTGTGTTATTTTTTACTTTTCTACATCTGAGTTTTTGCAAGGAGAGTGGAAACATAATTCTATATATCTGTCAAGCTTCTGAGTCAGAATGTATGACTTGTAGAGAAAAATCAATATTCCATAAGTTAGAAGAGCCTCAGAGTACCCAAGATTGTGCATATTCTATATGAAATATATGTTATAAATTATATTTGCTAGCTTATTTGTTTAACTGAGATTCCTGTGTTTTTTAAAATTACCTTTAAGAGTTGCTAGCATATGAGGACATTAAAGAATATAGAACTTAATTTAATCTGCCTTTTAATTATATCGCCCTTATCCTTGTCACTCTGCTAACAATCCTTCAATATTTTCCATGTTACATAGATTAAAATCAATAATAATTTATCCTCTGTCTGAGTTATCTCCTGCCGTTCACTGGCTTACTAAATTTTAGCAGACTTAAATCAATTCCTAAAATATATCTAGCTTTTTCTTACCTCAGAATTTTACTAATTTCTGATCCTCTTCCTAGGTTACTGTTTGCATTCTTGCCTCTTTCTCTTCTTTCCAGTTTGAAATCCCATATTAGTCTTCTCACAATATGTTTCATTGTCCATCACTGCCATTAATACAGATTAAACTCTGAAACTCTGTGTTGGATTTTTCCATTAGACTGTAGGTTTCGTGACAATACTTATCTTATTTATCCTGCTTATTAATTATATTCCTTGTACTCATGATGTGCTTGACACACAGTAGGTGATCAAATAAAATTATAAGGGAAGCATTGCAACTAGAAATTGGACATATTATCAGTCTCTTCTTGGATTGTTACAGATCTGTTTACTCAATCTTGATTTGTTGAGGCTCTAGTCCACATACTTTCACTTTATAAAAACATTTTAGCAAATCTAACCTGGACAAAAGGACATTGCTTAGATTCTGTATTTTGCCACCATTGTTGTTAGGTCCTTTCGACTTGGTTCTACTCAAAGCAACTGTATGCACAATGGAACAAACCACTGCCCTGCCCTGCACCATGCTCACAATGCTTATATTGAAATCAATCATTGCAGCCACTCTATCAATCCATTCCCTTGAATGTCTTCCTCCTTTACACTGATCTTCGACTTCACCAAACATGCTGTCCATTCACAGGGACAGGTTTCTCCGACATAAGAAGAAGTGTCGGTATCCTCATTCCAAGAAGCATTCTGGCAGTACTTCCAAGACAAATTTGTTTGTTCTTCTGGAAGTTTGTGGCACTTTCAATATTCTTGGCCAGCACCATAATTCAAATGTGTCACTTTGTCTTTGGATTCCTTATTTATTGTCCAGATTTCACATGCAGATAAGGTGCTTGTGTTTAATAAATTTCTTGGAAAAAATTTGCAATGAATATCTCAAAGGAGAGTTATCTTTTATAGCTTGGCTTAATTTATTATATGTATCATAATAAAATAGAGAAATAATACAAAGCTTTAGGGCAACTTAGGAAATGAATAACAGTCAAGATTTGATGAAAAAGAAATTGCTTTCAGTGAAAAAGTACATGGAAGCCTAAATTTACTATACAGGTAGTTTCCAACTTATGATATCCTTAAATTATGACTGTAACATTTTGTGTTTTTTTGTGTATCTTATCCTTAGTAATATAATCAATAAGTCAGGTTGCAGCACATGATCAATGGTACTATTCTCACAGCAAACCCAAAGACAAATAAAAATTGGATCTACATAGATACTGATAGTAATAAAAGGCAATAATAGTGAAAACTAATAAAAAAGGGTGAAGGTATTCGACATATGTCAGAACTGGCACAAAGTTGTTGAAATAAAACCATGCCATCAGTCTGGAACTATCTGTATTTTATTCTCTGTAAAACTTTGAAAAACAAACAAGGTTTGTTTGTTTGCTAGATAAATTTGGAATTCAAAGTAATAATATGATGAGACATACTTAACAGATTTAGAAGAGTACATTCCATTTAGTTTCAAGAGATTAAAAAAAATACCAATTTGAATAATAGAGTTATTTTCTTCCCTAGACATCTGATCAGAGAAATAGAGCTAGCACAACTCTCTAGTATATTGTATGTAAAACTTCACTCTTTTCAAATCTAATAAAATAAAAATAAGCATAGGAATTTTTATTTCTAGTGCTTCTTTTTGTGTGTGTGAATTTGTTTTTGTTTTACTGACAGATCACTCATTTCATTGAATTTATGTAGCATGAACTGTTACTCACTTCAGTAAGTATTTATAATATCATTATCCATTTTAGGATAATTCCAATGTTTGTTTATTGTGGAAAGCAGAAGTAATATGCATAAATTGTTCAATGGAAATTTTCTATGCAGAATGATTTCCTGAGGGTCATTGTTTACTAAAGCATGTAGTCCTGTATTTCAGGAGTCACACTAAGTAGATGGATTTAGGAATGGGAATTTGATGATGTTCCATACATTTAAAAGGATAAGGGCGATAAATGTATGGAACAGGCTGAAATATAACCAACCCATATAAACAAGAGGCCTGAAATATAACCAACCCTCCAAAAAGTCCTGAAGATATTCCACTTTGTTCTATGAATTCTGTAAGCATACTTGTAAATTCTCTAAAGCAGTTTGTGATTAAATGCATTGTAGACTTACCTGGGCAGCATTTTGGTAGCTTCTAGTTTTAGAGAGAATTTAAGTACAAGCATTATATATCCCTTTTTTTATTAAACATTTTATTAGGGGCTCATACAACTGTTATCGCAATCCATACACACATCAATTGTGTAAAGCACATTTGTACATCATTCTAAAAACATTTTCTCTCCACTTAAACCCCCGACATTAGGTTCTCATTTTTCCCCTCCCTCCCCGCTCCCCCCTCCCTCATGAGCCCTTGATAGTTTATAAATTGGTATTTTGTCATATCTTGCCCTGTCCAACGTCTCCCTTCACCTACTTTTCGGTTGTCTGTCCCCCAGGGAGGAGGTCACATATAGTTCCTTGTAATCGGTTCCCTCTTTCCTACCCATTCTCCCTTTACCCTCCCTGTTTTGAAGATGCTTAGAATCTCTATATGATTTCAATATTCAAAATAATTGTTCTTACATTTAATCAAAACCACAACTCAACCCATTGCTATTGAGTTATGTGTTGGTTGTAATCTTTATGCATTTCTTTCATGGTACAACTGTCAGGTTTGTACTGCAATCTTTCAGTTAGTAGTCCAGCATATTAATCATCAGATTTATTTGTATCTGTAAATCTTGTAACTGATTATTTTCTCTCCATAGAACTCTAAGAAGCAAAATTTGAAGGGTCTTTATGTAGACCCAATATTTCATGGCTTATGTCTGTGTATGAATCTACCCACTTTCTCCTTTGCATGTTACCTTCTTGTCTTCTTTTTCTTGCAGTTGTTACAGAATATCCAGTGGGTGCTATCTCATAGTAACCTTTATGTTATTATGAGGGTTACTAGGAACAAAAAACACCCAGTCCTGTGCTATTTTAATTAATTCTTTCTTACTTCATAATATTCTGATAAACTGACAAATAAATTGATAATTTTTGAGATGAAATCGTTTATTAATTCATTAATTAATGTATAAATTGCTTGTCTGGCTCATTGTAATTTTCAAGCTATAAGTACAATAGGGTACTTAATAAAATATTATTGATATTTTGGCATGTATGTAAAACTAAATTTGCATTAAATTTTACTCTTAAAATGTTTGTTCATATTTTGTTTAGGTGCCATTTAATTCGATGGCATCAATGATTCTATTACAACAGAGTGAAATGTTATCCAGTCCTGTGCCTTCCTCACAATGGCTTTCGTATCTGATTCCATTGTTGGAGCCACTGTTCCCATTCATCTCCTGGAGGTTCTTCCTCTTTTCCTCTGGCCTTCTCCTTTTCCAGACATGATGTCGTTTTACCAGGCCTGATCTCTCCTGAAAGCGTGTCCAAAACCTGTGAGACAAAACTTTGCCATTCTCGCTTCTAAGAAGCATTCTGATTGTACTGCCTGCAAGACGGATTTGCTTGTTCTCTTGGCAGTCCACAGTACCTGAATATTCTATGCCAGCAACATAATTAAAAGGCATCTGTTCTCTGTCTTCTCTTCCTTATCCAGCACCCCGTGTTCACATACCTGTAAGGTAATCGAAAATATCCTGATTTGGGTCAAATATTCTTACTCCACAAAGTTAGAATATTGCTCTTTCACCATCTAAAGAAGTCTTTTGCAACAGCTTTGTCTGATGCAATATATCGTTTGAGTTCTTGACTATTGCTTCAATGAATGAGCATCCATGAAAAATTAAATCCTTTACAACGTCAACATTTTCTTCATTTATTGTGATGTTCTGTTGGCCCAGTGGTGAAGGTTTTGGTCTTCTTTACATCGACTTGCAACCTATACTGAAAGTGTCTTTGATCTTCATCAAGTGCCTCCAGTCCTCACTTTCACGGTACCATCTCCGTATTACAGGTTGTTAATGAACTTTCCTCCAATCCTGAAACCTTCTTCTTCTTCAGATAGTCCAGCTTCTCAAATTATTTGCTTAGCATACCAATTGAATAAGCCTGGTGAAAGAATATATGTTGAATGCACACCTTTCCTGCTTCTAAACCATGCAGCATCCCTTGTTTGGTTCCAATGACTATCTTTCAGTTTATGTGTATAGTCCACTTAATCACAATGAAGTGTTCTGGAATTCCCACTCTCCCCAAGACTATTCATAGTTTGTTATGATCCACACAGTCAAGTGCTTTTGCATGAACAATGAAACATAAGTAAACATCTCTCTAGTATTGTCTGCATTCAGCTAAGACCCATCTAACATTAATAATGATGTCCCTCATTCCATGTCCTCTTCAGAATCCAGCTTGAATTTCATGCAGCCCCTTCTAGATACACTGCTGAAACCATTTTTTAATATCTTCATAAAAATTTTACTGACATGTAATATTGTTTGATAATTTCCACATTCTTTGGGGGAACCTTTCTTTGTAATGCTTTGAAATGGATGTAATAATGTATTTATGTATTTATACATCCTATATTTTACCTAATTTTTGCAAATTATTTAAATTGAAATTCCTGAAAAATTTAAAGAGAGTTTTAATATTCATGATTAAATTTTAATGCATTTTAAAGGTAAGGGAACTGATTTAGTACAAAATTAATTATCTTGGAAATGGCATATTTAATGTTTAGATGTGTCATGTCATCATTTGTATAAACACATCATAATTGTGTTATCTGGATATTCGTACGGTCCCCAACATGTGAATACATTTTCTTTCAGAGATATATTAATAACTAGTTAATTAGCATACATAAAATATCATTAAAATAATTATTTGTTACTGTTGGCTAGCCTCTTAGCTTAGCTCATAAGATCTATTTTACTCATTTTGTAGAATAGACCATGTAATTAGTAATAATAAATTATATTAAAAATGCTGTTTTACATCTTAAATTAGGGGGAAAAATAATTTTGAAGCCTAAAACAATAATAATGTAACTGGACTATCAGGATGTAGGCATACAAGTTCATGTAGTCTACAGAGGGCAATTCTGCATATATTTAAGAGGATTTGAGATGATTGTACTGTATAGTTTGTAAAAGATGAGATTTTCCCTCTAGTTTTAAAGATATTACTAATGTAGGCAGCTTTCTGGTGGTGCGATGATGAATTGCTGCAGTGCGAAATGCACAATCAGCACATCGAATATACCGACAGCTCTGTGGGGTAGATGTGGCATTTGCCTCTGTATGGATTACTGCTTTGGAAACCCTATGAGGCAGTTCTACTGTCATACTGAATCACTATGAATGGTAATTGATTGAGGACACAGCACACAACAAATCATGTAGCCTTCGGTCTATCAACCATGATTAAGGTACCTTTTGATGCACAAATGTAATTAGGAATAGAGGAGAGAAAGCACAAAAAAACGGACTTATCGTCTTGAGGGAACCAGCCAAGAACTGAGACAGAAAATAAAACAAGCCTTAAGTCTTGAAATCGTAGAAAATGGGGGTGGGATGTCTGGGGGCATGTATTGTACAAAGGTATTAAGGTTGTAATGAAGAGACATTAATCACACAGTCACTAGGCATCAATGTACTGGTAAAGTACAAGGAGTACAGGAGAGGCAGGGAGAAACCAAAGAGGTGGGTTATTTTTATTTTGACGTGTTTGCAAATTAGGTCTTATATTCACTATTCATTCATCCATTTTGTAGTATTTTTTCCGAACGGTACAGTTAACCACTGGGTGACTAGCCAAAAGGCTGGCAATTTGAACTTACCCGGAGGTCTCTTGAGAGCAGGCCTGGCAGTCTGCCTCTGAGAGGGCGCAGCCTGGAAAACCCTGTAAAGCAGTTCGAAGGTTCACATGTGGGGTGACCCTGGGGCAGAATTGACTCAAGGGCAAGTAGAGACTGGCAACAACTGCTGTTATAATTGCCTTTTAACCACCAATTTACAATCTGAACTCATCAAAACTGGGCTTTGTTTCCAAAGATCTTCTTTATGTACAACTTCAAGATTTTTTCCTCTATTCTTATTCCCTTGGGCCTGCAGCATAACGGCTACAAACTACCCCCTATTTGGAGCTCATCCTCATGGTCTTTCTAACACGTCTATATTGCACAGCACAATGCATTTACAGCTTTTACACTTTCAGTGGACTGAGTTCTGCAATACAATTTTTTTCCCCTGTCATATACATCCCTCTCCATCATGTCTTTCCTGCTTTTCCCAGTCAATAGCTTTCCTCATGCAATTTTATTTTCACTTCTATTGAAAACTTCTACTTCACCTTTGGTATGTAGTTATTTGGGTATTTTTAAGATGTTTGACCTACACTTTATGAATAAAGTGCTTGAAAACAGGAAATTGCTATATATATATACATATATATACACAATCATACAAATATATACTATATATACAATTATATAAATATAAACAATTATACACACACACACATATATAGTCTGTCATCCGTACTTTCCACAAGTAAGTTCAAGTAAACATTTGTTGAGGGTGGACTTGCTTCGAAGTGACCTATGGAACCATCACCATTGTTGTATATCACTAGCAGTTATATCATGATACCTATTTTCAAGTAAGAAGATGGCCAAATTCTGCATATAATTGCCACCATATCCATGCTTCAGTTTTTTGAAATACAATTTACTTTCTGTTGTTGAGAATATAGAAAGCAGAGCACACGCCAGTCCAACAAGGTCTGCATGTACACTCAATGACATTGTTTACGTGTTTTCAGTTGCACACCGTTCTCACTCTCCTTTCCCGAATTGTCCGCCCCCTCCATGCACATAAACTCACTGCCCCCTTGCTACAATTTTGGTGAACAACCCAAATTTGATTCATTTATTTCAATGAGTTTGTAGCCCTTTATTCAAAGGAGTTCTTACCTAAACTTGCCCATTCCCAGGATCCTCATTGCCAGGCAGCTGTTTCAGCTCCTTGAGATGCAGAGCAACTTTTAGAGGCTGAATCCCGACATTTGTTCTGTATTCTTTAGGACTTGTTTTGTTCCTGAATACATTTTTAAGGCCATTGGTCGGTTTGGAACAGTTTTCACATGGTTGTACTACAGGTTAGTGTATTTTGGAAACATCTGTTGCCTTTGGAAGTCTCCTTTCACAAATTTAGCAAGCTCCTCACTTCGCAGTTTACAAGCACTTGGGCCCCAAGGTATTGAAAGGAAGTGTTGTCAGCGATCAAGGAAGAATCAACTAATAGTTATGCTTTTTCTCACTGGAAAATTGCATCAACCTTTAGCGTCATCATTCCCAAATCATGGGGTATCTTTCTTGATGGATTCTTTCTTCTCATTCTGCTCTTTAGGAATAGCTGGTGGCATCGACTCAATCCATTGGATGACAAAACATATTTATCTCAAACCAAATAAATACAGACACTACAGAACCTAACTATTCTCATGGATTTTCTTTCTTTCTTTCTTTTCCTCTCGATCATAGAGATGGGCATACTTTCACCCACTCACTAATTCACTCTATATTTCTTGGGTACATTATAATGGTAAGATCTGCAGGGACTGTGTCAATATAGAAGGCCTTTTATTAAATGACAGCCAGGTAAACAGAGTGTAAAAGTTTATAGGGGCTATAGTTGTAATCAAAACTGACTGCCACCGAGTCAACTCCAGCTCAGAACTATACATAGAGTTTCTGAGGTTGTAGGTTTGGTTTTGTTAGACATTTTTATGATAATTGTTTTCATACTTAAAAGCTTTTTGAGCCCTGATTTCAAGCAAAATACTCAAAATAAATCAATATATCAAACAAATCTGCTTCTGAATGAAGTTATTTGGAAACCTGAGTTCACATGAGATAATTCACCCTCACTCCTGGGTGTATCTCTGAGAATGCTTCATGTTTCATGAAGCTCAGTTTGTAAACCTTCAGTCTAAGGTGCCAGAGAATTTATGTGAAATGACTAGCTAGTAAGTTTCCCAGGCCTGTGAACCTGATTATCAATCAACCATACTTCCCTTCCTCCATACTGCCTCTTCCAATATACATTATTACATTCAAATTCACATATATTCACACATTTGTGGATGTGAATTCACAAATTCACATACTCCTCATTCAAAAGTGCTCTCACTCTACTTATCTACTATAGAGCTATTTATCAAATAAAGTGTTTTCATATTTAAAAATTGTGTGTGTAGTGAATATGGGGTTTTTTTTGGGGGGGGGGTTCTTGTGTATAATGAGTCCGTTCTACAGGAGTGCAAGCCTAAACTCTTTGCTTTGTTTGATATATTGGTATATGTTTAAGAGAGTTATGCCATACCCTGCACTGTATTTCCCTCTGTCAAGGTTTTAACTCATTATTTAACAGAAAGAAAAAAAACTCAAGTGGTAGTCCTGGGAGTACTGATACAGTGAACAATGAGTGGTAAAGGGTGTTTTATGGCAGTATCATAAAGGAAAAAAGCAATTAGAAATTTGTGGAAGATTTGTGATATAGAAGGGCACTGTAAACTCACAAGTAGACAATATTTATGTTGTCAATTGCTAGGGGGAAAAGGAAAGAAAAAATATTGCTGAAAGCATATTTCAACTTGAATAGATACAGAAAGTAAAGAAGCCCTGCTGTTCAAAAGAGATATTCATAAAGACTCTCCTCCAAGGGCCCAGTAGGATAAGATTAGGCTCATTCTACATTTACTGGAATTTGTTCTTCAAGTTAAATGATGTACTCCTTTAGCAGGCCAGATCGTTATTGTGTTGCCGGGTGCCACTGAGGTGGTTTCCACTCATGGGAACCAACCCCCAGTACAGCAGAAGGAACACTGTCTGGTCCTGAGCCATCCTTGCGGTCATGTCTGTATGTGAGTCATTAGTGTAGCCCTGTGTCAACCGTCCATCTAGTTCAGTGAGGCTCTTCCTCTTTATTTCTGACCTTCTACTTTACCAAGCATGATGCCCCTTTCAAGGGACTGTTCCCTCCTGTAACATGTTCCAAAATGTATCACGGACTGAAGGAAGGACAAAAAAAATCTTGTTGAAAGAAATTCAACCAGAATACTTTTTTTTTCCAGTTAATTGTTAAATAGTGACCAATTCTTTTTGACACAGTGAGTATGTATTTTTTTTCTATCTTCCTGAATTGTTCAAGGTTTTGCCCATAGACACCTTCAATATTGCAGCTCATGCTTGAATCTTGTTTTTCAGTTCTTTTGAACTGAGAAATGTTCACCATGTTCTTTCCATTTGCTTTTCTAACTCCAGATGATTACACAAATATTCATTGTACTATTTTGTCTTTTTAAGGTGCCCTTTGAAATCTTCTCAGCCCTTTTACTTTATCAGTTTTTCTTTTTATTTCTCTATGTTTGACAGTAAGTCTCAGTCTTTCCTGACACACATTTTGGTCTTTTCTTTCTTTCTTGTCTTTGTAATGATATTTTTATGTCTTTACACTATCCATTACATCATCACTCAACTCATTTGGTTTTAAGTCATTAGTGTTTAATGCATCAAACATATTTGGGATTTTCTCTAAAATTCAGATGGCATAGACCCAAGTTCATATTTTGTCCCTTATGAACTTTGAAAACTTTTCTTCAGTTCCAAATTGAATTTCATATGAGCAATAAAGATCTGCTATCCTGGCAGTTCTTCATCTTGTCATCTTGTCCTGACTGATGATCTTGAGCTTCTCCATTGTCTTTTTCCATGGAATTGTGAGTTCAGTTCTTGAGTGTACTATCCGGTAAGGTCCATGAGTGCACTTGACATTTGTGTTGTTGAAAATGTTATTTAAAATCAATAGTTTGTCTTACAGAATTCTATCATGGGTTCTCCAACATCATTCATATTACCAAGATTATATTTTCCAAATGCTAATCTTTTTCTTAGTGTCATATTCAATTTCCAGCAATTATCAATTTATCTGGATTGTGTTAGGACAACTTGAGACTGAAAATTGATAAAAAATATTAAATTTTCTGATCTTTGGCACTAGTCATTGATAAAGTAAATTTGAATAAGAGTTGTGAATAATAATTGAGCTTCTTGTAGTGATATGAATGTTATCCTTTCACTTACAATGAATGTACTTCAATATAAATTTTGAATTTTTAAAAAATATGACATCATTCATTTTTAATTTGTCATTCCTGTCATAGGAGACTGTTTGTCTGATTTAAAATGGTCCATACTATGAAATCCAGGATAGGTAAATCTATAGAGATTTTAACTTGCTTAATAGTTTCTTCAGGGCATGGCAGGGGAGACTGGGAAGAAAGAGGAGATAGTAGTGATGAGTACATGAATGAAGAAATACTCTGAAACTGGTTGTGGACATGATTGTATGACTCTTTTTGATGCAATTGAACTATTGTATTATATGATATCTGAATTACATACCTAAAAACTGTTAGAAAATATAAAATGGCCAATACTAATCTGTTGCAGCTCACTAATGCCTAAGATATTGATGTTTATGTGTTTCATCTAAATATTGATGAATTCCAATTTTCCTAGATTCCTACTTCATATATTCCACGTTCTGCTTATAAATGAACATTTGCAGCTGTTTCTTTTCCTATTGAGTCATATCAGATCAGCAAATGATGGTCCCGAAGGCTTTACTTTAATAATATCCTTAAGATGAACTTTATTTTCAGGATGCAGCTCTGTCCAGATAAAGACATAATAATCAATAAAAAGGAAAGGAAGATCTTTTAATTTTCTTTCTGTTTTGTTATATACTCAACAATTTTCAGTTCTATTAAAAGAGTTGGCTTAAGCAGTACTGAATATATATTCTTAAGAGGGGTTTTAAGTCACATTTAAACATTTCCCACTGTCGTTCTCCCACTTTTTCCACTGATCAGAAAAAGATGGGGCTTTTTACTCCCGTAAAGAGTTACAGTCTCAGAAATCCATGGGGTAGTTTTACTCTGACCGACATAGTTGTTGTGTGTCAGTTTTGACTCAATGAAAGTAAGTGTGAATTTTTTGCAGTCATTAGAAACAGCCATTAACTCTAAAAAATAATTTATTTATTGCAAAGAATTATGTAAAGTTAGGCTAACCCTATAAGGATTGATCTTTTTAAAAATGCAAAAACACTAGCTGGTACCAATTTTGTGTAAATTGAATGATCTGCTGAACATTTGTAATCTAAGATAAAATGCTCTTTCCCAGGAAGATCTTATTAGAAGTATGGGCAGATAAAACATATAAAGTGTTAATTTGCCTGAAGACTTT
>NW_022109491.1:41821528-41834507 GCF_000313985.2 Echinops telfairi
AATCGTTTGTGTCAGACACACCTGTGAATCAGTCTGAGTACTCAGTGAGATAATGACTGTGCAAGGGTCCTGTGAATTTAGGAATTGATATTAATTTGGTTTCCCTATTAGACTAAATGAAACCCCAAAGACAACTCTTTTAAAATAGCATTTTTTAATTTCCTATCTCACTGGGTGAATAGTCATCCAGATGAGAAAACACTCCTAACAGAAACTTTTTAACCAGGATCCCTTTAGGAGCACCTGGAACTTACTGCACATGCAAAAGAAATGAGAACATGCAGTAGCAGTTCCCTGAAGGTTTTGAAGTTTAGGTGAAGAATAAAGGAAAAGTGTTTTGAGTTTGATGGAAACCAGGAGACAGAGTTGAAGGTAGTTCTTACTTGATTATTAATAAGGCCTTAGATTTCACTTTAGAAAGGACTTCCTTCTAGTGCATGAAGTGTCACAAGGAAGTCCTAATAGTTGATGAGTTTGCCAAGAGACATGTGTTTCCCTTGCAGAACAATTAGAAAGTGGAGTTATGACCCCGGGGTACCCATTCTTCATGTAACATAAATACTAAATGGACTTGGTTGATTGCAGGGTCAGGTTTTTTTTTGAGTTCCATGGTGCAAAGCGGCAGTTTCTGTAGACTATTTTCTGGAAGTGTATCTTATTTCTTTACCCAGCTTGGATATAAAGCATTTTTCTGTTTTGGCAGGAAAGAAATTTATACTCTGTGTATTTACTTTTGGCAAAACAGTTCCTATTTTAACACCTATTTGAAAATGTAAAAACTAAGTGTGTGTGCGCATATGAATTATTCATAGAATTATCTTGCTTTAAACCAGAACAATGAAAGAGTGTCTTTAAATAGCTGTCAGACTGGCTTTCAGCTTTAACTCTTTTAGTTCCCCATCCTTCACTGTTAAGTCATTGGATTTGTATCAGAGTCAGAATGCTTAATGTAATTTGGTTTCTTAAAAGTAATATAATTTGTTTTGTTTTGTTTTTTCTTTCCATCTTGAAGCATCCTTATATCCACATTCTTAAGGTATTTGGGATTCTTATTAGAAATACCCCCTCACCTAAATAGCACATAGTACATATTGCAGCTTTGGGGATGGAGATGTGCTATGTGTTAAAAACCTCAAAATTGTTTAGTTATAGAATCTGAGCTCAAGGAAATGAAAATATATGAGCTACAGAAAAGAATCAGCATCATTTGTAAATGAATCCAGAAACGACCCAGTATAAATGATAGTTGAGAAAATGTTGAAAACATCATATCCATCATTTAAAATGATGATGTGAAAATTATGTTTCTGGTTATGTCAAGAATGTAAAATAACTATAATTAAAAGAAACAGATTGAAAATAGCATGACTAGTATGATTTGTACTTAGTATGACACATAGTATGAAACATACATTGTTTATATAGGTTTTGATAACAATATATCGAAAATAGACTGAAAAGATTTACACCAAAACAATAAAAGGCTGATATTTTTGCTTTGATTATTTATATGTATGCATAGCTTATAGTGAATACATGTTCATTGTATCATAAAAAAACAAAAACAATTTTATTTTAAAAACCACATTTGAAATGTCCTATGCATCTTCAAATAGGGCACTATAGTAGAGGGAGTTGATTGATATTGGAGTGGCTTGTCTTGATAGTTCCCTTACACATACCGACTGTCATTGAGTCTACTAGCAACCCCACAAGTCAGATTAAAACTGCCACTTAGGGTTTCTGAAACTGTAAGTCTTCAGGGAAGCAGAGAGTCTCACTTTTCACACCCACCCGATGTTATAAAGTATTTCTTCAGCTTTTCAAAAAATACAAGCTTTGAAATTTAAAGCCTAAAACCAAAATTATTCTGCAAATGTTTATCCGGAAGGTGAACATCTATTGTAGATTGTTAATTCTCATGGAATAATCCTTATGTTTGCACATGTTACTGACTTTTAGTATAGTCCTGTTATGGTTAAGTTTAGTATAGCTTTGTTTTCACTAATGCATGCTCAATTTGCATTGAGTATTGGCTATGTTTAAGGCTTTTTCTAAATGCGTTATAGGTGTTTACTGATCTACTTCACAATCACCCATTGAGTTGACATTATTTTGGCTCCATTTTACAGATAAGATACTGAAGTCCTCTCCAAGTCACACATTATGGTAGATTTGGGATTCAAATTAAACAAGCTGGCTACAGACTTATATGGATATATGTCATATATGCTACACTAAATTTTAAATTGACCACAGATAGCATTAATGAAAACACCCATTTTAAAGTGCAAGAACATGTAAAACAACATAACAAGAAGAATAATGTAGGAGTATGAAGTATGGGATAATTTTTATAAAAGAGCAAAACTCCTATCCCCTTTATTCCTTCTCTTATTTTGTAATTTCAATTATTCCATCCCTGCATTTGAATTGTGATGCTAGACAAGAATATTGAAAGTACTGCTAAAAGGACAAAAATATTTGTATTGGAAGAAGTAAGGCCAGAGGGCTCCTTGGAAGCAAGGATTGCAAGACTTCATTTTATATATTTCGACATATTGTCAGGAGAAACCAGTCCCTGGTGAAGGACACCATGTTTGGGAAAGTGGAGGGGCGGCAAATAAGGAAAAGGCCCTCTATAAGATGGATTGACACAGCAACTGCATCAGTGAGCTCAGGCATGGAAACAATTGTGAGGATGGCCCAGGACCATGCAGTGTTCATTCTGTTGCGCATAGGGTCACTAGGAGAGGGGGCTAACTTGAGGACATCTCACGACAAAACATTTATTCCTTCAACAGCACCCACATGACCCAGTCTCCCTTCTACCCCTAACAGTTACAGAAATAGCAGTCAATCTAAGTCCACATAAAGTAAAAAGAAATATAGGCCTAAGCAAGTGAACATAATCCAGGTTCTATGCAATTTCTGAAGAATGATATTCAGGTATTTTCAATGGGTAGAGAAAATTTGAGAGAACCGTGGGGGAAATAGAAGATATAGAAACCTTACAACATTTATAAAACTGTAGAAATACAAAAGAAGAATACTAAGAAAACAAAGTTAGAAACCATCTTTAAAAAAGAGTAATAGAACTAAAGCAATGGAAGGCTGACTTAGCGACCTTGTAGACAAATCTCCTGACTAATATACAATGAGAACAATCAAGAAAAGAACAAACAATTCTAAAGACAGCGGAAGGATTATGTGGGACATGATCAAGAGAAACAATATCCATCTCACTGGGAACAGGAAGAAGCAAACAAAAAATTCACTAAGAAAAAAAATTACAAGAAAGTTTAGAGAATATTACCCTAACAAAATGAACAAGGATAAAATAAATGTTTTAAGAAGCTGAGAGAACCTCAAACAAGATGGATACTCTTCCATCAAAATGTAACATATCATGGTCAAAATTTTCAATATCAAGGACAAGGGGAAAATCCTGAAAACTACTAAGGAAAGAGGTCACCTTCACAGGAAAGCCAATACGATTAAGCTCAGATGTTTTGCAGCGGACACCATTCCAGGCAAGAAGACAATGCGATGATGTATGCAAAACTCTGCAGGAAAGAAAGAAATGCCAAGGAAGAACCTTATATACAGAAAAATATATTCCATTTATGAAGAAGATATAAAAGCATTTTAAGACAAGGAAGAATTAAATGAATTTGTTAAAAGACCGGCATTGTAAAAAAACATTTAAATATGTTCTTTGGACAGAGAATCAGCAAAGCAGCAGGCATAAACTCGTGATGAACATAAAAGATAACACTACCCAGACATCAATCCACTAAAAACAGTGTTCAAAATTGCAAAACTGAAAAATTGGAATTATAGATGTCAATCCACAATAAAAACAAATATAAAAAAGGGGGAAATTATAGATAGAAAACATTTTAATGGAAAGAAAGATAGGTAGTTCACAAGAGATAACATCATATAAAACATGAGGAGAAAACTAAAAATTGATATGTTAAAGAAAATTGGAGAAAAAATCAACACAAAAAAAAATATAATCACAAAAAATAATAAAAAGTAATTAAACTGTAAAGGAAAACTTGGCAAGAAAATACATTTAAAAAAGCTTCATTTTTCAGCACCGAAACATAGGAAGAATGAAAAAAACAATCGCAACCCCCACCACACACACAAGCACAGCAATATGGCAACAAAATTACACCTATCAATAATGACATTGAATGTTAATGGATTAAAGAAACCAATCAAGAGAAAGATAGAAACAAAGAGGATAAGAAAACAAGATCCATCAATATACTACCTATAAGGAACACACTTTAGCCACAAAATCAGACTAAAAACCAAAGGATGGAATTAAGCTAATAGTAAGTAGTATAAAGCAGTAGTAAGAATATTAATCACCAATAAAATATACTTTAAGGAAAAATCCATCATGAGAGAAATATAAGAGCATTATCTAACAATTAAAAGAACAATAAACACACACAAACCTAAAAGGCCCTTGAAGTATGTTTATCAAACTCGTAGAGGTTACCAGAAAAACACACAACTCAACAACAATGGTAGGAGAGTTCAACATACCACTCCTGGGAAAAGACAGGTCAACTGGAAAGGAAATCAATAAATATATAGAACAAAACAACACAATTAAACAACTTGGCCTCTTACATATACACAGAACCCCTCTAACAACAGCACACTACATTTTTTTCCGTACATGTGGATATTTTGTAAAATAGACCATATTCTGATAAAAAGCAAGTCTTAACACCTTTTAAAATGTTGAGATTTTACAATCTATCTTCCTAGACATGTTATAAAATTAGAAATAAACACTAGGAAGAGCAAGAACAAAAATTCAAATACATAGTGAAAAATCACACTGTTTAAAAATTACTGAGTAGTTGATGAAATAAGGAATATATAGTGTGTATATATATATATATATTCATATAACAAACAAAAGCATATATGTAGAATACCCAAACCTTTAGGACACGTCAAAAGCAATATCTAGAGGGAAATTTATAGCAATAAATACATACATGCCAAAAAGAGAGTGGCCGAGAACCAGTATCAACACCTTCACCCAGCGGTAACTTCAATAATTAGAACAAGATTAACAAAATAAATTTTCAACCAACAGAAGAAAGGAAAATATAAAGAGTAGAACAGAAATAAATAAACCAAGAGAATAAAACAGTAAAAAAAAAAAAACTTGACAAGATATTGGTTCTTTGAATGTATTAGGAAAATTGACAAAATCATTTGCAAAATTTAGAATCTAAAAGAGATTATGTAAGTAACAGGAATAAGAAATGAAAGGAGTGGTATCACACTAGAACCAAATGAAATAAAAGAAATGGCACATTACTATGAAAAACTGTACTCCATAACATTTGAAAACCTAGATGAAATAGAGAAATTTCTAGAAATTCATTACTTACTCAAATGAACAGACCAATAGAGAAAACAAGACCCATACCCAAAGAAGAAATAGACCAGGTAATTAAAAATCTTCCAGGCACACCCCACCCCACTACCCGGGGGGAAAAAAGAAATGAAAAAAACAACGAAAAAATACTTCAGGGCCACATGGCTTCAACAGGGATTTTACCAAACATACGGAGAAGAGTTGACCCCAATTCTATACAACCTTTGCAGAAAACAGCGAAGGACAGCAAACTCCTGAGCTCATTTTATGAAGCAAGCTGCCCCTGATAGCAAACCAGGCAAAACCATAACCCAGATAGAAAGCTACAGACCAATACAAAATAAAAATACCATGTCCAATGGAATTCAACAATATGTCAAAATAATACATTATGATTCAGTGAAATATTAACAGGTATGCAATAGTGGTTCTACATCAGAAAACAATCAATATAACCCACCATATAAATAAAATAGAAAATAAGAGCTATGTGATTATATCAATCAACACAGAAAAAGCATCAGATAAAACACAATACCCATTCCAGATTTTAAAAAACGTACTCAAGAAAATAGGAATAGAAAGGACATTTCTCAACATAATAGCCCTTGTGTAAGAAACCAACAGGCAACATTCCACTCAATAAGGAAAAACTGAAAACATTCCCCTTGTGAATGGGAACCAGACTAGAATGGCTCTCAACACCAATTCTGTTCAACATTGTGCTGGAAGTCTTAGCCAGAGCTATTACACAACGAAAATTAATCAGGGAATATAATTTGACAAATAAGTGAAACTCTATTTGCAGATGATATTATTTTATATGAAGAAAATCCCAAAACTTTGACACAAATATTGTTGGAAGAATAGAAAACTTCAGCATTGTGACAAGTTATATGATTGACATACAAAAATCAATGAAATTCCTGTATACAGAAGGAAAAATAAAATATCATTCACAATAGCCACACAAAAGATGAAATGCTTAAGATATAAACCTTACCAGGGAAGCAAAAGACTTGCACCAAGGTAACTATAAAACACTATCACAAGAAAACATGAAAAATGAAAAACTAAATTCACTGCCATTGAGTCAGTCCTGACGCATCGCGACCCTGTAGGACAGGGTAGAACTGGTGAGGATGAGTGAAATAGTGTTTAGAAAAGAAGCTACCTATAATATCTGACCCATAATAGGTACATAATGATAACAACAATAATACTATTATAATGTGCTTTGTAGTTGTAGATGATAGCAACATTGGCCAGTGGTCCTCAGCCATCCTGTGATAGATTTGTCACTGGAGTCTCTGAATGAACTCGTGATCATGCTGACATAATAAACCAATTATTAATAATTCCTAATAAAGTTAAATTTCTCTCTACTAGTTGGACTTTTAAATTTTTACTTTTCTGTGATCTTTTGTTGAAAAGCATATATTTCATAAATTTTTACTATGTTAATATTACATATACTGTACAGGAATGTGCATACATCAAACATACTTCTTGTGAAATTTTATCAACTGAACCCAGTTTTGTAACCAGTGTCCAATGGAGAAATGGAATATTTCTTTAAGGCACTGTATCCTCTAAGGGATTTTTCTGTTTTAGAAACATGTGTAAATAGTTTGTACACTTTTATGTCTGGTTTCTTCATTCAACTTCAGGCTTCCGACATTTATCTATGTTTTGCGTGTAGCAGTCCTTATTTCTTTTTGTTTTGTTTTTCATTGCTATTTAATATTCTATTTTTGACTATCCCACAATTTTTCCATAGATAATCATGTGGGTAGTTTCCAATTTGAAGATACTTTGAACAGAGCTTTTATAAACATTCATATATATACATGCCTTTCAGTGTACACATGTATGCATGTCTACTGGATATATATCTAGATTTAAAATTGCTGGATCATACAGCATGCATATGTTGAACAATTTTCAAAAAATGAATGTGTCTATCTGCACTCTCGCACAGTGTATACTGTGTCATTTGGGATGGTTATCGCTTATTTTCTTCTTGCATTATTATTACTTTAAATATAACTGAACACAATACAGTATAATAAGGGCTGGCTCTTTGGGGCATAGACCCCAGAAAGGTGACCAAGAAGAGCAGGACATGCCCTTGATGTGTGCAAAGCTAGAATTCAATCACACCACTCAATTCTGCTTCTGTTTTGCGGTTTGCGATGTCTTGATGGCAGTACTTCACAGCTGTGGATTTATTTTTCTGATGTTCTCCTAGAAATGAAAACAAGTGTAAAGCAGCCTGATTAATATAGACCATACAAATAAGAATAAGCTTATTAGATAACAGAAATATTGGCTAGAATGGTTCCAAAGAACAAATACCAGGAGAAAAAATACTTAATAGGTGAGCCCAGGCATGGAATTTAGTAATGTAATGTTTAAAAAAAAGTTATGAATAAAAAGTTGTTTGAAGTTATAGAAGTGTCTAACAGCTAGTTAAGTAATGTACCAGTTTTCATATTGACATCCCATACCAAGAGCAGTTATGACTTATCAGGTGCCTTCAATTTTAGGCAATGGGAGACAAATGGGTTATAAATGTGAAACCTTGTGTTAATGCAAACCTTTCACTAACCTCTATTTTGGGGAAAATACCACTAGCCAGCCTTAACATTAATGTTTCAGTAACGGATTAGGGATCTACTGAGCTTTAGGTCTTATACACCCCCTCCCACTTTCTCCTCAAATCTTGCCAATTGGGTGTTTTTACAAATTATCTTTTTTTCTTTCTTTTTTCTTCTCCCTTTCTGTGCCATCCATCCTGAGAAAAGTCATTCTGAGATGTTAGTAAGTTGTACAAGTTCCCAAAATTTGTAAACAAAAGAACTATTTTCAAATTCAGGTTTATTGGAATCCTTTCCTACCTCTCATTGATAGAAAAGCACAAAAATATTTTTGCATGTTTTGACAATATGTATATTTGTTAGACAAATGCTCTTTAAAACTCTAGCATTCTAATGCATTCAGCAAGAGTAGTTGAGTATCAGTTGCTACTGTTGTTTTTGACCTTCTACTATTGTTGAAAGATTAGCCAATCCTAGACAAACCTTGGTTGGCCTTCTGTCTCCCTGTCTATATTCATCTATTCCTTATGTTTTAGTTTTCTAGCCTTTGCCCTCAGATCTGGTGTCCTCATCTGTAAAATGAGTCTCGTACCTGCCTATTACTTTTCACCAAGGCAGTCTACACAGCCTTCCTCCTGTCTTAATGCTGGAGGCCCTCAGATAGGGTGCAAGTTGTGGAATGTACAGTAGTGTGGGACATGCAGACATGCCTTTCTAGGCATAGTTGGAATCCTTCTGAATCATCTAATTATTTCACTTCTCAGTTCAATGTTAAAAATACTTTAAGGATGCTGCTAAAATAGTTTTATTATAAAATTTGAGTTTAAGGTAGATATGGAGTGGTAACCAAAACTAAAACCAATACTTTAATGACATATCATCAATCCAAGTTTCTCATTTAATAATTGAACTCAGAGAGGTCAAATTTAAGAATATCAAGTTAGGTAGATTTCTAGATTAGATTCAATATATCTTTCACATTTCTGTCCTCTCCTCACTGCAACTTGTAATTTGATTTTCTCAGTTTTGTTGTTATTATCTTATAGATCAGTAAAACTGAGCAAACTGAAGCTAGCTGATGATGCTTAATCACTCAGGACCTGCTCTAGTTCCATCAAGGGCCAGAAATGAACAAAAATTAATGTTGGTTTGGGCCAGATTATGGGTGGGGAAAAATTAGATTGTCTATTAAAAGTCATTATCAGATGTCTTCATTCCAAGGTCCCCGTGTCAGGAAAACAGTACAAGCTCAAAGCAACAAACTCATTAACGAATGGAATTCAGAAGCTGAACAATAATACATCCAAACGACAATAGCCTTCGAAACCCACAAGGGTAGTTCTGTGCCTCGAGTTCCTATGAATCAAAGTCCACGTGATGGCAGTGGGTTCCATTTCGGTTTGGCTTCAATTAGAAGATCAACCAGCTCTGAAAACAACAAGAGATAAAGATATATAACAGCCCCCTGTTATCACGCCTGCTAAAAATATCACAAAAATATTTCACAATGAAAAAGTTTCTATAGAGATATAATGATGTCATCAAGGATAATAGCAAAGCTAAAAGGGAATTGAGTGGCAAAAATGTAGAACTTCCATATGAGGAGGGCTTTATGGTGGTTTCAAGATATAATACACTATTTTTAATGTAGGTATCTCAAAATGGCTTCAGTGAATTCTTCCCTATTGGCAATAACACTGGTTTTAAACAGATGAAATGCACCCAACAAATGAAAAAAAATAAAAACAATTGCAAAACCCTATTGCCGTCAAATGGATTGCAACTTATTGCAATTCTGTAGGACAGAGCAGAACTTCCCCAAGAACTTCCAAGGCCATAATTCTTTATGGAAAGCGAGTGCCACGTCTTTCCCACAGAGCAGCTGGTGGGTAGCGCCTTGGCACTTACCTGCTGCATTAGCAGGACTTTCTGAAGACACGCACACAACAAGATGCAACTGCGTGTTGTCCGAAAAAGACATGCAATAGACACAAGAATATTAATTGTTTAAAATCAAAGGAAGGAGTGAAAAATATAACCAGCAAGCAGCATTGAAAGGAAGGCAGGAACAACAATATTAATATTTAACAAAATATAATTTAATTAAAAATCAATTATAATTAAAAAGCCTAGTATTATATAATGCAAAAAAAGAAATTCACCAAGAACACATAATGATTATGAATACTTATTCATCCATATATCCATATATTTGGAATGAGAGTTCCAGATTTTATAAGGCACAATCTATTGGAACTGATGAAAGAACTAGATCTATAATAATAGTATAGGATTTTAATATATCATGTTTGATGATGCAAAGAAGAACTAGAAAGAAAATCAGTAAAAATGTAGAAGATTTGATTAACACTATTAACCAATGGACTTCACGGACACCACCCAAAAACAAAATACACATTTTTCTCTGATGTATATAAAACTTTCTCCAGAATTGACTATGTTTTAGGCCACAGGGAAAACCTCAGTAAATTTTAAAATATTACACAAGACCAAGTATCTACGCTGAGCATAACAGCATAAATCTAGAAATCATTCATAGGAAAACTAAGAATATAAATAAGTATATATGAAAATTAATAACATGCTGCTTAAAAATCAGTGAGTCATACAAAATAATCCAAAGTGAAATTATAGGCAATTATAATAAAATGAAAAATGCAACATAATTAAACTTTGGGGATACAGTAAATGTATTGCTCAGAGGTAAATTCACAGATAAATGTGTACATTGAAAGAGAAGAAAGGTTTGAAATCAATAGCCTATATTGAAAATTGAGCAAATATGAAAAGAAAAACAAAAGATGAGATCTGTGTCAGAAAAATGGAAATAATAAAAATCAGAGCAGAAAAAAATAAAATAGAAAACCAAGAAACAATAAATAACATCAATACATTAGAAGTTGGTTCCTTTAAAGGATAAATAAGATAGAGACACAAATAGATAG
Organism: Echinops telfairi; assembly: GCF_000313985.2. Classification (NCBI taxonomy): domain Eukaryota; kingdom Metazoa; phylum Chordata; class Mammalia; order Afrosoricida; family Tenrecidae; genus Echinops; species Echinops telfairi. Next base: position 41,832,514 of record NW_022109491.1, read on the forward strand.
ATCAACAAAGGATGAAAATGAAGATAGATATAACAAAAATAAAAAATTCTATTGGAAACATTACAACAGATCTAAAAGAGGTACAGAGGATCATAACATTACTATGAAAACTTATGCTCTAAAAAAAATCAACAATTCCTAGAAACATACTACCCAAGCTAATAGAAATAGTGGTAAAAATCTAAATAGGCCTATTATAAAAGGAGAGATTAAAGATGTCATCCAAAACTCACAACATAAAACCTCTCAGACCAGATGGATTCAATGGACAATGTACCAACACTAATAGAAGAGTTGGTACCAGTTTCACTCAAACTTCTTGAAAATACAGAAGAGGAAGGGATAATCCTTGACTCATTTGATGAAACCAGTATCACTCTGATATCAAAACCTCGTGGAGACATCACATAAAATAAAATTACAGACCAATATCTCTTGTGAATATTGATACCAAAATTCTCAAAAAGCTCGAGCTGACAAAATTCAACAATGTATTAAGAACACTATATGTCACAATCAATTGGAGTCATACCAGGATTACAGAAGTGGTGCAATGTTAGAAAAACCATACTTTACCACATAAATAAAAACAATGAGAAATAATCATATAGTCATCTCAATTGATGCAGAAAAGGCATTTGATAAAATCCAACACCATTTCCTGATAAAAATTTTAGACAAAATAAGAATAGAACTTTCTCAACACAATTAAGAGTATGCAAACCATCTCAATGAAGAGAGACTGAGAAGCTCCCCCTCAGGGTGGGAATAAGAGCAGCATACTCAGTGTTAGTGCTCTCATGTAATATTGGACTGGAAGGCTCAGCCAGAGCAGTAAGACACGAAAGGGACGTAAAGGGGATCCCATTGAAAGAACAAGTAAAACTCTCTGTTCACAGATGACATGATTTTATATAGACATATATGGAAAGTGTTACAGATTCAGCAAAAAACCATCTGAACCTAATAGAATTAAGCAACATTGTAAGGTACAAAATCAATGCACAATAGCAATTGGATCCTTTCACAGAAAACATTCTAAAAAGGAAATCAGGAAAACAATGTCATTTAAAATAGCTCAGGAATGGAATAAAATAAAAAGTATCTAGAGATATAAGAGATGTAACAATACAATAGGAATTCTGGTGAACCAAAAGTTAAAGAACTGGGCTACTAACAAACAAGTTGGCAATTTGAACTTACTAGTTACTTTGTGGGGGAAAGGCAGGGCAATCTACTCACCTAAAGATTTACAGCTTTTGAAATCCTGTGGGGCAAGTCTACTCTGTCCTACAGGCTCACTGTGAGTTGGGATCTAATCAACAGCAGTGGGTAAGACAAGAGAAACTGCAATGTATTACTTTCAACCAAACTCACTGCCATCAAATTGAATCTGACTCATTGCAATCCAGTAGGACAAGGTAGAAACGCCCCCTGTGGATTTCCAAGACAACTCTTCACAGAAATAGAAAGCCCCATAAAGATGGAGCTCCCATGGAGTTGCCGGTGGTTCCAAACTGTTACTTTGGGGCACTGGAAAGGATTTACAATTTCAACATACTGATTAATTTGCATTCTACCACATTTCTGCATAAATGCATATGTAATAAGATAATTTTAAAGAAACATCAAGGATATCTGGTGGTGACATATTTAAAGGGCTCGACTACAACTAAAAGTCTGCTGGTTGAACCTTCAGTCAACCAAAAGCTCTGGGGATTGAATCTCATAAAAATTACAACATATATATATAGATAAATGTTAAGTATGAAGGCAGCTGACAGGCATTAGGTCTCTAGTCAAATACTACCTCAACACAAGAACAAGTCCAATGTAGCTGAGAGACAGTACTGATAGTTGAATGAAGGTCTAACATGATAGTGGGACAGGAGGAAAGTAAAAAGAAACAGAGAAAAGAACTAAGAGGCAAAAGACACTTATAGAGATATAAATATAGGCATGCAGATATTAAATATATTCATACTTACATATAT
>NW_022109491.1:41834607-41843400 GCF_000313985.2 Echinops telfairi
TATATAAATATAAATGTTAAGTATGAAGGCAGCAGACAGGCATTAGGTCTCTAGTCAAATACTACCTCAACACAAGAACACTTTGTTCTAATAACCTGGCATTATATGATGCTCACTTCCTGACACAGTCACTGAAGACAAATTTGGTGCATAAGCTAATGAAGAGAACTGATGGTGCCTGACTATTAAAAGATATAGTGTCTGGGGTCTTAAAAGCTTGAAGTTAAAGGAGCAGCCATCTAGGAGGGAAACAACAAAGCCCACATGGATGAAGCACACCAGCCTGTGTGATCATGAGCTGTAAACAGGATCAGGTATCAGGCATCAGAAGACTGAAAACAAACAAATATACTTGATGCAAATGAAGGGGTTAGGAGTGGAGACACAAAGTCCACCTGTAGACAATGAGACAGTCCCTCACAGAAGGGTCATAAGGAAAGAACAAGACAGCTGAGGTGCAGCAAAGCACAATGGAACACACGTCTCTAGTTGTTTATCATGATGCCAGTTCTACCTCACAAATCCAGTTAGACAGAAGCATGCATGCTGGTACAGATAAGATCTCTTAACACACAGAATCCAGAACAGATGAACCCCTTAGGAACAGTAATGGGAGTAGCAATAAAATGAGGGTAGTGGGAAAGTGGGGGAATAGGGGGCAGAAATGGGGAACTGATTGGAATGATCAATGTGTAACACCCCCCCCCTGATGCCCACCCACCCAGACAAACAACAGAAACATGGATGAAGGGAGATAGCGGATGGTGTAAGATATGGAAATAATAATTTATAATTTATCAGGGTCCATGAGGGTGGGAGGGTTGAGGATGGAGGGAAAAAAGAGGAGCTGATACCAAGGGCTCAAGCAGAAAGAAAATATATTGAAAACGATGATGGCAACATATATACAAATATGTTTGATACAATTGATTTATGGATTGTTATAAGAGCTGTAAAAGCCCCCAATCAAATGATTTATTTAAAAATAATTACAGTGTTGTCACGTCTATGGAACAATTTTATTCTGGGATATAGGGTTGCTATGAGCTAGATTCAGATTTGACTTGATGGCACAAAACAATTAATATGCATAATGATATTTTTTTGTAATCAGGACTGGAAGTGTATAAGAACTAATATGATAAAGATTTTTAAGAGATAGACCTAATGATGGTTTTCATCATCATAGAATATAATGCATTTCAGGAATACCAATATTTCTTCTTGTTCTAAATACTAAAAGTAAAATCTATCATTCATATATATATATATTTGTTTTAAATTTTATAAAGATTAGGGATATGCTATGGTAGACTGAATGTTCTTAATTCTTAGTCCTATTCCAAGTAAAATAAATAATAATCATTTGTAAATGATACATGAATAATTTGTATGTGAAAAATATTGTGAATCAAATAATGAAATACATTATGGACACCTGATTTGCAGAAGGCTGTGGATTACAGGAGAAGCACCAAATCCTTTTTCAAGGTTCACACATGGATTAAACCTCCGGTGAATTCCCTGTGATCATAGCTGAGTGATCTGAATAGCTTGCAGTCAGACAGAGAGCATTGTAACGTTGAGGATGGCATATGCAATTACGTTAAAATGTAATATCTTATCATTTTATGTCCCTTTTAAACCATTTAAATTTTTCTCAGTAAAAAAAAATAGTAAAGGGGAATACATTAGATTAAGCATTTAGTGAATCCCCTTGGTCCATAGACCAGGAATGTAAATAGCCTTACTATCATGCGGAATGCATTGGAACGTGGATTATTGCAGATGCAATTAGGTTAAAATGTAGCATCTTATCATTTAATCTCACTTCTGATTCATCTTAAATTTAAACCTATGTAGTTTTTTTAATTTTCTGCTTTCTTTCTATTGATGATTGTATCAATATTACTTTGGTATTTTTATTAGGGTGTTTTTTTTTACTTTTTTTTTTTATTAGGGTTTTTAAAAAATGTTTTTCTGTCAATGAAATCCAAGATAGGTAAATCTACAGAGATAGTAACTGGATTAATGGTTTCATGGGGAATAGCAGGGGAGGTTGGGGTTTATGGGGAACTAATAATGATGAGGGCAATAATGAAGACATTGTTCTAAAATTGATTGTAGTGATGATTGTACAACTCTTCTTGATATGATTAGCCTATTGAATTGTGTGATATATGAATTATATGCCATTACAACTATTTAAAATCAGTGCAAAATTATTAAGAAGAGAAAATATTTCCTTTTAAAAAGTAAAATAGAATGAAATACAGAAGTTTTCTCTATAGAGCCTTGTTGGGAAGCAATGACAACACTGGTATGGATAGCCAATTCAAGTTAGTATATACTAGTAATTCATTAATCATAGATTTAACACTTTAACTCAGGTTTTCAATTTTGTAACTAAGATATATTATTTAGGGTTCTTCCATTTCTTTCAAGAAAAGTTACATCATTCAAGTAAGCCAAAAAATATAATCTACCATAGTTGTGGTTTCTGTCTTACAGCATTAAAAGTATCTCCTAAGTCCTTAAGACTGTCTTCCCTTGTTTGCTGGGCATGTTGCTGACTCGAAGCTTTCAGCTATCAGTCCTCTTTAGGACTTCCTTGCTCATAGTAACCCCATTCTCAGCACAATCCTCATAAAACCATTGACTGATGGATACAACAGTATAAAGGGTCAGCCTCTTCACCCAAATTAGAAGGAACTCTGAAGGGTATCTCAGGAAAGATGAAATATTTAAGAAAAATCTAACCAGAGGAAAAAAGACATACACAAAGAAAACTACAGAATACTATTATAGGAAGACAAAAGAGATCTACACAAATGGAAATGTATCCCATGTTCATGGATCCAAATCCCAAATGCACTGCCAGTGAGTTGATTCCAACTCATAGCAGCACTACAGGACAGGTTAGAAATGCCTCTGTGAGTTTCACCGATGGAACTTTTTTTACAGAAGGAGAAAGCCTGGTTTTGAACAGCTGACCTTTCAGTTCACAGTCCAGTGCATAAACACTATGCTACCCAGTCTCCATTGTTCATGGTAGGGAGGCTTAATGTCTCAAAAATGTTAATAGTACCAAAAACAGTCTATAACTGCCATGCAATTTCGGTCCAAATCCCAACTTTATTTTTTAAATAAATGGAAAAGAGCATTCATAACTTAATAGGAAGTGGGGAAGACCCAGGGTAGTCCAGGAACTCCTTAAAAATAAGAACAAAGTAGGAGGCCATGCATTACCTGAATTCAAAACCCACTCCACAGCCAGAGTCGTCCAAACTTCCTAGTATTGGTGAAATTGATAACTATCTAGATTCTAGACCGATGGAAGGGAATAAAACCCCAAGACACAAATTCATCCAACTACAGAAAGCTAATCTTTGGCAAGGGCCAAAAAAATCCTTAAATGGGAAAGAAAGCATTTATTCCAAAAAATGGTGCTGGAAAAACTGTACGCCCATCTGCAAAAGAATGAAACAGGACCCACAACTTGCCCTGTACAAAAGCAAATCAAGATTGATCAAAGATCTAAATGAAAATCTCAAAGCTGCAAAGACCATCAATGAGGAAATAGGGACAGACTCAAGAGCCCTATTGCAGGTCATATACTAGTATCTGGCATAACAAAGGATGCACACATAGTAGAAAACAAAATAGATGACTAGGACCTACTAAAAATATTTCTCTGTATCAAAAGACTTTACAAAAGAGTGAAAATAAAAAGAAAAGTAAAAAGAACCCACGGTCTGGAAAAAAATATTTAACAATGATACAGTGAATAAGAGACTAACATGTAAAATCTCAAGAAAGCTGCAAAATCTCAGTAAGACAGAAAAACATGCAAATAATCAAATTTAAAAATGGAGAAAGACATAATTACACAGGGTGCCAAAATGACATTGAAATGACTAACAAATACATTAAAAAGGCACACACATCAGTGACATCTGGGAAAGGCAAATCAAAACAATCATCAGATATCAATGTATACCACTTGAGAGTCCTTTTCAGAAAAATAGGAAACAGCAAATGTTCGTGTGTTTTTAAATATGTGAAGCCATGGCAAAACCTCATGGCAATACCTCAACTTAGTACAGAAATTCTATGCAATCCAGTCATCCTTCTGCTGACACAAACAGAAATATGCACCCCTATGTTCAAAGAACTGTTCACACTAGCAAGAAGTTGAAATAGCCCCAGAGCCAGAAGTAGAGGAATACGTAAAGAAACATTGGTACGCATGTGTAATGGAATACCATGTGTCACTAAATAACCTTGATGAAACCACAAAACACCTCATGACATGGATGGGCCTGGAAAGCATTATGTAGACTGAAGTTGTTATTGCTGTTAAGCCCCATCAAGTTGGTTCTGACCAATAGCGACCCTATGATCAAAATTAGTTGATCACAAAAGGACAAATGTTACAAGACCTCTACTATAAGGATAAACACAAAAACAAAATCTGGTCTCTGTTCTTGGGCCATGCAATAATTTAATCTGGGCTCCCAAGCAAAATTTGGGCTGTGTCTACTGTTTATGAACCATTTATCACTTCCTCATCTGTACACCTGAAATAAACGCTTCTGCAGAGGAGGTTCCACATCAGCTGGGGTCATTTTGTTCTTTCATTGGGGACGGGGAAAGGCAAAATACCATCATCCTATGGCCATCTCAATTTAAAAACTACACCTACAGTGGTGTTCCAACTTCGTTGAGAAATTGACCGAACATGCAATTAAGATGCATTGATAGTTATTGGTGATAGGAATGTGAATATTGGAAACAAAGAGGAAGGAACAGTAGTTGGAAAATATGTACTTGGTGAAAGAAATAAAGCCTGGAGGCCACATGATAGAATTTTGCCAAGATCAACAACCTGTTCATAGTAAATATCTTTTTTCAGCAGCACAAAGGGTAACTATACACAAATATACACTGACTGCATTAGCTAAAAACAAGGCTCCAGGCATGAACTTCCCCAGATAGAATAAGCATAAATCAAGTTAACTACATCTGTGGGAAGACACGATGGAGAACCTCAATCTCAGCAGCTAAGACCAGCCAGATGACAACTATAGAACAGACCATCTATTGCTCATATGTAAGCTCAGGATACAGCTAAAGGAAATGAAAGCAAATCCACAGGAGCCAAAATACAACTGAGTCCATCCCACCGGAATTTTGAGAATATCTCAGGAGTAGATTTGATGTAATGACAGACCTGATGAGCTGTGAGAGGACACCAGGACCATCATTTATAAAGCAAAATGTCACTCCACAGACAGGAAAGAAACCCAAGGTTAAAGTGGATGTCAGAAGAGACTCTGAAACTTGCTATGAATCACAGAGGACCTAAAGCCAGAGGAAGAAAGAATGAAGTCAAGGGCTCACTAGAAAATTTCAAAGGGCAGCTCCAGAAGACAAAGCCAAGTGTTAGCTCACGAAATGTGAAAGAACCTAGAAGTAGAAAACCGAAGAAGAAAAACACGCTCAACATATATGAAACTGAAAGAACCCAAGAAAACATTTAAGCCCCGAATTGCAATTTTGAAAAGTTCTGTAGGAAAAATATTGACCGATGTAGAAAGCATCAAGAGAATATAGAAAGAAGGCACAGAGTCACTGTGCCAAAAAGAAAAGGTCGACAGTCCACCACTTAAGGAGGTAGTATATGAGCAAGAGCCAATGGGGCTAAAGGAAGAAGGTCACACTGCACTGAATGCATTAGCTAAAAACAGGCCTCCAGGCATTGACAGAATACCCATTGAAATATTTCAGAAAGCTGAAAAAGCACTGGAAGCACTCATTCGTTTAAGCCAGGAAATTTGGAAGACAGCTACCTGGCCACCTGATTAGAAGATATTCATATTTGTGCCCATTCCAAAGAAAGGTGACCAACAGAATGCTCAAACTATAGAACTATATCATTGATATCGCATACAAGTAAAATTGTGCTTTAGATCATCCAATAATGATTGCAGCAGATCATTGACAGGGACCTGCCAGCAGTTCAGATTCAGAAGAGGACGTGGAAAAGGGATATCATTGCCGATGCCAGAAGGATCTTGGCTCAGAGTAGAGAATACCAGGGAAAAAATGCTTACTCTTGTTTTATGGGCCATGCAAGGAAACCACAATAAACTGGACTACAATAACTGTGGATAACTTTGAGAAGAATTGGAACTCCAGACACGCATCATGCTCATGAGGAACTTGTACATGCATCATGAAGCAGGGCAAATGACACAAGGGAACACTGCATGGTTTAAAACCAGGAAAGGTGTGCATCTTTTACACCCAGGGTTGTGTCTTCTCACCATACTTGTTCAGTCTGTAGGCTGAGAAAATCATCAGAGAAGCTGGATTATATAAGGAAGAGTGAGGTCTCAGGATTGGAAGAAGGTTTATTAATAACCTGCGGTATGCAGATGTTACAACCTTGCTTGCTGAAAGTGAGGAGGAATTGAAGCATTAGGTGATTAAAAGCAAGGATTATAGCCTTCAGTATGGATTATAGCTAAATGAAAGGAAGACCCAAATCTTCACGACTGGACCAATAGGTAACATCATGATAAATGGAGAAAAAGTTGAAGGTGCTGAGGATTTTGTATTGCCTGGGTCTACGTTCAATGATTATGTAAGCAGCAGTCAAGAGTTCAAAAGAGGTAGTACATTAGGTCAATCTGCTGCACAAGACCTCTTTAGCATCTTGAAAAACAAGGATGGTGCTTTGAGGACCAAGGTGTGCCTGAATCAAGCCATGGCATTCTCCATTGCTTCATATGAATGTGAAAATTGGACATTGAATAAGGAAGGCCAAGAAGAATTGGTGCATTTGAATTGTGGTGCTGGAGATATTGGAAGTACCATGACCTGCTAAGAGGGCAAACTGATCTGTATTGGAAGAAGTAAGGCTAGAGTACTCCTTAGAGTCAAGGATGGCAAGACTTTATGTTACATACTTTGGATACTGGAGAGACCAGTCCCTGGAGAGGAGCAACATGTTTGAAAAAACGGAGGGACAGAGAAAAACAAGAAGGTCCTTGACGAAATGGATTGATACAGTGGTTGCATCAATGGGCTCAGGTGTCGGAACAATTGTGGGGATGGTGCAAGACTGTGTAGTGTTGCATTCTGTTGTGCATAGTGTTGCTATGGGTAGGAGCCAACTGTAAATGTAGGAGAAGAAGTGGTGAAATATGCATGGCGTGGATAAGATGCTTTCATTTCTCTTTAACTGGACAACTAGGGTGGGGGCACCTGCACGGGGAAAACCCTTAATATTACCTGTATTTGAGTTATGGTCATTTAATGTTGCACTTCTACCCGTAGTTTCTTATATGATATATAATGGTTCTGATTTTATATGCCTTTGGCTATGGTTCCGTTTTAGAGAGCATTCTGTATTATGATTGGGTGTAAACTGGATCACACCCTATGTTTTCCTGGAATATACTATGGTGCCACATACAGTTCTACACACAAGATCTCACCTAGAAAGGCAGACCTCTATTTTCTGACTGAGCTATAGTAGAAACATGGAGACCTGCTGTGGCTTTTGGACATTTTGGCTCCTGGTGCTGGACCCTGCATTTGGCTTGCCTGTACCTGATTTTCTCAGATTTTGGACAAAACAACATCCTCCTCCATGTGAGATATTTCCTCAAAGTTTCATGAGTTCCTCTGGGATGTTGCACTGGATTATAGAACCCGAGGACATGAGTGGATACAGTCAAGGAAAGAGTGGAGGGAAATGGAGCAGAGTAGCATCTAGAAAGAGTTGGGCATTTGGTACATCTTCAAATCTCGAACTACTTGGAACTACTCTGGTATTAATTCTTAGAAAAGAAATTATTACCACAGTATAAACCTCCAGTGGGAGAATCTAACCTGTAGTAGGTTGTTAATCATGTATTCTTGATAGAATTTCCTTTGTACTTAATGACTCAGACATTTTGCTATAAAGTCTCAGGATTTTGGATATTTGGCGTGTTGAGGTGTGCAGCATTCTTCATAGGCCCACATCAGAAGGATCTAAGTTGGAAAAGTCTTCTAAATAAACTGTACTTTACCTTAAACATACCTTTGACAGACTGAAGGAACTGAAATCCTCCTTTAGAATTATTAAAGTTACAACACCCTACAATGAGAAGAAGCAGATGGCTGCTAGCCCAGTATGATGGTCTTGGAAATCAATGGTCTTGGGTTCAAATATCCTGCTATTAAGGACAACCAAGATAAACACACATCTTTGCTATTTTATATTTTCTATGCTTAGTTCTGTAGACATAGATTTGCCTTAGTGAGAAGGTTTTTTTGTTTTTCTTTTGCCTTGGGTCTTAAAAAAAAAAGAAATTAAATGTACAGGACTGTGATTAAATGTTTGGTTTGTTTTTGCCCTTAGTACTGATAACATAATTCTCTTTTTCTATTTTGTCTTACATTAGGTAATTTCTATTCAGTATACCTGACAATCCTTTTTAAAAAATCATTTTATTGGGGGGTGTACAATTCTTATCACAATCTATACATCCATCCATTGTGTCAAGCACATTTGTACCTTTTTTGCCATCACCATTCTCAAAACATTTGCTTTCTACATGAGCCCTTAATATCAGCTCCTCATTTTTCCCTGTCCCTCCCTGCTACCCCCTCCCTCATGAACCCTTCCTAATTCATAAATTATTATTATTTTGTCATATTTTACACTGTCCAACATCTCCCTTCACCCTCTTTTCTGTTGTCCATCCCCCAGGGAGAAGGTTATATGTAGATCCTTGT
>NW_022109491.1:41844127-41879998 GCF_000313985.2 Echinops telfairi
AGCTGGGCACCATCAGCTTTCTTCACCACATTTGCTTATGCACACCTTTGTCTTCAGCGATCATGTTGGGAAGGTATGCATCATGGAATGCCAATTTAATAGAACAACGTGTTCTTGCATTGAGTATGTACTTGAGTGGAGGTCCAATATACATATGCCTCCTTAATACTAAACCTACAATTATATGCACATAGATCTATTTCCCCACCATCCTATATAAATATATTTACTTATGTACATGCCTATTTTTAGACCTCTATAAATACCATTTGTCTCCTAGTTCTTCCCTCTATTTCCTTTTAATTTCCTCTTGTCCCACTTTTGTGCTCTAGCTGACATTCCTTATAGTCCAGCTTTTCCTTCAGCTAACAGTCATATGTGATGTTTATGGAAAATTTTGGGGAATCATAGTGATAAAAGTACTTTAATGGTATTTGACAATTCGTCATGTTGTTACATCAATATGTTTTAACACCAAATTGTCAACTATACTGGTTTCTCTGGTTGAGTTTCCCTAGCAGCAGACCAGAGTTCAGGAATTTTAGTTCAAGTAGTATATTTGGGGATTGATTGTACTTAGGAAAGTAGGAAGGTAAAATACAGAAAATAAAGCAATCAAAAAGACAATTTACTTCTATGAGCCACTGAAGCTTTATTCCACTGAGAGACTCTGGTAGCGTATATAAAATACATACTGCAGACTTGCCCACTCAAGGGGTGCGGGTGGTGAATTTTTTGTATAGTATGTCTTGTCAGTCCTCCAGTAAGAACTGCTCTCTAAACTTACTGCCTCTCATGTGCTGTGAACAAAGCAGGCTTTGGAAACTAGAGAAAGTTGGTGTTAGCTGCCATTAAATTGATGCTGACTCATGCTGACTCTATCTATATGCAAGTGCTCTTTAAGGATTTCTTGGTTATAATCAAAACTTAGATCTCCAGGTATTTCTCTATCATACCACTGAGTGGACTCATGTGCCAAACTTAGCAATCAAGCACAGACTGCACACTGAAATGGAAAATGTAAGAGAATATGGGTGAGACCCTGAAACATCAGCTAATTAAGGGAAAAGATATTTTGCAGTCACATTAAATGGGCGGGTGTTTTCTTCCTCACTTCCTTATCAGTTATAAATATCTACTGAGGGTGACCCTTGCTGCCACCCGAGTCTCATTCTCTGTGGCTACTTTTTCTTTCTTAGTCACATATGCTACGGTTTTTGTCCATGAACATATCTCAAGAGTTTTCATCTCTGGGCTGACGTCACCTTGTAAATTGAATCTCATTGTTAAGAAGCATTTCCACATTAGTAGTTTACTGTTGAAATTCTCCTTCAAAAAGTCCAGTTTCTGCAAGCTACATTGCACATGCCTCTTTGAATATCACTGAACTTGATAGCAAAGTAGTTAATTCCCTGCTATCTGAGAGGTTGGTTAGTGGTTCGAAACTTCCGGTCACTCCATGGGAGAATGATGTGGCAGACTACCCCTATGGAGAGGATAGATTTGGAAGCCCCATGGGCCATTTTTACTCTATCTTAAAGTGTTTTTTGAGCTGGAATCCACTAGATGACAACGGTCTTTAGTAATTGATGTTGTTTCATTTTGGTCTCATTTTAACACTTAGCACAATATGCCTGGTATAAAAGTTATGCTAATAGAGAATTCTGCTTCTCACTAGGTGAGAAGAGCAGGTGTTGCTGTTTCATTGCTATGGCACCTACTGAAAAGCTTTTCATATAATGGTGATTTGATAAAGGTTTATAGAATGAAACTGAATAATTTAAATCCAAGGTAGTTGAAAAGGCTGCCTGTTTGAGGGGGCGGGGAGGGTCGGTGGTGCGCATGATTCACTTACCTAAACAGGGAAGTTATATACTCAGTTTTCCTAACAGCTTGCATTCAACCTGCCATTAAAATTAAAACCCTTTAAATAATACTCCATGTGCCTTGGAGCAGTAGATGAAATAGGCTCTTTTAAGTTATAATTTTGTGACATCAGGCTTCAAGCATTTGGGAAATTGCAAGTGCTGGCAATAGAGCTTACATATAGTGTATCATTATAAATGAGAAAACAGGGCCTATGGGCATGATGCTCTGTAACAGACTTTCTGAAAAGAAAGAAAACTTAATGGAATGACAGTGAAATTCTATTAAAAAAACTTTTCTCTTTTAAAAAAGAGATTTTACTTATTTAGATATTCTTAATGATTTCAATTAATACCTATGGCAATAGAATAAATGAAAGACATCCCTGAATAAATCAATTAATTAATCTCTTTGTATGCTCATGACTTTGGGAGAGATCATTACTGACAACATTCTCTATTCTTTCTTACCCATGTACACAGTTATTCTACCTATTTCATTTATAATAAACTTGAAGACAATGATGATACCGGGTAGAATTCTTGCCTTTGATTCATGCCCAGCGAATGTTTCTGCTCAGCATTCGCTCATGCATTTGTGATACTTCCATATTGCTATAATACTGAACAGATTTTAGTGATATTCCTGCACTAGGAAAATAGGACTGGTGATCTTCTTTCAATATTAACCAAGGGAAACCTTATGGATCACAACAAGTCGATTTGTTGTATTTGGAATAGTTCAAAGAAGGGACAGACTGGATGGGCAGATACAACAAGCTACATAGAACTTAAATGATAAGGCAGGGAAGCCTTTAATACGGTTGATAATAAGAAAAAATGTCAGCATCGTGTTTAAATTAATCCAAATGAAGTCATCCTTTAAGGGAAGACGGGAGGGGGGCTTAATAAGAGCTTTACACCAGTCCCCAAATCTATCTATTTTCTTATCCTGCCACACACCCTGACCTCTCCACTTTACTGGCAATAATCACATTATAATGTGTCCATTAAGATTAGGCTGTTGTTATAGGTGTCATTGGGTTGTTCCAACTTTCAGTGATTCTATGTAATACAAAATGAAACAGTGCTTGCTTGCAGCCATGGCATCTATCTTGTTGAGATGTACTCAATTAATATGGCCCATCTAGCCATCATTCCTTGTGTGATGCCTTATAATTCTGAACTCTATGTCTATGGCTAGAAGTCTATTCTGAAGAATCTTTTCTCCTATAATAATGGGGACAAGATTAAGGAGAGATTAATTCTCTAATTGAGTAGAGGGTATGAACTATGTCACACCATTTGTTTCAAAATCACAACTGAAAGCTATTCCTCAATGTATAAAAGCCATCTTAGATACAGAGAGAAATCTCAGGACCATCGGAAGAGCGCATTCAAGATCTCAGTGTGAAGCGGTAAAGACTGAGAGCAAAGGTAGCTGAGACTGGCATGGAGGCTCAGAAGGATCCTGAGACTTCTCCTCATTTGTCCCAAGACTATGGAACTGTGAGAGATAGTGCTGGTGGGCTTCCTCGCAAAAGCCAGGGGATCACATCGCTGAGAGGCCAAGGGCCAGAGAGAGACTTGACTGCTGGCTGAGGAGAGATGTTGTTGCGGACCAATGACTGTATCCTTGCTGTTGACAGATTCTGGCTGTGCTAACCTGTTAACTTCCCCAGTAAATATCCTTAACTGTTAGTATAGTTTAAGAGTTCTGTATGGCCACTGCAATGAATGATCAAGCCCAGGATAGAAACAGAATTCCAGTGGCTGGTTTCAGAACAGAATAAAGAAGGATGGAGTATAAATGCATATTTGACCCCTGGCTCTTGGAAATAGGGAAGCCGAAAAGAGTCAGATATGACTTCTCATGGCATTTATAGCAAAAGTCTTCCTCCTTTAGCTGACACTCTACATAACCAACCATGACATTTTTTCCAGGGATTGATGCGGGTTGATGACATCCTCAAAGTGCATGAGATGAAGTCTCCCCATCTGGGCTTCTAAGGCGCATTCTTACTGTAATTTCTCCCAGAGAGCTGTGTTTGCTCTTCTAGAAGTCCATTTTATTACCACTAGAAAGCTTCATGCCCCGGGGCAGCAGAGCCAATTCATTAACTCATGAGAGAGAAGAAAAAGAGTTGATTAGAGGGTGACACTAGGGAGGATTCCAACAGCAACAAAGGCTATACCTAGGGAATTCTGTTTGAAATCGAAATGCATAAAGATTATATATTTTTACTTTGGAATTTATACTTTGGGTGTCTTGTACAAATGTTTTACATTTTCTCAGATTTCAAGATAATCTCAGGAAAAACTGTTGACCATGAGCAAGCAGACTGAGCAATACGGTTCTTTAAAGTCTTGATCTCATGGTGTCTCTCTTGACTAATGGAGAGCAACAACTAGCTTCTGGGTTGTTTGCAGTCAGTCAGGCAAATAAAGGAAGATGCTCGAGGTTCTATGGAGGCTCTTCCAGGAAGCCTCATGTTTGCTGCTGAGCAATGCAGCAAGTTATAAAGCTTCACTGAGGCGGAATTGAGAAAGAGGACAAGTCTGAGAGGAAATCTAGGTTGCAGTGGTACTTTCAGTGTTCTTTACCAACAAACACTCCAATTCAGATGTGTCAGTTCTTCGGCAGGGCCACGTTTTTACATGCATCTGAGGCAACTGAAATACCCCTGCTTGGTTCAGGCACACACTAGTCTTGAAAGTGACATCTTTCCTCTATAATACCTACTTTAAAGAGGATTAAATAGGTATCGTTTCTTTTCATTACTTTGACTTAAACTATATATTTTAAAAGGTAAACTAGGGGATGCATTTTAATACCTAGAAAACGTGCTCAGATTTCTCTCTTAAGGAAGAAAGAAGTGGAGAATAGGATACTGGATAGGTAACACATACAGATGAACTCAAATTTCTTCTGTTTAGATACTTTTGTGACTGGGTTACAAAAGGATAGTACAATTATGATTGAAAGGCCTTTCATGTCTCTCAAAATTCCCAATACTTTTGTTTGACTGACCTAGAGTCGATTAGGGATGGGGTTGGGAGGATGAGAGAAAGAAAAGCAAGGAAGAGACCTACAATTCTCTGAAGTGTATTTTCAAGATGGCTTGCATTTTAAGCATCTATAATTCTAAGCGCTGAATATTTATGCCACATTCTAAAACAAGACATCACAATTTCTTTTTAACCCACTGCCATTGAGTCGATTCTGATTCACAGCAACCCTAGAGTATGAAGTAGGCTCCTTAGAGTTTCTGGGACAGTGAATGCTTTGCAGATGTTGACAGCCTTATTTCTCTCTCCAGGTGTGGCTGGTGAGTTTCATATGGCAACCTATGATTAGCCATCCACTGAGCTTCCTCTTACAAGCATAGACTACTTCCTCCCTTGTAGCGTGGTTAGCCTGGAGGGATGTGCATTTTTCTATTCTGTTTTTACTGGTCAATCTTTTATCCCTTTCCATTTCTCTTCATGCAAAGGAAGCTGTGTTGCATCCACTTTTAAGCTCCTCACAGTCATGATCAGAAGAAGACACTTGTGTGCACAGTGTGCTAGTCTGGGTTGACTAGAGAAACAAATCCATAGACACATGTGTATAAGAAAGAGCTTTCTATAAAAGAACAATTGTATATTGAGAAAAAAAATCCCAGCTCAGTCCAAATCAAGTCCATATGTTTGATGTTAGCCCATATGTGTGATACTAGTCTATAAATTCATCTTTAGACTCAAACAACACATGCAATGATACTGAATGCAGGAAAATCACAGGCCAGTGAGTTAAAAGTCTTGTGGATCCAGTGGTGGTGGAAGCATCTCCAGAGCTCTGACCGCCATCAGCTTAGCTCTATGTGGCTTGTCAGCAGGAAGAAAAAGCAGAAAATGTGTGTCCTGCCACCAGGGAGGAAGACAGGAAGGCAATGCCCACACAGAGGCATGATTGGCTATGATCTAATTGGCAGGCTAGGCTCTACCCCTTCACTCAAATTGACAGGAGACTATGTAACTACCACAGAAAGAGACTAAGGGTTACATGATTGAACTTTGAGCTTGAAAAATCAAAGTATGGTTGATTTCTAGGTTACAGGAAGGATAGTTGCACTAGAACTCATGCCATTTGTTTGAGAAGGATTCCACATTTTAAAAATTGAAATAACCCATCTCGTCAGACTATCAAATCTGGATTTTAACTTTTCAGTTAAGCATATATAATTAGATATTGGGCTTTCAGTTTCCTAATTCTACTTTCTTTTATTCTCAACCTCCCGCCCCATATGGTACCAAATTAGGAAATTGATGAAAAGTAACATCTAACACAGGAGCAGTTCCTAATGAACTCCTTGGATCCCTCTGACAGCCGTCATAAGAAAATCCATTTGATGAAAGATAGTTTCTAAGGAGGTTACATCTCATTTGTATGACTTAATTAAAATATTTCCCTTAGCTATAAAGCTACATATATAATGATAATCATATCCTACAACCATCAATTCCAATGTAACACACAGTGACTCTCTATTGTTTCTAAGGCTATAAATGTTTACAGGAGCAGGTAGCCTCATCTTTATTCTGCTCAAAGTGGCTGATTTTGAATTGCTGTTCTTGAAATTAGCAGCCCAAGGAATAAGCCACTACACTACCAGGGATCCTTATAATAATAGCTACTAGGATTTATTTATAATATCCTATTTTATTTGAATGGGATATTTGCTTTTATATTATTTAGTTATGAAAGAGATAAGTCAGTCCTTAAGTTCCAATTATTAATTTATTCATCTTCATCAACCTCTTCTATAATTTGCATTTCAAATGAGTGAACATAAAAGCAAATATATTAGCTTCTGACAGCCTCATAGATTCATAGAGAAGAACAGCTGTCATTGTTAAAGGAGCAAGGAGATTTTATTCATGCCTTGGGAAAGTTCAAAGTTGATCGTGAGTTCACATGAATGTTATATGAAGTCAAGTAAAAGTGAGTTAACCAGGACAGCAGGATAAGGTTTTCCAATCTTGGCCCCTATCATCTGCTCCATGATCTCACCTGAAACAAAATCCTTGTTCGGCATATCATGCTAAGTATCCAGAAGATTTAAGTAGTAACTGATGCTGTTTATAGAATTAGTACTGTAGACATAACACTAAATTCCTTTTCCCTTTTCATGCTAGGGATATTGTGTTCCCCTAGGGAGAGAACTTCTGCAGGGGCACCTCTCCCCTCACCACCCCCAAAGCAGAGTTTACAGAGAAACAGAATTACTACTGCTACTATTTTGAGAATATTTAGGGCCTGGCCTTTTTCATATGTATTTTTATAAATAGTATTTCCTGAAGAAATACTGGAAATTCCAATCTGTGTCATTCTTGGATGACATTAATGAAATCACTTTTATATCTCTACTAAACCTTGCTGTTTACAATCATTAGGTATTTTACCTCAAATCTAACACTAGTGAGGCTGGCAGAAGTCCAGGCAGTGTTTGAGTGGGTGTTCTAGACTACAAATATGACATAGCCATCAAGGTGGTCATTAAATACAGGTAATACTTGGGTTCATAAAAATTAAAAAAAAAAGTTCAGGTGCTTATCAGATTAGCAATAGCTAGTGCCAAGTACAGGTAGTACTTTTTCTAGGTGTTAGAGTTGTTGAGAAGGATTATATGTAACAATTCAGAGGTACTTTTATAAGAACAATAATTGTAACCAAATTATCTTTAAGAAACACAATTGAACAGGGTCTGTTTGTAAAATTAAACAAATCATTTATATCATTTGCACACACCCTCACCAAAAACCAAACACACTGACATTGAGTCAGTTCCAATTCATAGTGACCTGTATATAGAATCTGAAGCTAAAAATCTTGACCAGAGCAAATTGCTGCTGCTGCTGCTGCTCAAAGCGCTCTTGTTCAGTTCAAACTGCTGAGTCTGCGGTAGCCAGGACAACCCATAATCCACTATGCCACCTGGGCTCCACACTCAATGCCGTAGAGTCACGGCTGACTCACAGCAACCCTGTGAGAGCAGGGTAGAAATGCCTTTGTTGGTGTCTCAGACTAACTCTTTATGGGAGTAGAAAGCCCTGTCTTTCTCCATAGACCAGCTGGTAACCTCCGGCCAAACTGCTGACTTTGCAGATGACAGCCCAACTAGTAGTCCCTATGCCACCAGGGCTCCACACTAGGATTAGTCAGATGGCCTTCAGTATACTTTCGACAAGTTGTATCATAGCACTTTCACTCACTTGCTGCTATAGAATCAATGTGAACTCATACGGACCCTATACAACAGCATAGAACTGCCCCTGGGAGATTCCCAGACTGTCATTCACAGGAGTAGAAAACCCAGTCTTTCTCTGACAGAAAGGTGGGGGCGTGTAAACTGCTAACCTTTCAGTTAGCAGCCTAGTATGTAACACTACGCCACCACCTCCTATTGTAGTGCTTTAGGGATGAATACATTTCTGTGACTAGTGTTGGTCAGACATAACTGATGTGCTTATTAATTTACTAGTTCTGTATCACTTTACTTTGTCCACATAATTAAAAGTAGACCATGAAGACCAAACTTGCAATTAAAATCTGTCACTAATTGTCCAAGAGCATTTCCGTTTGGAAGTATAGCTCAGTTTTGAGAATAAATGTGTTAAGTTAGATCACTAAAACTCAAATAATGTCTCCATACCCTCTGGTTGTAAGCTGTGTCCTCCGTGCGCCACTGTCCTCATTGGAATGAGAAGCCACCCTTCTTTGCTAGAGCTGGGGATGTCAGAAAAAGACAAAGGGAAAGAGTCTTAGTGCTTGAGATGGGAAATGTTCTCAGCTGCAAGTCCCATAGCTGGTTTAATCAATAAAAGAAATCATGTGTGTTTAAAAACAATAACTTGAATTATGTATTCAAACACAGGATCTGCATTTTGAGTGAGTGCGCTGCCAGAATTTGAAGAAAGGTATTAAGACTGTGTTCCAACAAGTGGTTTTGTCTCTAGAAAGTGCATCACTTTGGAGCCTTCCAAAAGAAATGAGGCTTACAGAAGCATTTTCATCCCGGTTTTTTTGGCTGTGCAAATCAAAACCCAGAAGCAAATGGGTGGTAGTGGGGTGGGGGCGGATCTTGGTTACTTCCGTGGTTGTTTGGGCGTGTCTGAAATTGTAGCCTTGCTCTGGGCATTCATTTCGTTGTCCATGTGGGATGTGGAGAGGCTGACAAATGACTAATGTTTCGAATATTTTGAAGTCATGAGCAGGACATGAGTCAAAGGCTGAATTACACATCCCTGTTTTCACTATCCCTGCTGACTTCAGTAGACCTTCTTTCCGAGAAATCAAGACCCATAAATTCAGCATATACTAATTCTAAACATTTTAAAGACTATAGACTAATGCTGGTATATTGCAATAATTAAAACCTTTCAGAAAACATTTAACAATGCATAAATATGAATCCATTCATGTATGTGTGTGCACATGTTTATGTAAACATATGTATATATAGTCCTCAGTAAATATTTTAGATGAGAATGTTATCTAATTTTAATATCTTAATGGTAATCAATTTATAATACCCTGGTGATAGCATTAAAACTTTTGCAAAATATTTTGATTTTCCCAATGGAATACACTTACCTTTCCCAAAAGTAAAAATATTTCTGTATCTACAATTATTGTCATTACCATGAAAAGGCAATTGCTGTTTTTCTCAGTATGCCATTCAGTTAATTTAATTATTGGATTAGCACTGATTTATGTATAAAGAATATACAAGTATTGGATTATATCTGAATTATGCAATATTAATTATAAGCATGTGCACACACATTTTAATACAGAACATATCCTTTTTCCCTTATAGCTATTCCTTAACCATATTAAATATACCCTTACATATCAAGCATATAACCTCTATTCTTTGACTTGTTAAATACATTCAGTTTTTTGTGCTAAATATTATCTAGGCATAAACTTGGAAATATTAAAGATTCTCTATATGTGAAAGATCATATGATGATATAGCAAAATGCTCTCATTTATAAGAGGAAACATTTTTGTCAAATGTAAGAATCACATACATGAAACAGATTTCCTAAACAAATATCACAGCTCAATGGAATCATTAGGCAAAGCACCTGCACCTGAAAACATTTTGAATGCCCAGAGTGCAATAAGAATTTAACCTTGGACATTGGTACTGCCATCCAATTAATTAGATTACAGTATTAGATTTATTATTATATTGAAATTTCCATTTGCACAGTTGATTCAGATTCTGCCCCACCCCCACTCCCGAGTGATATCCTAGTCAGCATGTGAGTTTCTTATTTATTCAAACAATCTAATCACTGCAAAGGATAACGTATTAAAGCCAATACTCTTCAGGTTTGAAACTGAACTCACTCTAGTGTCAGAATAATCAACTATTTAAGATCAAAGGACAGCATTGACCTAAGGACAAAGTCCAGGGGTTTAGGTTAGGCATTGGGTTGTCTTCCACAAGGCTGGCAGTTCGAGCACACCAGCAGTTGGGTGGGAGAAATATGAGACTATCTGCGCCCACAAAGGTTTATTATCTCTGAATGCCTCTGTAGGGGCAGTAGGAATCAAAGTAAACTTGATGGCCATAAGCGTTGGGTTTTGTGCCAGGGAGAAGTTTACAGTCAATTAGAGGAACTTAAGAGATAGTCATCTCTTAAGAAAAGTTAGTGAAACAATACAGCAGTCAGTGTAAAACATGAAAAAAAGTATAAATTATCAAGGGGGCAGGAGTGGGTAGGGGGCAAAATGAGGAGCCGATGCCAGGGACTCAAGTAAAAAGAAAATGTTTTGCAAAAGATGATGACAACGTATGTAAAGATGTATTTGACAAAATGGATATATGTATGGATTGTGATAAAAGCAGCAAGAACCCCAATAAAATAAAATATTTTTTAGAAAGAGATACTTAAATAATTATAAAATACATAAAGAATTAAATAAACGTCAAGCCAGTCATAAAATCTACTGGTATTTTATTCTTGTCCCTTGGCGTGCTTTCTGAGCCGCCATTTCCTTCTCTTTCGTACCCATGTGCTACTCGGAGTCCAATCTGGAAGTAGAAATCCGTAGTGTTGTGTCCACTAAGACATTGTGGGGAATGGATTATACAGCTTCTGGAGAGCTACAGAGTGAAAAAATAAAAAATCAGAGGAGAGTACACTGAGCAGAGAAACTGAGGATGGGGAAGAAAATTAGAGAAGTTCGGTTTATTGGATCCCAGGAGCTCAAGTGAAGAATGCCACACCATTTAAGCTTCAGCAATTGCGGACAGGAGCACCCCAGCCAGTGTCAACACTCCCTGAGCTGGAGAAGGCTCCTGTGGGGCTGCCTGGTGCCTCTGCAGTGGTTTATACTGAGAATGTCAAAACGGAACCTAGAAGTGGAGCTCACTTTGAATAAGGTGCTATTGCTAGAGGTAGATTGATGGTAATGAGGTATGAAAAGAGAGGAACCTGTCTCTTCTCCGCTACTGCTATTTCTTCTCTTGTGTTCCTATTGGCAGAATATAACACAACCTGCTGATAAATGAGAACTTTCACTTCACAGCCCCAGTCCCAGAACCACAGAGCTGGTTACCAGAAGGCTTAGGGTGAAGAGAAAATCACTGAGTAACTATCAAAGTTTGGTGTTAGCAAAGGAGCAAGAAGCTTTGTGTCTTGAATTCTAGTCTGACAGTCTTTCACCAAAAGATTTGAGACCCTTGGGCCCCCTTGACTTACTTCAATACGACGACTTCACTTTTCAAGAGACACGCACCCAAGTGAATGTTGAGAATAAACATTTGTGATTATGTACTCAAATTTTCTGGGTTTCAAATTCTTTTGAGGAGAATAGGTAACAGAGACTTACCCTGAGTAGTGCATTACCATTCAAGGCTACCTTCTTATTGCAGGTATTTGTTGTTCCTCCACAATTTTTTAAAGAAAAACCTTTATCCAATCATCTTGGTCTTAACAAAGGAAATGTCTAAATGAGGGAAACATTTGTCATTTATTCAAATGGAAGTTAATAAATGCTTGTCATCCTGCCACAGTTAAATTGTGTTAGAAAGAAGACCATTATTTGAAAGAAAGTGATTTCATTACCACTCTTATTATCATTACTGTTCTGTGCCTAGAAGTCAGTGTGGACTCCAGCAAAGCTACATACAACAGAATGAAACATTAGTCAGCCCCACACAAGCCGTATACTCTTTCTATGTATGAGCCCATTGTTGCAGCAGCCTCAACATCAATTTATTTTAAAAGATGGTTCCTCTTTTTCACTGACCATTTTACAAGACCGGCATTGTGTCCATCTCCAGGGACTGGTTCATCTTGGGAACACGTCTAAGTATTTTAGTTGAGTCTCACCATCCTTGTTTCTAAGGAAACATCCAGCTGTATTTCTCCCAAAATACTGCTTGTTCTTCTAGCAGTCCATAGTACGTTT
The DNA here is from genome assembly GCF_000313985.2 of Echinops telfairi. Classification (NCBI taxonomy): domain Eukaryota; kingdom Metazoa; phylum Chordata; class Mammalia; order Afrosoricida; family Tenrecidae; genus Echinops; species Echinops telfairi. The sequence goes on from NW_022109491.1 coordinate 41,856,467, forward strand.
ACTATTCGTCACTGACACCATGATTCAAGCGCAGCAGTTCATCTCCAGTCTTCCGTATGCATTTCCAGTTTTCACATGCATACGAGGTGATTGAAAACACCGTGGCATGGGTCAGGTGGGCTTAGTGGACAAAATGACCACCTTACTTCTTGGCACCTTAAAGGGATGCTGTGCAAGAGATTTGCCTAATGAAATACATCGTTTGATTTCTTGACTGCTGCTTCCCTGATCATTGACTGAGGATCAAAATAAAATTAAATGTTTGGTGACATCTATCTTTTCTCCATTTATCAGGATGTTGTCTACTGGTCCATTCGGGAGGATTTTGTCTTTCCATTGAAGTGTAATCTATACTGAAAGTTGTAATTTTCATTTTCACCAGTAAATGTTTTGAGTGTTCTTTGCTTTCATTAAGCAAGGTTGTGGCATCTAAATATGCGAGTGAGCCCTACCTGTGCTCTTGATGCCACATTCTTCTTCATATTGTCTAGACTCTCAGAACATTTTCTCATTATACAGATTGAATGTGTATGGTGAAAGGGTACGATCTTGATACACAGCTTTTCTGATTTTAAACCACTCAGTATCCCCTTGTTCCATTCAATTACTGCTTCATGGTCTGTGTACTGCTTTCACAGAAGCACAATTACATGCATTCTGGTACCACTAATAAAGGTCAATGTCCTGCCATGGCAGAGCCAATCACTAACTCCAAGATGGAGGCAAACATATAAGCTTATTGGAAGGTGGCACCGGTGAGGAGTCTGACAGCAATGCAGGATGTTGTAAGGGAATCTAGTTTGAAATCGGAATACATAGAGAGTATATACTTTTTACTAAGTAAGCTACATGCTAGAGAGTCCTATGCTTTATGTTGACTCAAGTTTCAGGCTAATCATGGGAAACAACCATTGACTGGGAACCAGCAGACCTATTGATAAAGTTCTTTTAAGTCTTAATGTCAGTATGTCCCTGTTGACTAACCAGATAGTTATAATTAACCTTTTGGTCACTAAAAGTCAGGCAAATAAGAGAATATTCTCAGAGCTATCTAGCCCTTCCAGATGAAATCTACATTAAAATGTAGTGAGTTATAAAAGTCTATGATGAAAAATAAGATAACCATGGCTTGAGTTAGGCTAGCTACAAACAGAAAATAATTCTATGATACATTACCATTAGGAAATTTTAAATGAAATAAAACATTTATTAATTGCTAAACATAATCCAATAAGCTTAAGATCTGTACTCTAATTTCTTTAGTTTCAATTAATATAGTCCAAAGATGGCTAACTTCTGTAGATTTTGTTAAAGGATGGAACAAGTGTAGGTCTTATTGAATAAAGACACATGTTAGTGAAAAAAGGTGTGGGGACCATATCTGATCTTCTGTGGCTTCCTGAGGGAGAAGGAATACCCATGCCCACACCAGTCCAAGGCAAATTGCCTGAAGGCAGAGCTCAGGCATGCCTCCACCCTCCATTTTGCTTTATTCTAACACCAACCATTCCTCCCTCAAAACTCTTTTCTGTTGGGGTCATTGCCTCCTTTCCTCAACCACTGGTCTCAGCATGACCTCTGCTGCTACCACCACGGTAGGCAGGAAAAGACCTCAAACTTATCTACTAGTGGTTCATCTTATGAGTTAGCACCCTCCTGTACAGAGGAATTGCACCTGAGACGGAGAGATCTCCCGTATTAGTGTTTCATACGTCTTATTTGCATAACCTCACTCAATTATTTGGTGGCAGTTGTAGACATGGATAGAAGAGCCATATTAAGAAATTTCATTTCACCACAGTTAGATTTTTAGGGTGTTTTTAATTCTAATATTAAAAAATGCTTAGGAAATCTGTTAGCCGTGTTACAGATATCCACTCAGAATTATAAGTAACAGGAAGGAACCCTGGTGATGTAGTTACATGTTGGGCCTCTAACTGCAAGGTCAGCAGTTTGAAACCACCATCCACTCCAAGGGAGAAAGATGGGGTTTTGTACTGTGAAAAGACTTAAAGTCTTGGAAACTCACAGGGGCAGTTCTGTTCTGTCCTATAGGGTCGCTATGAATCAGCATCAAATCAATGGCAGTGATTTTGGGTTTTGGATAAGTACCAGGCACTGAGGAATCAGAATGAACAAGATCGTAAATAACTGCATGCATGCAATAGGAATTCTAATGGTAAAAAATAAAGTGTGAAAGTGCCAAAAAGTGGAGGGGTGGTGACTTGATTGTGCTTGATAACGAGTTTATGTGAGTAGTTATAAGTCATTTTGAAGAAATGATCTTTAAGGTGAGACTTTAGGAACGTGAACGAGGGAGGTAAGCCATCTGAACATCATTCTAAGCAGATGAAGCAGCAAGTTTGATGTCTCTGAGGCAGGAAAAAATGTGGAATTTTCCCATTATCACCATCAAAGCCACTATGGAGAATGCACCATGGGAACTTGGGACAGTAATCTTAGAAGGGTAGGAAGACCCCGACTATGAAGCAGATTTTTGAAACTGCATTACATTTCAATTTCATTCTTATCTGAACTTTATGAGGCCTCTCATATTTATATTATAGTTTTAAAGGTCACTCTGGTGAGTATTGAGAATGGATTCGAGAGGGTCAAGAGTGGAAACAAATGAAGTAGGACAACAACAACAACAATGCAAACTCACTGCCATCAAGTCCAGGATAACTGATAGTGATCCTATATGACAGGTAGAAATGCCCCTGTGAGTTTCTGAGACTGTAACTGTTTACAGGGGCAGAAAGCTCCATCTTTTCCTGGCAGAACCACTAGCAGTTTTGAACTACCAACTTTGAAGTTAGCAGTCAATCCATAACCACTACACTACCAGGGATGCAGAATTAGGACAAACAGCATAGTATTTAGGCAAGAGATGATGGCTATGATTTGGGTTATACTCTGAAAGTAGATTCCAAACAGCTAGCTAATAAAATGGATATGACGATTGGTATATGATAAAGTAGGGGGGAAGAATGTATCTCATGAATTTGATTAAGAAACTAGGTGGAGGAGGGGTGTAGAAATAAAAAAACTAGGTGGATGTTGATGTCATCATAGATCTGGCAAAAACAAAGAGATAGCCATTGATAAGTTTTATTTTTCAAATACCTAAATTTAAAAATTAACACAAAAGTTAAGGCCTGCACTGGAGATCCCCTTGCAGAGGGGTTTCAGGGAGGAGATGAGTTAGTCAGGGTGCAATGTAGCAATGATGAAAAATACAACTTTCCCCCTGTTCCTAAATGCTTCCTCCCCGCCCCCACTATCATGATCCGAATTCTACCTTACAAGTCTGGCTAGACCAGAGGATGTACACTGGTATAGATAGGAACTGGAAACACAGGGAATCCAGGGCGGATGATCCCTTCAGGACCAGTGGTGTGAGTGGTGATACTGGGAGGGTAGAGGCAGAGTGGGTTGGAAAGAGGGAACCAATTACAAGGAACTATATGTGACCTCCTCCCTGGGGGATGGACAACAGAAAAGTGGGTGAAGGGAGACATCGGACAGGGCGAGATATGACAAAATAACAATTTACAAATTATCAAGGGCTCCTGAGGGAGTGGGGAGTGGGGAGGGAGGGGGGAAATGAGGACCTAATGCCAGGGGCTTAAGTGGAGATCGAATGTTTTGAGAATGATGAGGGCAATGAATGTACAAATGTGCTTTACACAATTGATGTATGTATGGATTGTGATAAGAGTTGTATAAGCCCCTGATAAAACAATTTTTAAAAAAGTTGAGGCCTGTGATAGAGTTTGTCTTCATGGTTTGTTTGATCATTAGTTAGGATGTAAATCCACATATCTGTGTGGGTTACTTAGGGAGATAAGGTGAACAATAAAGAGAAGAGGATTCAGAATTCAGATCCGAGGATGAGAAGGAGTGAGTAAAGGCAGCTGGAGGAAGCATCCTAGGGTGCAGTGAGTGATAACAGCAGCGAGGCTTTATGGAAGCCAAGAGAGAAGACTGTGATACAAATTAAGGCGTTTGCTATGTTAAATGCCACCAAGAGATCCAAAGAGGTGAGGAGAAAGGAATATCTATTGGATTTGAACACATGGAGTTTTACATTTACCTTACTTTAAACTATTTCATAGTGTTTTATGAGCTGAGATGTATTTAGACTTTTTTTTATCTTAATTGGCATTTTATTTACATATTCACTGCTTTTGAATGTTAATGATAGCAAAATGCTATTACATGCATTTGTACAACAAGCAAAACTTTTTGTAGAAAAATCACCTTTCAGAATTAACATTCTACACAATATATTTTTAGTGTCCAATGTCTGTTATGACAGTGGCAGTTTTCTAGAAGCAAACCTTATTTGTTAAATAACATTTCATATTTTAAATGTGTATTCATAAAATCATAAAGTAAAATAACAAAGTTATCAGCCAACAAACCCATCTCCTGGATAATCCATGAGGATTTATTAAAATAAAACATAATTTAATAATATTAGGAAGATTATTAAATGAACAGTAAAACCCTCTGTCACCCAAAACTATACATCTTTACTCTTCCAAACATAACTTTTTAAAAAATTTCTTTTAGACTCATATTTAGGCATGATATTTTAAGTTATATTTAGACTTTTTAAGGTCTCAAATGATTGATAAGAAATAATAACCACCACAATTTTTGTAAAGTCAGAAATACTCGCCTGCTGACTTATCATCTTCTCAGTTAGGCAATAATATTTGATGTAAGTGATTCTGAACGTTTCCTGCTCTTCTATGATTGGAATCCATAAGTAGAAATTGATCCAATGTGGTACGAAGAGTGTCTTCTCCCTATATAATCTCTGAGGCTCCTTCTTTATAGAGCACTCACTAAAAATGATGCCCAATACTTACTGCAATTCAACAAAGCTTGAAAACCATGACAGTAACCAATGTAGAAACAGTAAGGGCTGTGTCACCTGAGTAACCAGATGCTTTTCAGAATGTTACAGTAAATTACTTTTATTTTGCTTATTTTATCTTCATTCAAGGTCAGTATAGTTTGACTGAGCTAAAAATGAACTAAAATTTATTTATTCATAGATAGTCTATGGCTGAAAAATTTACTATCTGTCCATGCTATTGAATTATTTCCTGTGTTAGGCTAGGCTTTCCAGAGAAATAAAACCAGAGACACCCATATATGTATAAGAAAGAACTTTATATCCAGAAAAAAACATTTTTTTCTTTAAATCATTTTATTGGGGGCTCATACAATTCTTATCAAAATCCATACATACATACATTTTGTCAAGCATATTTATACATTTGTTGCCATCATCATTCTCAAAACATTTGCTTTCTACTTGAGCCCTGGTCCGTTATCTTTTTCTGAAATCATTTTATTATGGGCTCATACAACTCTTCACAATCCATACATACATCAATTGTGTAAAGTACATTTGTACATTCATTGCCCTCATCATTCTCAAAACATTTGCTCTCCACTTAAGCCCCTGGCATCAGCTCCTCATTTTTTCCCTTCCCTCCCCGCTCCCCCCTCCCTCAGGAGCCCTTGATAATTTATAAATTGTTATTTTGTCGTATCTTGCCTTGTTCAACGTCTCCCTTCACCCACTTTTCTGTTGTCCGTCCCCCAAGGAGGAGGTCACATGTAGATCCTTGTAATCAGTTTCCTCTTTCCAACCCACTTTCCTTCTACCCTCCCAGTATCGCCACTCACACCACTGGTCCTGAAGGGATCATCTGTCCTGGATTCCCTGTGTTTCCAGTTCCTATCTGTACCAGTGTACTTCCTCTGGTCTAGCCAGACTTGCAAGGTAGAATTCGGATCATCATAGTGTGGGGCGGAGGAAGCATTTAGGAACTAGAGGAAAGTTGTATTTTTCATCGTTGCTACATCGCACCCTGAAAAACATTTATAACAAGGAAGCAGCCCAGCTCAAGTTCATGAGTCACACATAAGCTGGAGGCCCCTCTAAACTCACACAGCTGCCGGTTGCTAAGGCAGGAAGGTGAAACAGGAAGCTGAGAGATCACAGGGTGGTGAGTGCAGTCAAGTGGATCCAAAGTCAGAAGGAACATGGCAGGGTGCTGACAGTTCCCAGCATTGGCAGGCCTCCTTGGAAGCAGTAGGAGCCAAGTAAGCAGGTGGGAGAAAGCAAGAAAGAGAGGGCTGTGCTCCATAGGACATCCACAAGGAGATGTCCTTAGACTGGCTTGACTGGGAGGTTGGACTCTACACATACTTCTTCATAGTTCTTATAGATGTAGGTTTCTATCCATTTATAATAATTATTTAATATCTACTTCAGCTTCTAGAGTCTGGTTCCCAATTATGTGACCTACCATCCTTTTTTCCAGAAAAAGAGAAAAAACAACTACTCAATGCCTGCCTGGACATTAAAAACTTTTGTACTATAGACCACAATCCAGGATAAACTATAGCTACCTTCTTTTACAGACCCTCTGGATTGTTTCAGCACCCCAGAGTGGGCTCAGATTTGGAAACATTGCTCTAAACTATGAGTTCTTATCAGGGTCTATATCCTGCCTGGATTGCTTTACTTTCTACCTCCAGCAGTTAATAGCCTTCAGAACACGCAATGGGTACTTTTTGAATGAATTAATAAATGTATATCCCTGAGAGGCCTATGGAAAAATACATAGCTTATCAGTATATATTATCACCAAGACTAAAAAAACAATTAACCTTTCATATCTACTAAGTTAACAGAATAGTATAATATAATAGTATAAGGTCACTGTATTTTAAGATTTTATTAACTTACTATATATAGATTAATATGTAATTAATAATGCTAGACTGGAATTCTGTAGAGAAGTGATCATTTATATAGCATTTTTTGTTACCTTTCATAATTGTAATAACATATAAGCTCCTTTCATTTGTTAGTTTAATATAAAATATATATTTAAACATTACTTTTAGCACAGATTTAGGTTAAACTTAAGTTTACTATAAATATAGTGAACAAGAGTCTTTTTCCTCTTGTTTTTAAGATTCCAGTTTTTCTAAAAATTACCTGTTTGAATTTTTTTGATAATTTTGCAGCACAATTCTGGTTTGGGAAAGTCGTTGTTTTTCTATTTGTGACTCAAATATCGGCCAGAAAGAAGTTTTCATTATTTGGGTTTGACAGTGAACAACTGATCAGGAGGCAATTTTTGCTCTTTTTGGGTATTATAGATTGAACTTTAATTGTTGATTTAGTTTAATCGTAACTGGCTCACAGTTAATTTACACCCAGTACATTCTGAGCACTCAATAATATTAATTAGTCATGCCAATTCAAGTGAAATTTATCATTTAAGAGGTAAGCTGAGTCCACCATATTTTTGATAAATTTTAAAACTGCGAGTATAAATTATACTTTCAGCAACATAAATGAGAAGAGGTATCTCTGTAATTAATGATTAATAACAGAAATAATGAGATATTTATTGGTATGTTTATGTCTTACTCAAATTAATTAATTCTGCTAAGATAAATGCAAATTAAATTAAATGTTTCTGCTGAAAACAATTAATTTCAGATTTTTAACTCCTCAAAAACATGATGATGTATATTGGGGCACGTGTTCTTGAATGTAATTGATTAATTGGCCAATACATATTAAGATGTTACACGTTCTCTAGAAATTTGACTAAAGGAAATTGATAGCTAAGGTCCTTTTACAATTAGAGAAAAGTTATAAAATGATAATTATTAGTAATTTAAGATTTTTCATTTGCACAAATATACTTACGAGGAAATTTTAATTTTAAATAAATGAAATCATTTTTCTTACATCTAAAATCAACTTGATGAAACTTTGACTTATTTTAATTTTAATTCCGGAAATCCCACCACAATCTTAACATTTAACGAATACAAAATGATAGTAATTTTGACTCTCATAGTGACCAGTTTAAACAGTAACTAAATCATTCCAATGGAGTAGTTTATGGAAATTAAAATTATATTTTCATTTAGGTGTTGTTTTTCATTCACCTTAATCTTGATGTAGAAGATTGAGTTCTGCATTAACAATGAAAATACCACCTTCATTCCGCGATGTGACAACATCTTTAAATAAAGGCAAAACCAGGCAAAGGTGCACTTATTGTGTGTTTCATCTTCACCATTTAATTGCCTTTGTGTATTTCTTTAGGCATCACTCTGAGAACATAGCTGTTATGCTTCCTGGCCATTCCCTGGAGCAGACTGACTCTTACATTAAGTGTATTAGGTATCAGTATGGAGCACTATGAGACGCTTCCATGTAATTGCAAAGACCTTACTCCATAGGCTGAAATCTCATGTTGGCCCCTTTTGTTGATATTTTTAACAAAAAGCTTTTAAATTACAAGGCCAAAGCATTCCTAGAAGAAATATCCTCCTCTTATTATTATCTTGCAGTTGTTTTGTAGGGCAATAAAGACAGATAACCTTTTTCTACAGCTATTTCCCTTGGCGGTTTTAAAAATGGTGACTTAATGTTTCCATGACTAAATAAAGGATTAAATGCCAATATGAGAAGCTTTAGAAATGTGCTTAGTCAAGCAGACAGTTCAGATGAGCATTCATTCCACCATGACCATCTTTGCTGAAGTCGCTGAGCGACCACCAATCCCAAAATTAGGACGAAACTCCTTTAATGCTTTCTTGATCTCCTTCTCTTAAGATAAGTTCTTTGTTCCGTTTTAGGAAAATTAGTTTATTTTGCCCAAGAAGGGAAGAATATTTACAAAACTCTAAAGGAGAGAACTTAAACAACCATTAACTTCAAAAGTAATTCTATAGTTAGTAGAGAGGACTACTACTAAAATTTGTAACATTAAAATTCTAACAATTTTAGAGTGTATAAAAATATAGATAAATGTACTTCTACTAAACAAACTGTTATTCTTTGCCATTGTTTATGATTAAAAATGGAATATCTACACACCACTGTTGTTGTTGAGTAGATAGAGGATCAAAAAACATTCTTTCTCCCACTAAAGGGATCCAGGGTTTAAACTACTGACATTATGGTTAGCAGTTCAATGCTTACCCCACTAAATTATGAAGGTTATTTATAGATGGGATATTTACTTCTTTTTTAAAAAAAATATTAAAATGATTTTATTGGGGGCTCTTACATCTCTTGTCACAATCCATACATTCATCCAGTGTGTCAAGCATATTTGCACATATGCCGCCATCATCATTTTCAAAGCATCCTCTTCCCACTTGAGCCCCTGATATCAGCTCCCCATTTCTTACCCATCCCTCCCCCACCTGCCCTCTCTCACGAACCCTTGAAAAGTTATAGATTATTATGTTCATATCTTACATCATCCTCAATTGTCCCTCACCCACTTTTCCATTGTTTGTTCCCCTGGGAGAGGGTTATAGATTGATCACTGTGATCAATTCCCCATTTCTCCCCCTACTCTCCCCTAATTCTTCTGGTACCTCTACTCTCATTGTTAGCCCTGAGGGGTTTATCTATCCTGGGTTCCCTGTGTTTTGGGCTCTTATCTGTACCAGTGTGTATGTTCTGGTCTAATCCCATTTGTAAGGTAGAACTGAGGTCATGATAGTGCGGGGAAGGAAGCACCAAAGAACTAGAGAAAAGTTGTGTATTTCATCAGTATTATACTACACCCTGACTGGCTCATCTCTGTGAGGGGATGTCCACTTGTCTACAGCTGAGCACTGAATCTCCACTCCATGTTCCCCCCTCTCCATTCACATTGGGTATTATTTTGTTCTACGTCTTAGATATCTAATACCTGATCCCATCAACACCTCATGATCACACAGGCTGGTGTGATTCTCCATTGTGGACTTTGTTGCTTCTCAGCTGGTGTGCTTCTCCCATGTGGACTTTGTTGCTGTTTATCTTCAAGCCTTTAAGACCCCAGACACAATATCTTTTGATAGCCAGGCACCATCAGCTTTCTTTACCACATTTGCTTATGCACCCATTTTGTCTTCAGCAATTGTGTCAGGAAGGTGAGTATCACAGAGTGCCTGATTACTAGAATAAAGTGTTCTTGTCTTGAGGAACTACTTCAATCAAGGCCCAATGTCCATCTGCAACCTTAATTCTTAACATATAGATATGAGTAAATAGTTCTATTCCCCTTTTGTTATATATACATTTACATATGTACATGACTGTATTTAGACTATCACAGAATGCCTGATTATTAGAATAAAGTGTTCTTGTGTTGAGGAATTACTTGAGTCAAGGCCCAATGTCCATCTGCAACCTTAATTCTTAACATATAGATATGAGTACATAGTTCTATTCCCCTTTTGTTATATACACATTTACATATGTACATGACTATATTTAGACCTCTATAAATGTCCTTTGTCTCCTGGTTCTTTCCTCTATTTCCTTTTACTTTCCTCTTGTCCCACCATCATGTTTGGCCTCATTCAGATTTAGTAATTCCTCGTTGCTACATTGCCCTTGATTAAGCCTCACTAGGCATCCTATGCCCTTCTTTCCATTGATTTTAGTTCACTTGTTGTTCCCTTGTCGCTGGGTTGTTTCCCCCCACCCCCCCACTTACTTTCTCCCACCTCCCCTTCTCCCAGAGACATTAATAAGCACAAAAAAACAGTCAAAGCCAAACAAAACAACATAGAAAGTCAAAACCAACAAAACAATAACAACAAGAAAGCCACTGATAAAAATGGAAAAGCTTATAAATAGTTGGAGGTCTGTTTGTTGGTCTCCACGAGTGTTTTCCAGTTGAGTCTATTGGGTCAATTATGATGCATCTTTATCAGGGAGAGAGAGCGAGCAAGAAATAAAACACTATTTTGTATACTTTGCCTAAATCTCAGGTACTTAATCATTATCTCAAATTGGGCTGGAATTGCCAAATATCCTCTGGCAAAATAAGTAACATCTTGCCTCCCTTATCCCTTGTCTGTTAATCTATAGGACGGTGAGGGATCAGAGTCCTATAGCTTGTCCAGGGCAGAGATGAGGAAGGAAATAATGGTGCTGAGTAGTGACATCAGTTCACTTGTGGTAAAAGAAGCAACAGGGGACCTTTATTAGAACACTGAAAAAGTTGATAAAATTGGTCTGCCTTTTAGTGAGATTATGTGCTAGAATTCATAACATTGTCAGAAAGAAAAATACTTTTCTTTCTGGGCAAACCATTCCTATCATTCTTCCCTTTTGATTCACTACTCTTTAGGGATGCTGATTTAGGATAATATTTCCTCCTGGAGAATCTTCAATCCCTTGTATGTATGATCTTCTGTCAGGCCAAACTAGCAAGAGTTAGATAAGACCAAACTGTAGGCCCAGATCCACATATATTTGTACATGTAATGTTGAAGGAGGCTGTCAATCTTCTTTTACCATCTAGCTCCTTCTCTCCCTTTGTGTTAGTCCAGGTAGACTAGTAAAGCAGACTCATAGACCCACTTATGTGTGTAAGAAAGAGCTTTATATAAAGTAATTGCATATTAAGAAAACTTCCAAGCCTAGTCCTGATCAAGTTCATACATCCAATATTAGCCCATATGTCTGATACAAATCTATAAATTCCTCTTCAGATTCACACCAAACACAATGATTCCAAATGCAGGAAGATCACAGAGCAGTGGGTGGAAAGTCTTGAGGATCCAGTGGCAATGGAAGCATTTCAATGTTGGCAGGGGTCTCCACATGGCTCCTCCTGATCCAGGGCTCTAGCATAGCTCCATGTGTCCTGTTGGCAGGAAGACAAAGCGGAGAGGCTGTGCGTATCTGGCCTCCAGTGAGCAATTTATCTGCATAGCACCTTCAAATGAGGTCATCAAGCTGCCACCTGATTGACATGTTTGACCCCACCCCTTCACAAGTTAACACCAGATTATGTAACTACCACACCCTTGTACTTCTTTCCCCTCTTTTTCCTTTATTTGTCTTTCTTTTTCTACTAGAACTCTGATATCTTTGAAAAACACATCATTTTCTTATGCTACAAGCTTGAAGTTAGTAATAACCTGCTGTAGTAGACAAATGACGCAAATAGATCTAAGGCCAGACTTCCTGACAAGCAAGTGTGACCTTAATAAAGTCATTTGACCTCAGTGAGCCATAGTTACCTCATCTAGGATGTTAAAGTGATTGAATTAGATGATTTCTTGCAGCCATTCTAACATGTATACTATTTTATGAAAAGAAAAACTAAAATGTAGAAGCATATTTCTTTTCAAATCCCAGTCCTACATTCCTGAGTGCTTCTTTTGACTTTCCAAAGATGAAATCTTAGCAAGAGTCCCCTTACGTTTCATCCATTAAGGGTACAACAGGTCATTATCAGCAACTTTGAGGACTTCCGTTTAATTAAATTCCAGTAATGTCAGGGGCAATATATATATAAAATCATATATATATATAATCATATATATATATCAACTTACAGAGTATATGAGTGATTGACCAGGCATCTTGCCCATTTGCCATGATTTCACATGCTTTGAACTGACTGGCATCCCCACAGAACAAGTTTGGGATGGCCTGTTCCTGCGCTTCCTCTTATTACACGATCACACCAGCACTTTGTATTACAGTGCCTAATTTATGACCATTTAAAAAGCAGGAAACTAGTTAACTAATGCAGCATTTTTTTGGAAAACAAACAAACAAAATTGGAGTTAAAAGATTAACACATGGTTTTAATATGCTTCTGGATATTTTTATATTAATTGAGTTCCTTATTTATAGTTAGAATTTTTCATTAAAGGAAAGCTTAAGAATCCAGAAAACCTTGGAGTCATTGTTAGATGTTTTCTTTGAAAATATAATTTTAGAAGGGAATTCAGAAGCAGAAAATGCCATTAAAACCATAGCACACACCACATGGCTGCACATTTACACAGACACTTGGAAGTGTGCATTATAATGCAGGTTCTTTTCTATGACAAATTCTGAGAAGTCATTTAAATATAAATAACATCAGCAATATTTTTAAAATAGAAAAGAAGTAGAATAGTTTATCTTTAATAGGACACATAATGATAAGACAAGAACCTCTGATGGCATAGAGGTTACTCATTGGGCTAACTGAAAGCTCAGCAGGTCAAAACCACTAGCACATCCAAGGCAGCAAGATGGGATGTTCTACTGCCATAGAGAGTTGCAGTCTCAGGAATTCGCAGGAGTTCACTTGTACCCTCTATTATCGGTTCTCTATGAGTCGGATTAGAAATAAATATCTCTCTATGAATTTGTCTTTCTGTGTCTCTGTGTTTGTATCTGTTTCTCTCTCTCATTCTTTCTCTATAAACACCCACGGTGTATACCACTGTTGATTTAAAAAGTAAATTGTTTGGTAGTGTGTCCCAAAAATATTTATTAGTATTTTTCGCTTTTAAGGTTGATTATATTTGAAGCTACCACTTGTTATAATTCCATTTTTTAGTTAGTGATTTTTACCACCTGCTTCATGTCAATGGAATTTTAATTCTTGAATTTTTACATATGTCCTCAGTAGACTTTGGGGCCCACTAGTTCCCACTACAACAGCAGCTCTCTATCACCCATATACACTTTTACTCAAGACAAAATAGCAGCTCCAGCAGAAAATAAGTGCAGTCTTCTCCTGTGTAAGTTGTAATTGAGGTTATGGCATGGCATATTGCCTGTGGCTGAATTTATTACAAAGCAGTGGAGATCATGATTTGAAACTAGCTGCAGTGTAAGCAAAATAAATTAATTATTAGCAGCACAGAATTGAAAGAAAGTACAGGGTTTCCTAAAGTGAAATATGAAGGTAAAGCAAAAGTATTGCTACAAGATCATATAAACTTTTATTTAAAAAAAACATTAACAAGTAAAGCTATTGATTCTTGAAAGCTATCCTCCATCTAGGTCTACATACTTCTGAAGACATTTGAGAAAATGGAGGCCACATCTGATCTTTATTGGCGGAAATTAGGAATAAGGGAATCCATCTTCACACTAGCCCAAAGTCAATTGTTAGAAGGCAGAGGTTAGACCACCCTCTATCTTTCTTTACCTTATTTTGACACCCTCCCACTCCACTCTACATTTCTGCTGGAGTAAATAATTCAGCAATGACCACAGAGAACTCAGAGACAATACTCACAGTTATGGGAGTTTATTAGGGAAATTAACAGGTAACCACAAGCCAGGATTAAAAAACAAGGATACAAACATAGGTTCATAGCAACACCTCTCTTCAGCCAACCTGGATAGAAGCATTATGTAAAATTATAGGCATATCCATATCCTAAAAAGTATTGACTCTTGTAAACACAAAACTCTGTCTTTTCCATGATTCCAGGGAATACCCCGAAAAAAAAACCAAAAAAAAAACATAAAAAAAGCTCCTCTGGGCAGAACTTTCAGAGTGGTACACATTTTTCCCACTAGGCGAGCAGCTCACTCTGAATTAGTGCACCCAGTGGTGTGGCCTGGGAAGGTTCTCTCTGGTCACAATGAATTTTTTGTAAAAGCAGTTTCACTCGAACCTTGGGTTTTGTTTTTGTTTTTTTGTGATAGCTGATTTAAGAGAATAGTATGCAGCTGTGAAATTTTGTTTCCTGCTCAGGGAAAAATGCCACAGAAAATGTTGTGATGTTGAACACAGCTTACAAGGACATTGCTAAGGGAAAAATTCAAATGTATGGTGGTTTTCTTGTTTCAAAAAAAGGTGAAATGTTGATTGATGGCAAACCTTGTTCTGGACTTCCGTCAACTTCCCGAATGGAAAAAATGTCTATTGTAGTGGATTTAGAGTTTGTCCCACTGGTCAGCCTATTAATCAAGCTTTCTATTTAGAGGTTCTGAAAAGATTGCATAACATTGTGTGACAAAATGGCCTGATTTGTGGCAGACGGGGGACAAGTTTTACCACCATGACAATGTACCTGCTCACACACCCACCTCAGCGTGCCGGTTTTGGGCAAAAAACTGCAGGCCTCTCTTGTCCCACACACCTTACCTGACTTTGCCTGTGCAACTTCTTTTTTTGTTTCTGCGAATGAAGAGGGACATGAAAGGACAGCATTTGAAGGTGTAGAAGAGGTGAAGGAAAAAAAAAAGGGAGGTGTTGTCAGTCATCCAAACAGATGAGTTTGAAAAATAACTCCAAGAATGGAATCATAGATTTGACAAATGTACTAAGTGTAATGGAGAGTACTTTGAAGGTGATAAGGTTGTATTGTAAAAAAAAAAAAAAATTAATACATAGCTTTGACAAAATTCCTATTTTGGGGCGTATCCCTCATGTAAGTGATTCTGTGTAATCGGCCTGACACCCAGTTATTGATTGGTCTCTCCAAGCAATAGTCTCATATTTTAGATTCATTGTTGGTCTCTGCTGCCAACAGATGAAGCTCTCAGCAATGGCAGTAGACATTTCAACCTCGGTGATTGATGTTGCTGTGCCCATGCATGATTTCCATCCCACACCCAGGGCCACTTTGTTCCCATGCCCATTGGGCAATGACAGGAATGGCTGGGGAAAGAATATGACTGTTTTCCACAGAATATAGCATCCTATCCTCTTGATTGATAATGTCTTCCTCTGCAGAGGTAAGTAAGCCTTTGCTGAGCATCGTATGAGACACAAATATCTTCACTTTCCTGATGATACAGAGAGGTCTAACCACATTCCTCTTCCCCGTACCTCCTTTTCACCAATTTCCCAGTTATGCTTCCATTGAGCACAACCCATTTTCCCTTCCAAGCAAAGCAAACAGTGGAGTGTATGTCTCATAGTTCTGTCCACTGGGGAGATTTCCTTCATCACTGTCCTCTGGTGAGGTGCCAGAGAAATGCTGTAGTGCTACTGCAGTCCACTTTTGAGTGGTACCTGCATATTGTGTGGAAACATCAGCAAACTGATCACAACTTTTCTCTTCCTCAGTCAATTAACTAAAAAGAATTCCCAAGAGGTCTTGGGTGCAAATTTGGAGAAGGACAGTATTGTATCAATACCTACCAAAGGTATTAGGGCACTTCTTACTACAGTTTTACTATGCTTTCAGGTCCTGCTCTAACCTGATCACATATACATTACTTCCATTTAATGATGGAGTTATGCTGTGCATGCCAAACTTTATGACTCTGTGGCTCAGGCAACACCCAGTTCATGATGAGCAGCTCAGGCCTCCTGGTGACTTGGGGGCCTGCAAGGAGGCAGTCCGTCTCCACTAAACCCAGCAGCAGGCCGGGAGCTAGTTATCAAAAGTAGTTGTTTGCAGAGGATGCAGAGTTTCACTCCGAAATCCTAAGGGTCTGAGCTGTGATTCACCAATAGGGTCTGCAAAGACCAGACTTCATCTTTACCTGCAATTGCCACCTCAGGCATCGTGGGACCAGCTGATCCATCTGGTCTGAGTGGCATAGATGCTTGGACAGCAGCCCGAACCTATTGCAGAGCCTCCTCTTATTCTAGGTACTTTCAATATTCTATGCTATCACCATACTTCAAACGAAATAAATTTTCTTCAGACTTCCTTATTCAAGATCCAGCTTTCACAAGCATATGAAGCAATTGGGTCAGGCATACCTTTGTCCTCATAGTAACATCCTTGCTTTTCCACATTTTGAAGAGGTTTGTACAGCAGATTGGCCTAATGCAATGTGTCATTTGATCTCTTGACTTCTGCTTCTGTGAGCACTGATTAAGAACCCAAGCAATATGAAATTCTTGGCAACTGAAATCTTTTCCCCATTTATCAAAATGTTGCCTATTGGTCCAGTTGTGAGGATCTGGGCTTTCTCGTCATTGAATTGTAATCCACACTGAAGGCTGCAATGCTTGATCTTTGGGGGGTTTGCCTATACAATCATTCAATAGTGCAACTTGCAACTTGATTTTTCCTTTGGTTCTTTAGCCTGAGAAATAATGATTCTGTTCTTGACTTTTAGTTTTCTGTCTGCAGTTCTGTGCACATATCATTGTAACACTTTACTTTTTCTTCTGAAGCCATGCTTTGAAATCTTCAGCCTAGCTCTTCTATTTCATCATTTTTTCAATTTCTTTAACTGCTTCACACTAAAGAGAAAATTTCAGAGCTTCTCCTGCCACTCATGTTGGTATTTTCTTGAACAATGATATTTTTCTTTCTTCGTATATAATGTCTGCTATAAGATCCTGAAGAATCTGATCTGCTATCATTTTTGTATTGTGCATCAACACTGTTCTTGAAATGGACTCCAAACCTAGATGGGATATATTCAAAATTGTGCTTTAATATTGGTGGACTCGTTTTATTTATTGATTTTTCGAGTTTCTAATTGAACTTACAAATGAACGGGTGAAAGTCTATTCCACAGTCAGACTCTATCCTTGTGTTGCTTCATGATATCGAGGTAATGTTTACAATCATCTCTTTCTACAGACATAGTTGGTTTGATTCCTATGTGTTCTTTCAGCAAGACCTGCTTGTATACCAACACTAAAGCAAGCCCACTCCTATGGAGTCCATTCCAGCTCATAGCTACCCTATAGAATAGGACACAACTATTACAAAGCATTTTAAAGCATAAATCTTTAAGGGAGCAAAGAGTCTCATCTTTCTCCCATGAAGCAATGGGTATGTTTGAACCCCCAACCTTGCAGTTCAGCAGCCCAATACTTAACCCACTGTGCCCTCCAGAGCTCTTTTATACCAATATAATCACCATTTATGTTGAAAAGAGGCATTTGCAATGGATAACTCATAATTCTTGCAAGATTCTATCATGTAATTTCTAGAGTCCTTTCAATCACCAAGTCCATATTTTCCAACTATCAACCCTTCCTATTTTTCTGGATTATTTCATCCCAATCATAAGTAAGTATCAATGCATTTTGATTTCATGTGTGATTAATTTCAAAATGCAGAAGTTGGTAAAGATATTCAGTTTATCCATCTCTGGAATTAGTAGTTGGTGTATAAATTTGAATGATAATTATAATATTCACTGGTCTCCCTTGTAGGTATATGAATATTATTCTTTAACTGACAACTCTGTATTTTGTGATTGACCTTGAAACATTTTTTGATGATGAATGTGACTTCATTCCTTTTTAACTTATTATTCTCAGGACAGTAGACTGTATAATTGTTTGATCAAAAAATGGTCACCACCATCCCATGTTAGCTCATTAATGCCTGGGATATCAATCTTCATGCAATGCTTTTCATTTTTTACAACCCTCAATTTCCTTTGACTCATACTTGTTACATTCCATGTTTTGATTATTATAAGATAGTGTAACTATTTGTTCTCATTTTTGAGTTATTCCACATCAGTCAATACCAGTGGTTTATCTTCTGCTATTACCAAAAAAAAGCCACCTGAATACAAAAATATGACAGTTTCCATACATGATTTTATTTCACTATTTTTAACAATCTCAAATGTTTTCAAAGTTTGAACTCCAGTGTTTAATATGTTTTATTAAACGTTTGCTCTTTTCATATTTTAATTGACCTTTAATACCTAATTGCTACACATAATTTGGAATATGTAGCTGTTAATTGCACTTTTAAATATCCCAAGTTTTAGGAACACTAGATGCTCTTTTATATTAAAAATTTCTGCTTCCTGTTGCAGTAGTGGTCTGCCTAAAGTTTCCGGTTCATGAACGCAGACCTTGATTACTTGAAAACTGTCTCATAACTTTGTTCTTCCTCAATTTCCTTCTTGCTCTTCTGTTTTCTAGAATTAATAGGAAACGTCAACAATTCAAAAACGAAGCTACAAATAACCTAATTGAAAAATAAGTAGAGGAGGTGGACAGTCAGACACTTCACCAAAAAAGACACCAGGTATCTAACAGAACCATGAAGAAATGCTTGTGATCATGAACTGTTAGAGAGATGCAAATCAAAACAAAAGTTAGATATCATTTCACCCCATGTTTAATAACAAAGCCCCAAGCAACAAACATACAAAAAACATTGAAAAGAACAAATACTTTGAGGAGATGGAGAGACTAGAAAGTGCTCACACTGCTAGTTGTACTGCATAATGCACAACACCTGTGGAAAACAGTATGGTGGAGCCGTATCTAGTTGGAAATAGAAATACCATATGACCCAAGAATCCTACTAAAATTAAGTTGCAACATATTCACTTCCATGGGTTCATTCCTACTCATAACTAAATTCCAAATCATTGAATTGATTCCAACCCATAGTGACTCATATCTGAGACTATAAATCTTCATAGGACCCATTAGCTTCATTTTTCTCCCAAGGAACTGATGGTGGGTTCCAGCAGCCACCTTTCTGATTGACAACCTAGCACTGCAGAACTAACAGTCATGACATGAATAGAGATATGCACATCATAGTCATAGAATTCACAATAGCAAGAAGATGGTAATCCAAACAAACAACTAAGTGTCCATCATTGGTTTGATGGATAAACTATGTTACATAACACAAGTATGGTACATTCACACAGTGGAATACTAGGCAATGTAAGTAAAACTATAAATCTGAAAAACATCTCGAAACATGAATAAGTCGAGTAGACAATATAATAAGTGAAAATTGTCCATCACAAAAGGACTAATATTGTATGGGAACATTATTAAGTAAGTCAAGAAAACATTTTCACACAGACATAAACATTCTCTGGTGACTGTCTGATTTCAGGAGCATAATCTCAATGACACTGTATAGTCCTCACAATTGGCACAAGGTAATCCAGCACCACAAGTCTACACCCTCCTTGGTGAGCAGTGATTGAAGTATTGCTGAAACTACTCAGCCTTGTCACTGAAGCAAGCATAAAACCAGTCATTAACCGACTAAGCAAATGGCATGTCTGGGCCACAATAAAACTTTGTTTCCAAGGACAACCTTTGTTTGGATCTAACCTGTGGGCCAGAGTTCACCACTCCTGTTCTAGGGAGAATATAGCAACTACTTATAACCTGATGAATTTAGGCAATTGTATGACAGCTATGTGAGAACATCCGGAGCCGTTGAAAGTGACGATTTGGAGATAGAGAACAATTGTGACTTGATAAGTGTGTCAGTCTGGGTAGACTAGAGAAACAAATCCATAGGCACACTCTTATGTGTATAAGGGGTATTTTATATAAAGGGTAATTGTACATTAAGAAAGCATCCCAACCCAGTCCAGTCTATAAGCCCATAAGTCTGATATTAGCCCATATGTCCGATACCAATCTATAAGGTCCTCTTCAGACTCAGGAAGCACATGCAATGATGCTGAATACAGGAAGATCACAGGTCAGTGGCTGCAAAGTCAGAGGCGGTAGAAGCATCTCAGTACTGGCAGGGATCTCCAGATGGCTTTTCCAGGTCCAGGGTTCTTGCTGCATCAGCACAGGTCTATGTGGCTTCTTCTCAGGGATGTCTCCCAGGAAGTCAACCTTGTCAGTTGAGTCTCCAAGGAAGTGAGTAGAGAGAGATAAGTCTCCTACCTTTAGGAAGGAATACAGGATTTCCCAGAATTCTCAGGAGAAGGCCATGCCCACACAGAGGCCTTATTGGCATTGATCTGATTGATAGACTAGACTCCACCCATTCACTCTCAAATTGACACCAGATTTGTATAGCTACCACAATAAGTAAACATGACAGTTTCCCCACAGAGAGATGATAGCAGAACTTTAGAGGGAGATGGTTTGCTCAGCAAGAATCCAAGGAAGAAAATAAACAATGAACAGAGCTAAGAGAAAAGTCTGCCACAAATTTGGAGAAGGGGGACAAAGCCTCCACTGATTTGTTCATGTGATCATTTGAATGCAGAAGATTGAGACATGAAATAAACATAGTATGAGGAAATAGGCATTGTTTGAGAATCATTGTCTAATGATACCTAAAGCCAGACCCACAGCTGCAATTCTTAGTTGAATGAGCCAGGATATATTGTCTTATAGTTTGTAATATTTGAGTTGAGCTCACATCTCTTACAGATATAAATTCTTGATTAATAGGCAGAGTCTAAACTGAGCACGGTTGTGTTGATAGGACAGTAAACTTTATAAGTTTATTACTTTTTACCAAGAAATGGCATTGAATGTACAAAAAGATGAGCGATAGTAGGTCCGATGAGTAAAACAATGGAAGGAAGGTTTATTAAAATGCAAATCTCAACAGTTCAGGGATTAAAAATGACCAAAAAAGGAATGTATGCTGGAGAAAGTCTTAGAGATGGGACACAGTAAATTCATTATCTATGTATCCCTCTATTGTCTTCATATTACCAAACATTTGCATTTTTCTTTTCATTTCATGCCATAAAAAATGTTGATTAATATGTCAGTAGTTCATACAACTTTACTAATGAGTTGTAGTAGTTACCTGATAAAAAGGGAGTGTTTGAATGAATGAAAATACCAAACCAGACTTTACAGAATTAAATTACAGAAGAACTTCAAAAGTTTATAATGTCATGTGTTCCTACATAATGTACAAAATGATTGATATGTTTTCTCTCATGTTCATTGATATATTAAATTCCTTCAACTTTAAAAATAGGACATAGCTACATTCATGTATCTTCACACTCATATGTGTGTGATATGTATATATAACCTGTTTTAAAATATATGTTTATATTTTAAACACTAATATTAGGAATGGGAAACTATGCTATGCCTTCAGCAATGAAAGTCATGGAACTGCTTTTTTATTATTGACTACAATCTGTCAATGTTCTTGAAAAATAGGATAATGGTGCTAAATTTTATTTTATGAGGTGGCCTTAAAACAATTACCTTATCATATCTTCTGATGAAACACAATCACATTTCAGTTGTATAAAATTATTTTTTAAATGATGAATTTCAGCGTAAAGTAAAAGATACCAGTTATATGGGGTAAAATGAAACCTAGTCACCTAAATAATATTTTCAACAGTTTTAAATATGTAAATTATGTTGTTCTTAGGTATTGTTGAATTGATTTCTACTGACAGCGAGTTTATGTGACAAAATAGAACTTCCCGTTAGTGTTTTCTGGTCTATAATATTTAAAAAGGCCTTTTGTTCCTCTTAACATTTTGTTGGGCTTCAAACTGGTTCATTTGCTGATCATTTGCATTAGCATCAATGAACCATTTAACAAAATCCCCAGGTGATTCTTACGGAAATCTTGTTAAAACGTAGATTCTGATTCGGCATATCTGGAATGAAATATGAATTCTCAGCAGAATGAACAGATTCAAACCCTGGTCCAAACTGCTAATCTTTTCAACGAGAATGTAAGCACTTACATATGCTAACATTTTATAAGAACTGCTCTAGAGGAAAAAGAGACCCCACGTTAAAATATAGTTTATAGAGACCCATTTGCTATGCCTTAAACAGGACAATAGGAGCCCTGGTAATGCTGATGGGTATTGGTTGAATTGCTAGCAGTGAGGCTGATGTTTTAAATCTACCTACCTCTCTTTAAGAAAAATATAGTTCTAACCTCCTCCCATAAAGATTTCCAGACTTGGGAACCCTAGATAGGTTGATATAAGTTGGAATCAACTCAATAGCAGTGGAAAACAGGGAAAAGACAAGACAAAGACAAATTATCTGAAGAGGGAAAACATCGTCAGAAGACCATAATGGTGTCTAAGGACTCAAAAGATGCACCACTTTAACAATATGTTTTGAAAACAAAAGAAACTTATAAAATCATGAATGGCTGTAGATCAAGTTATCGCATTTGTACAGAAGTGGAAACTAGGCTATGATAAGTCTGCCTACACTATTGGAGATTAGAAAAAACTTTGAGATTGGTTCAGGACCAAGACAGTCACGGAATAACTTATAACTATGTGGTCCCGGTATCCTAATTTCCATCAAGGGCACACTTTGCACCTCCCTGAGGATGAGGCTGTCTCTCTCTGGAGTGGTAGCAATCCTCTTTCAAACATACTCTGAGGGAAAATCATTTGATATTGCCAGTCAAAGGTCAGAAAGGATTCAATATAGGCTGACTCTATGTGGGAACCAAAAATGCATTTATGACTTTCACTGAACCCAAAAATGGATTGTGGGCTCCAATAGATTTCCTCACACCTGGTGCCCAGAACATGCCTAACTGAATGATTACCAGGGAACAATATTATTTTCAAAATGTTATTTAAAGATCACTTGGCTTTTCATGAATCTTTTCATTTTAAATTGCTGCTGATTTACAGTTTTTTTTCTTTAGCCCCTAATTTTGAACTCTTTATATTACGTTTAAATCATGCTTGAGAAGTTGTTTCACAGCTAGGAGCCAGTTTTCTTTATGAACACATTACATTTGACCAATTCACTAGCTTATTTATTTTTGCAATGTTTACTGCTCTTGAGTAAGCATTCTATAAGTGTCTGTTGTTAAGATGTGCATATAAAGCATGTGTGAACTGAGTTGTCTCAATCAAATGGAAGCATACATTTGAACATGCACACTAATGAAAATTTTATTAAGAAATATACAACAGGGTATCTTAATGTGACTCCACATTTTGTATTCTCCATGTTGTGGTTTTAGGTGGGGAAGCCAGCCCCCCACCACCACTAATCATGGGTTCAAGTAAGTGCAATTGTATGTACA
>NW_022109491.1:41880143-41929652 GCF_000313985.2 Echinops telfairi
CATGATTAGTGGTGGTGGGGGGCTGGCTTCCCCACCTAAAACCACAACATGGAGAATACAAAATGTGGAGTCACATTAAGATACCCTGTTGTATATTTCTTAATAAAATTTTCATTAGTGTGCATGTTCAAATGTATGCTTCCATTTGATTGAGACAACTCAGTTCACACATGCTTTATATGCACATCTTAACAACAGACACTTATAGAATGCTTACTCAAGAGCAGTAAACATTGCAAAAATAAATAAGCTAGTGAATATATATATATATATATATAATTAAATAAATAAGCTAGTGAATATATATATATATATATAATTATTATTATAACACCATCGAGAGCATGAAAGATAAAAGAGATATTACAATAATGGTGTTGGACACATTTCATAGTAGCATTGCTCACCTCAGCCCCACTTGGTGGTCCACATGGAGAGAGTGGGAAGGGAAGGAGGACAAGGGGAAAGGGAAACAGGGGAGGAGAGGGAGCCTAGGAGAGGTCAAGGGAGGAGCTGAGAGAGTGAGAGGGAAGAGAAAGGTCTCTATTGCTAACCCAGGCCTATATACCTTTCGGGGGCATGCAAGCCCACTAATTACAGATAAAGACTTACGTCACAGGAAGGGGTTGCACTATAGGTTATACAGCAATGAGAGGGGGTGGTTGAGGGACATACACGCAATAGGAAGAGGAGGGATTGGGGGTATACATATGACAAGATGGGCAGATCCTAGATTTAGGATGACAGCTTTGACCTGTTCTCTGGATCTCCATAGGAACCATTATCAGTAGGGTGTAAACCCCACCTACAGAAACCAAATAGATGGCTGCAGGCCTGTCCACTGTCCTTAACAGCAGGGAGCAGAGCCCACTGTAATCTGGCAACTGATCGCCCTCAGGGAGGATGCCTGCAAGCATCTGACCTCCCCCACACCATGTATGTAGCAGTAAGGTTTTTTCCCTCAAAACAGATTCCGTGGCCAGTATTCACGGAGCTATGGTCATGGACAAAAGGGAACCAGAATAATAAAAAGCTCTATGAGTGCACAGAAGTGAATTATTTACTCCCCTATGTGAAATTACAGAATCCTAGTATATTAATCCTACTTTGAAGATTAAGGTGTGCTTGACCCACGCTATGGTATTGTCAATGGTATGTACAATGCAAGTGAAAGGTGGACAATGAATAAGGAAAGCCAAAGAATGATCGATGCATTTGAACTATAGTGGAGGTGGGGAATATTGAAGATACCATGGAATGCCAGAAGACCAGTCAGATTGCTCCTTAGAAATGAGCACAACAAGCCTTCTTCGCACCTATTTTGGAATTGTTATCAGACAAGATCAATCGGTGACAAAGAGGAAGACTCTCAACAAGATGGACTGACACAGTGGCAGCAAAATGGGTTTAAACACAGCAACAGTTGTGAGAATGGCACAGGATCAGAAAATGGTAACTTCTGCTGTACAGGCTGTCACTGTAAGTCCATATCCATATGCAGTGTCATTGAGTTGATTCTAACTCATAGTGATCCTATAGGTCACAGAACTACCCCCATAGAGTTTCTAAGTTTATAAATATTTATGAAAACAAATTACCACCACTTTCTCCTGCAAAGTAGCTTGTGAACTTGAACCCCTAACTTTCCAGACAGTAGGCAAGTATGTTAACCATTGTTCCACTGAGGGTTTCCCCTAAAGATTCATGAGCTAGGGGAATACAGGACCCATATTATGTTCTTCTATCCAGAGTATCTTAGTCACTGTGTTTTCTGGCTGGACTATTCAAATATTCTTTAAACTTTTTATATAGGAGGCTCCAAGTACACTCAGAGAAGATAAAACCCTGTTTGCAAAAATTTTGTTTCATCTAAGGCATACCTTAGAAATGAGGACGGAAGATTACTCTGACGTACTTTGGACGTTATCAGGAGAAACTAGTCCTGGAAAAAAGACTTCATATTTGGTAAAATAGAAGGGGTGTGACAAAGCAGAAGACCCTTCATGAAAAGATTGACATGATAACAGGCTCAAACTTAACAATTGTGAGGATGTTGCAGGACCCGGCAGTGTTTTATTGCGCTGTCCATGGGGTCCTGTGACAGAAGCAACTTAATGGCACCTAAAGCAACAACAAGAACACCTATGATATACGCTGTGCACATAGAAAAAAGCCAATAGTCACTTATTTAATAAATTCATACTGACAATGTTGTAATAAAATTGTAATAATATTTAAGGAAATATATTTACTAATCATGAATGAGAGACATAGTAATGTGAATGGATGCATAAAAATATCCATGGTACTCATACATAATTTAGAAATCCTTTTGTTAATTACTTCTCCATAGATTTTTTTCAGGGAGATGATAAAGGTGACAACTTTTAAATAAACCACAGTGGTGATAATAGCATTGGTTATCATTTTATTAAGAGCCTTTTATATGGCATTGAACATCTATTATCTCTACGAGCCTAAGAAGTGTTCTACAGGGCTGATTATCATCTCCATTTTATAATGATGAAAGTGAAATTCAGAAAAATTGATTAACCTAAGACCACAAACCTAGTTGGTCAGGATTTTAATCTGAATATCTTACATTGCGAGGCATGGATATAAAACATAATAAGGGGAAAAAATAGAACATAAGAAGATCCAAGTTTCATTCAGACAGTCATTAGGTCTCTATGGATTGGAATTGGCTCGATGGCAGTGACAGAGTGAGCGAATTAGATAATTGATTTCAGGTTAGACACTCAGTAGGCACTGTGAAAACCACTGTAAACAAGATAAATAATTCCTGCTTCTTACACACTTAAAGTGACCAAAATACTATGCTGGGGAAGTACAATTGCACTTTTAGGGATATGAGTTTTAAGGATAAAGAAAATCTTTCTTAAGAAAGTGACTATTTGGCTAAAAATTTAGAAATATATAGATGAAGAGAAGGAGCTCTGGTGACACAGGTTTGTGTTGGACTGATAAACACAAGGTTGGCAGTTCAAGCCCACCACCTGCTCTTCAGGAGAAAGATGAGGTTTTCTGATCCTGTAAATATGTACAGCCTCCAAAATCCACAGAGGAAGTTGTATTCTATCCTGTAGAGTTCTATGAGAAAAAATCAACTTGCAAATTGAGAAGGAGTCCAAGAGAAAGGAAGTTTTGCAGGGAAAGGGAAGGGAACCACATATCTGAAGCCCTAGAGGCCTTCTCCTACTGTTGAAGTGGTAATATGTCAAGGGCATTGAGTTTAAGAGGGAGCGTAGAAAAGGAAGAAACTGTGAATATGGAGACTCCATGAGGTATACTGTGAGAATCCTAATGCCATTCCTTTCCTAAAGGCAATGGAAAGTTCAAGGTTGGTGAAGTTATGATTTGCATGTTAGAAATTGTCCTCTGGTGCACAGTAGTAGGTACCAAAAAGGAATAAACTTGGAGTGAAGAGGTTGCGTCAATAGAGTTAGCCTGCATTGGGTCAATATCCCTCTTTCAACAGAGCTTTAAAAAATTAGTTTCGTGGGATATTCTTCCATTTGTTGAGGTCACTCTTGGTTTCTTGTTATAGGGTTCTGTAGTTTTCCTCATACAAATTTTTTTTTAAGTCAGGTATATCCCTAGATATTTCAATTTGTGCTTGGCTATTTTAAAGGGTACTAGCTTTTTAATTGCCTCTTCCGTGATCTTGTCTGATGTGTATAGCAGTCCAATAGACTTTTGTTTGTGGATCTTGTATCCTGCCACTCTGCCATATTCCTCTATCTCTTCCAGCACTCCACTTGTGGAGTTTTGGGGATTTCCGATATATAAAATCATATTGTCTGTGAACAACAATAGTTTCGCCTCTTCCTTTCCCAGAGGAATACCTTTGATGTCTTTTCTTTGTTTTATGTTGTTAGCTAGGACCTCCAGTACGATGGTAAATAGGAGTGGGGACAAGGGGCATCCTTGTCTGGTCCCCTTTTTCAGTGGTGTTGTTTTTGTCTTTTCTCCATTGACTAACGTGTTGGCTGTTGGTTTTTCATAAATATCTTGTATAATTTTGAGGAATTTTCTTTCCATTCCTATCTTCTTGAGTATCTTAAACAGGAATAGGTGTTGGATGTTGTCAAATGCTTTTTCCAAATCCATTGATATTATCATGTGGTTCTTATAATTTTTCATGTCAATGTGTGAATAATACTAATGGTCCTTCATATGTTTAACCATCCGGGCATCCCTGGTATGAATCCCACTTGGTCATGGTGAATTTTTTTTATATGCTTTTGTATTCTATTGGCCAGTATTTTTTTAAGGATTTTTACATTGATGTTCACTAGGGATATTGGTCTCTAGTTCTCAATTCTTGTGGGCATTCTGTGATGCTCACCTTCCCGACATGATTGCTGAAGATTAAATGGGTGCATAAGCAATTGTGGTGAAGAAAGCTTATGGTGCACGGCTATCAAAAGATATAGTGTCTGGGGTCTTGAAGGTTTGAAGATAAATAAGCAGCCATCTAGCTGAGAAGCAACAAAGCCCACATGGAAGAAGCACACCAGCCTGTGTGATCATGAGGTAGCGATGGAATCAGGTACCGGGCATCTAAGACCCAGAATAGAAATCATACCCAAGGTTAATGGGGGAGAGTGGGGGGAGAGAATGGAGTGGAGACCCAATGTCCATCTGTAGACAATAGGACACCCCCCTACAGAGGGGTCACAGGGAAGAAATGAGCCAGTCAGGGTGCAATATAGCACTGATAAAACACATAACTTTCCTGTAATTCTTTGGTGCTTCCTTCCCCCGACTATCATGACCTCAATTCTGCCTTACAAATCAAATTAGACCAGAACATGCAGATAAGAGCCCAAAACACAGGGAATCCAGGCTAGATTAACCCCGCCCCCCAACCCACCCACCCCCAGGGAAACAAGGAGAGTAGAGATACCAGGAGAATTAGGGGAGGGGAAGGGGAGAAAGGAGGAATTAATCACAAGGATCAACCTATCACTCCCTCCCAGGGGGACAAACAATGGGAAAGTGAGGGGCGATGGAGGACGATGTAAGATTTGAACATAATCTATAACTTATCAAGGGTTCCTGAGGGAGGGTGAGGAAGAAATGGGAGCTGATATCAGGGGCTCAAGTGGGAAGAGAATGCTTTGAAAATGATGATGGCAACATATGTGCAAATGTGCTTGACACACTGGAGGAATGTATGGATTGTGATAAAATATGTAATACCCCCAATAAAAGTATTTAATAAATAAAAAAATTAGTATCAGGACCAATAAAAGACAATATTAATGGAAGATCATTATGCCCCAGGGGAATGATCAATAAGACTCTCTACCATAAATTAACAGAGAGGTTTTCAAAGGTTGCTAAAGACAAATAAAAAACAAAAGCAACAAAAAACATAGATACAGGAATGGGTTTGGGGCTTGCACTAAATCCTAGCTCCAAGAATTAGTTCTTACCTCATGTCCCTGCTCGATATTCCCCCTCAGGAAGAGAACACAGAAGTTATGGGTGCTATAGCAAAATGTGGTGAAAAAATTAGATCATGCCTGTCTATCAGATAAAGTAACATCTGGGATCTTGTCTCCAAACAAGTAGCCATCTCAGTGAGATGCCAACTAAGTCCACATGGAAGAAACACACATCATCAGTCAGAAGGATTGTAAATCATATAATCTGAAGTCAAAGGAGGGATTAGTATCAGAACCTAAATTGTGATAATCCGGTTTGCAGAAGGCTATGTATGACAGTGGGAGCCCAAGACACACTTGTGGGAACTACATAGAAAATTAGCCTCTGGTGAACTCTTTCTACCCATAATTGAGGAATGGCAGGAAAATGGTTACTAAACAGTGCACTGGATAGAAAAATGTAAGAGATCAAAGGGATAAACCTGACTTGAACAGTTAAAACTTTGTCAGTTGATCTTTACTTGAACAGTTAAAACTTTGTCAGTTGATTGCCCCTCTGATGCATGTTGGACCTGATCAGGTACTCAACATTTTCTGTATTTTGTTGTTGTTGTTCATATTAGGGTATATCTAAGATGTGCTATGTCATTGGGGGTCACCCTCTTGAAGTTGTGTTCTATGTCTTTCTGTGTTTTGGTGTATGGAACCCAGGATTGGTGAACCTTCAGGGCACCAAGTAGAATAAGAGTTTCAGGGTGGGTGAGTACAGTGGTGATGGTTGGGGGTGGGGGGGGGGTAAAAAGGCGAAGATGTCAAGGAGTCCAGGAAGAAAAATAATGTTTGGAAACTAATTGCAATAAAGAATGTAAACTACTGCTTGACATGATTGAACTATGGAATATATGATATATGTATTAACTCCCGATTAATAATAATTTGAAATAAGTTAATAAATGAAGAGGTTGTATCAATAATTCTGTTGACTCTAAGGTGTGCTTCTGAGGCTGGAGAGAAGTAGCAATGTTTGGGCTTCTTGTATGTACAGTGGAGTAAATATTAGTGAAGCTGAGCTTCAGAAAGCCTTTAAGAAGGATGTATGCATGAAATTCAATTTCTATTTGCTGGCCAAAAAGTTAGAAGAATCTCTAATTCTAAATCTAAATGGAAAATTCTATGTATGTATTTAAAAAATGGCCTGGGAGGCCATATCTTACCTCTTCTGACTTTCCTATTGCCATGAGGCAGGGATCAGCCACACATTCACTCTCCATCCTTCTTTATCTACTCTGACACCAACTCTCCCTCCCATGGTACTCTACTTCCATTTACAATTTGACAATTCATTGTGATGATCATACAGAACTCACAAACAATATTCATAATCATGGGGTTTATTAGGGAAGCTAATAAGTTATGTGGGTCAAGATTAGTAAACAATAAAAATGTAGTTATTGGTCCAAAGTAACATCTCTCCTCAGTCAGCAGGCAAGCCGCCCTCCAGTCTTCAGCCTCTCTGCCAAGGGGGTCCCTTGGTCTGTACTTTTCTACCCTAGAAAGCCAGCCTACTGCTTTTACTTGAAGTCCAATATTCTCAGTGTTCTCTTTTTCTGTCTGATAATCTCTGTGCCGCTCTCTGCTGCCCTTGGTCATAACTTTCACCACTTCAGAGATCTGAAGTGGACTCTCCAATGGTCCTAGGCATTTTGCTCTGTCTTTGATGGTTTCTGCTGTGAGGAAGAGCTTTCAAGGTGTGGTTTCGCCTTTTAGCAGACTGTACCCCCAAGTAAACAAAATATGTCACTTAGCACTCTCTACCAAGTTCAGGACTTAATCCCAACCTAATCCGGTTCAGTTGTATAGCAGCAAACTCCTTTATATATGGGACTGTTTCCACAGCCTGAGAGTGCAGAATTATAAGACATCACATAAGGTATTATGGCAAGAAGGCAGATGTTAATTGACTACATCACAAAATGCAACTGTTTTTATATTTCATGGTGTTGAAACTCTCACAATTTAAACTCACTGCCATCAATTCTGTTGTGATTCATAGCAAGCTGACAGGACAGAGTAGAACAGTGCCTGTGGTTTTCTGAGCCTCTAACTCTTAGTCTTCGTAGGTCTTTCTTGTCCTTGTCATTGTCCAACTTGCACATGCATAGGGGGCAATTGAAAATACCATGACTTGGGTCAGGCACTCCTTGATTCTCAAAGTAACTTTCATGAGCTTCAGTATGCTAAAAGGGTTTTGTTTTGCCCCCATGTGGGTGAGTCAGACTGGGCACCCTCCCCAAACGGTATCTTCAGGGCTGTCCTCTGTAGCACTGTCATCTAGGGAGAGGATGTCCTATCTTGCACTGAGGCCAACCCTGTAGTTAATTCTGATAATGACCTGCTCTGAGCAGGAACACTGTGAAGGGCTGAGGATATAGTGGAGACCCCAAACCCACCTGCAAGATAACTGGACAGTCTCCCTCAAAAGGACCACATGGAAGGGATGATAAATCCAGAGTGCAGTATAACACTTATGAAACACCTAACTAACCTCTAGTTCTTTAATATTTACTCCCCTCACTATTATGTTTATTCATTTGTTTTATCTCATTGATCGTGTTAGACTTGCATATGTTCATTTGTATAATTAAGATTGTTTGATACATGAAAGCTGTATTAGACAGGGTTCTTGAGAGAGATAAAACCAAATTCCTGATAATTTAATATATTTATTTATAAAGATAATTAGATATATATAACAAGAAATGAACTGTTAAATTATATACAGATAAATATATAATACAAGAAATGAACGGTTAAATTATAAGGCACTACAAATGGCTCAGTGCAACTCACTCCCGTGAGAGAGAGTTGTGAGAGACTAGCAGTCCTTCAAGTCTAGTCTGCTGCCAGATCTTCCTCTATTTATAAAGAGAGCTTGGCTATGTCAGCACAGCAGCCAATCACAAGGCAGGTCACCAACTGTCAGCCAGGTCACCAACTGCCAGTCCCCAGCTCCACAGGTGTCTTAAAGGGATCTCAACTTACAGCGACACAGTCCATAGGCTAGGTGTCCCACAGGTAGTGTAGCCTTTAAATTGAGGCACAGAACAAGCAAGGCAGCTGCACACTGGTCCGATGATCAAAGAGCGAGAGACAAGAAAGGCGAGGCTCACCAAGCCATTTATCTCTCTGCCCTTCAGTTAATCCCACTTGTGTTTATCGGCCAGGCTGGCACAATAAACTATCTCAAAAGTCAAGATAGATAAACCTTCAGAAACTGTAACAGGAGTAATGGTTCCCGTAGGGAACAGAAGTTAGGGGCTGCTGATAGCATTGATGACTGTATAACCCTACTGGAGAGGAGCAAACAACAGAATTGTATGTGAATGGATATATTGGATGGTGTAAGATATGGCTAAATAAATGAATAATAAATAAATAAGTGTTCCTGGGGGAGCAGGGCAGAGGGAGGGGAGCTGATAGCAAGGAGTTTGAGAAGAAAGAAAAGATTTTGAAACTGGTAGCAATTGTACAATACTACTTGACATAATTGAACTATGGAATGTTATGAAACCTTTAAGAGCTTCCCATAAAATGATAACAGCAAAAAAGGTCTTGAACAACTATCTAAGGCACGCGTGTGCACACACACACACACACACACACACACACACAAGTTTTGTGGAGTAAATTTACCCAATGCAACAAGATATTTGACCTCTTGATTGCTGCTTCCATGAGCATTGATTGTGGATCCAGCAAGAAGAAATCCCTGATAACATCAGTCTTTTATCCATTTATCAGGATGTCACCTAGTGGTCCAGCAGTGAGGTGTTTGGTCTTCTTTAGATTGAGTTGTAATACACACTGAATACTGCAATCATTAATCTTCATTAGCAAGTACTTCAAGCCCTCCTCACTTTCAATATGCAAGGTTGTGACATACATAAACCACAGGTTGTTAATAAATCTTCTAATCCTGATGCTAAATTTTCTTATAATCCAGATTCTCTGATTATTTGTTCAGAATATAGATTGAATAAATGTGGTGAGAAGATACACCTTCAAGATACAAATTTCCTAATTTTAGACCCAGTAGTATTCCCTTGTTCTGTTCACATGTACAGGTTTCCTAATACAGCAAAGTGTTCTGTAATTCCCATTCTTGTCAAGGCTAGGCCTAGTTTGTTATGATGCACACAATCAAATGCCTTGGCATAGTCCAAAAAAACCCAAGTACACATCTTTATGATATTCTTTGCTTTCAGCCAAGATATATCCGACAGAAGCAATGATATCTCTTGGTCCACATCTGCTTATGAATCTAGCCTGAACCTCTGGCAGATTATCTTTCTTTGAAATGTGTACAAATATGGATTTCTTAGAGTCAGTTGACCAAGTAGCTGTCATTTAAAATTCCTGACATAAATAAATAGGTGCTTCTATTACATCAAAAGCTTGATGAACATATTTATTTATATCCCATCAGTTCCTGGGACCTTGTTTTTGTCTAATACTTTCAGTGCAGCTTGGAGTTCTTCTTTCAGTACCTTTGGTTCTTGCTCATTTGCTACCTCCTAAAATGGAATGTTGAATAGTTATTTTTGGTACAGTGACTTTGTTTTCTTTCCATCTTCTTTGGATGCTTCTTGTGTAATTCAATATTTTGCCTATAGAACCTTTCAATATTTCAACTTGAGGCTTGTAGTTTTTCAGTCTTTTCAGTTTAAGATATGTTGAACATCTTCTTCTTTTTGTTTTTCTAACTCTAGGTCTTATTACATTATAATATTTGCTTTTATGTTCCCAAGCTGTCTTTTGAAATTTTCTTTTCAGTTCTTTGACTTCATCATTTCTTCCATTTGCTTTAGCGACTCTATGATTAGCAGCAAGTTTCAGAGTCTCTTCTGACATACATTTTGGTCATTTTTTTTCATGTCTTTTAAATGACCTTTTGTTTTCTTTACATATGACGACCTTGATGCTATCCCACAATCGTCAGGTCGTCTATCATTAGGTTTGCAAATCTAATCTCTAGATGTTCTCAATATTCAGATCAGATATATTCAAGATCTATTTGGCTCCCATGCACTTGTTTACATTTTCTTCAGCTTCAACCTGAATTTGCATATGAGCGATTAATGGTCTTTTCCACCGTAAGCCCACCATCACCTCTTCCCACAGATGTAGTTAATTTAATTTCTCTAGATTCTGTCTGGAGACATGAAAAAAAAAGGTATTTGTTATGAACGAGTTATGGGTCTTACAAAATTCTACCATGTGATCTCTAGTTTGTTCCTATCAATAATTCCATATTTTCCAACTACTCTTCCTTCCTCTTTGTTTCTAACTTTTGCATTCCAATAGTTCTTAATTATCAAGGCATATTGATTGTATGACAGATATCAGATGATAGAACTGGAATAATTCTTCAATTGCTTTCATCCCTAGCTTTAGTAATTGGTACATAAATTTGAATAATAGTCATACTGATTTGTTAACTTGTATGAGGATAGATATTATCATATCACAAACAGAATCATAATTCAAGAGAGATCCTGAAATGTCCTTTTTGACAATGAATGCAATACCATTCCATTCTTTTGTGCCATTCCCTGCATAGTAAACATATAATATTCTATTCAAAATGACCATACCAATCTATTCTAACTTACTAAGGCCAAGAATAGCCATCTTTATATGTTCCATTTTATTTTTGACAACTTCCAATTTTCCTAGATTCATGCTTCTTACATTCCAAGTGCTGATTATGAGTAGTTTTTTATAGATGTTTCCTTTCATTTTAAGTTGTGCCCCATCAGCTGATGAAGATTTCAAAGGCTTTACTCATTTCAAATCACCATAGTCTACTCTACGTTGAGAAAGAGCCCACACCTGTCACTTTTCTAGTGTTTTCTGACCTGATGGGCCCATCTTCTGGTACCAATTCGGGCAATGTTCTGCTTCCATTCATTAGGCCTTCAGTGCGTGACAGTGTTTTGATGCTCTGCATCAAGTCGTCAGTGACTATTTCCTCTAAAGTGGGCAGACAAGTCTATTTTTAGTCCAAAAACTCCACTGAAACTTGCTCTTAAGAATGAATCTTCAAGAAGAACAAACTCTACTATGCAAGCCCTTATCATACCTCTGCATTTATCCCATTGTCTATGTCAAGCCTCTATGAATGTCCCTATGGCCATGATGAAGCTTAGAATCCAAGTGAAAGAGACTACCTTTGGTTATGTAAATACCAACAGTGTATTTCTTTGGGGGCCACCAAAGTAACTTCCTATCAAAGTAACTTATAAGAGTAAAGATAGAAGAGCAACCATGGGAGCAGAGCAGAGAGCCCCTGAGGGAGTTCAAAGGACAGACTCTGGGGTCAGAGCATGGTACCCCATCAGTCCTGACTGAAGGACACGTCTAGAGATCAAAAATCAGACCTTGATCTATAGATGGGATTTTCTTTCTACTTAAATTTTTTTTCTTTTACTTAATTTATTCTTCTATGGGTAATTGGTTTCCTTTTTGGTTGCCATCGCTGTGTTCTCACTGATCGCCTATCTTGTTATGGCTTGGTTTTTGATGCATATTATTATCTCTAAAGATCTATCTAGATAAAGATAGACTGGATGAATAGTCTGGAGGAGAAAACAATGGGACCAACGGTTCCGGGGGGACACGGGAGAGGGGGAGGCAGGGGTAAGGAGGTGGTGCTGACCAACCCAGGGACAGGGGAGCAACAAGTGATCCAAAAACAGTGGCAAGGAGGGTGTGAGAGGCCTGGGAGGGATTCAGCAAGGGCAATGTAACCAAAAGAAATCACTGAAACCCAAATGAAGGCTGAGCATGATAGTGGGACAAGAGGAAAGTAAAAGGAAATAGAGGAAAGAACTAGGGGACAAAGGGTATGTATAGAGGTTTTAAGACTGGAATGTGCATATGTAAATATATTTATATGAGTGTGGGGAAACAGATCTACGTGCATATATTTATAGGTTTAGTATTAAGGCAGCAGATGGACATTGGGCCTCCACTCAAGCACTTACTCATTGCAAGAACACATTGTTCTATTAAATTGGCATTCCAGGATGCACACCTTCCCGACACGATTGCTGAAGAAAAATGTGAACATAAGCAAAGGTGGTGAAGAAAGCTGATGGTGCCCGGCTACAATAAGTTATAGCGTCTGGGGTCTTAAAGGCTTAAAAGCAAACAAGCGGCCATCTAGCTGAGAAGCATCAAAGCCCACATGGAAGAAGCACACCAACCTGTCAGACCACAAGGTGTAGAAGGGATCAGTTATCAGACATCAAAGAACTGAAAATCATATCAGTGGGTGCCTGCTTTACTGACATAACCACTGAAGACAAAAGTGTGCATAAGCAAATGTGATGAAGAGAGCCAATGGTGCCTGGCTATCAAAAGATATAGCGTCTGGGGTCTTAAAAGCTTGAAGATAAACAAGTGGCCATCCAGCTGAGAAGCATCAAAGCCCACATGGAAGAAGCACACCAGCCTGACTGACCACGAGGTGCAGAAGGGACCAGTTATCAGATATCAAAGAACTGAAAATCAGATCAGTGGATGCCCACTTTCCTGATATGATCACTGAAGACAAAGGTGTGCATAAGCAAAGGTGGTGAAGAAAGCTGATGGTGCCCGGCTATCAAAAAATATAGCATCTGGGGCCTTAAAGGCTTGAAGATAAAGAAGCGGCCAACTGGCTCAGAAGCAACAAAGCCCACATGGAAGAAGCACACCAGCATGTGTGACCATGAGCTGTTGAAGGGATCAGGTCTCAAGCATCCAAGAACAAAAAATCATATCATTGTAAAGGTGGGTGAGTGCAGAGTGGAGACTCAAAGCCCATCGGTGGGCAACTGAACACCCCCTTACTGAGGGGTTGTGGGGAGGAGACGAGCCACTCAGGGTGCAGGGTAGCAATGATGAAACATATAACTTTCCTCTAGTTCTGTAATACTTCCTCCCCCCCCAGTATCATGATCCCAATTCTACCTTACAAATCTGGCTGGGCCGGAGGATGTACATTGGTACAGATAGAAACTGGAAACACAGGGAATCCAGTATAGATTACTCCTTCAGGACCAGTGGTGAGAGGGGTGATGCCTGGAGGGTGAAGGGAATGTGGAGTAGAAAAGGGGAACCAATTACAAGAATCTAAGTATTGCCTCCTCCCTGGGGGATGGACAGCAGAGAAGAGGGCAGAGGGAAACACCGGACTGGGTAACTTTTGACAAAGCTATAATAATTTATGAACTATGAAGGGTTCATGAGGGAGGGGGGAGGGGGGAGGGAGGGAGGAAATGAGCAACTGACATTAGGGGCTAGAGTGGGAGGCAAATGTTTTGAGAATGATGAGGGCAACAATTGTGCATATGTGCTTGACACAATGCATGTATGTATGGATTGTGATGAGAATTGTATGAGCCCCCAATAAAAAAAATTTTAAAAATAAAAGAGTAAAGATATATTCACTACTTACTGAGCTACTACTAGGTCCAAGATACTGTATTTAATCCCACAACTGACTTGCAAAGAAGATGTAATTAGTCCCATTTTGCAGATAAGAAAAATAGATTCATGTTTAATTGACCTGCAGGAACTCATGTGGTTCTCTCCAGCTTTTCAGGCCAGATTTGAATTCCTCCAAAATCCTTCCTCTTTCTGCGGCCCCTGGTTGCTTTCTGTATCTGTTTGTAACTGTGCCATATCTGCCTCACGCATTTTCACTCCAAACACAGTAAAAGCTCTGCCATTTGATTTTTGAATGAGAACAAAGGACAAAAGACTCCTAGACATGCTAATTACCCAAGTACAGCTCCTGGTGTCACCGAGATGCTTAGTGGTGGCATCTGTAAAAGCAAAGTGCTGGCAATGGTACAAGATAAAAGCTCAGTTCCTTTGTGCTCTGTCCTATTGCTAGATTTGGGGGGTGGGATCTTCTCAGTTAAGCTGGTTAATCATAACAGCCACTCTGGTCCTTCCTAGAATGCTTCCTGTGTGGTTCTTTTTCCTGGAAGGAAAGCTAGTAAAAAGAATTTTCAAGTGTGTTAATTTAAAATGCTATCTAATTGATGAATTCCAAATATCGCAGCTTTTACTGGAAAACTTTTGTCAAAATAAGCGTCGGTCATGAATGTTGTCTTGAAAAATTCTTTGGATTTTAAGCAGCAAGATTTTTCTTTTCCATCACTGTTCAGCAGATCAGAGTTTCCCTATAAAAAAATGAGAAGTTAGTTATCAAAGCATTTGATTAATTAATTAGACATCGCAGACCAAACAGATCTAGTCAAGTGTTTTAAATCTCTTTGACTGAGTCAATATTCATAATAACCTGTTTCATTCATGTTCTTAAAATACAGAATTATTGCTAGTTAAGTTGAATATTTGGTCAGTAGTGACCTGGTATTTGGTTATCTGAAAGAAAAGCATCCATCGTGTTAAACAGTGCTCATTTGGGGTTGTAGGTTTTAGAACACTGATAACTATGCATAAAGGATGGTCATCTTCCATTTCCTTTTGAAAGTGAATTGAAAATTTACATTACTTTTAAAAACAAAGGCTAGGCTTCAATGAAGGGGCAGGTATACATATAGAATGTCACAGTTTGGTTTGGACCCCAAAGCTAGTGACCTGTTGTTAGGTTTCTGGAGTGGGCAATACTGTACCTTGATTCTTGCTTTGAACGCTGAAAGAATTTATGCTGAAGCCTGTTTTGTAATTCCAGTGGGTTTTTATGAAGGACAGGATACGTTTCAGGCTTTACAATCTCATAGGGGTTCACAACTAGGCCCAAACAACCATGTGGAAAAAAGTACCCACATGTGAGAAAACTGAGGGGAATCCCAGGGACTGAGTGGTCCAGGGAGCAAGGGGCAAGGGAGTGAGGGACAAGCGAGGCTCTCGGTCGTGGGTAGGCCCAGAGCATGTGCATGTGGGCTCCAAGGAGGTCCAGAGAGGGTCCTGAGGGGGCACGCCCATGTGGCACATGTGCACCCCCACCTTCTGATCTACCACTGACCAGGAATAGAGTAAAAGAGAAGGAGATCTTTCCACAGCTGAGATATTTCAAACCTCCAGCTGGGGAGGTGCAGTTGATGGTATCGGTTGACCCATTGGCTAAGTTAGGCCCACCTGGGTGATGTCAAGAGCCTGGGCATAGTTTACCTCCCACCTGTCTGGGGGCTTGAGTATGAGCATGTTCAGTTTGGGGTCTTCATAGGTATCTAATGCTTGCCTGATTTCAATCCAACCTTCTGTGTTGGGGCTTTTGTAGGCATGGTAGGGACTTCCCCGGTTCCTGTTTTAGCTACTTAACATTTCCCCATTGAAGGACTATGGACCCAAATCTTTGGGGGTACTGGGTGATGACGTCTCTGCTTCCTGCTGTCAAAAGAAACACAATGTGGGGCTTTGGGGTCCACACCCTTCCAACTCTGTTGGGAGGGGTTATCTACTTAGGGGCCCACGGTGATCTTGGCCCTGATGACCCTGGGGTTGGCAATCTTGGCCTAGGGTCATTGGTAACCTGATGACTCTGGAAGGAACAAAACAGGTGGACAGTTTAGGTAAGGGCTGGGGCAAAGTTGTGAGATAGCAGGTGCCCTGGATGTGTGACTCAGTGTCACTGGAAGATTGGAAAGAAATCTTAGGACTGATAGGCATGGGTGCCAGTTTAAACACAGGGACTGTGTGAGAGCATTTGCTAGCCTAAAGACAGCTGTGGTAGGAGGGAGGCTTTTCTGGGGAACACTTATCTGTCTCAGGGTGTTGGTGAAACACCATCTTTTTTTAAAATCATTTTATTATGGGCTCATACAACTCTTATCACAATCCATACATCCATCAATTGTGTAAAGCACATTTGTACATACATTCATTCATTGCCCTCATCATTTTCAAAACATTTGCTTTCCACTTAAGCCCCTGGCATCAGGTCCTCTTTTTTTCCCCTCCCTCCCCGCACCCGCCTACCTCATGAGCCCTTGATAATTTATAAATTATTATATTGTCATATCTTGTCCTGTCTGATGTCTCCCTTCACCCACTTTTCTGGTGTCTTTCCCCCAGGGAAGAGGTCACATGTAGATCCTTGTCATTGGTTCCCCCTTCCCAACCCACTCTCCCTGTATGCTCCCAGTATAGCCACTCACACCACCTTAAGGCCATCCAATGGTTCACAGGAGGACTTGTCTGTTTGCTCTGCTTCTGAGGGGTCTGGTTGCAGCAACTTTCACAGCTTCACCCATGCATGCTGGATCCAAGCACTTTGTCCTGGAACTTTAATGGCAGTTGGAGTAGAGAGAATTACTGGCAAAGGACCCTTCCAGACTAGCTGGTGCTAGGAATTGCGGGACCCATCCTTCCAGGTTTTTATAAGAACTAGGTCTCCGGGCAGACACAAGGGTGGTAGCTTTTCCTCCCCTTGGACCTGGATGAGCCCAAACTGATGGAATGTCTCCTGGCATTGAACTACACCTATGGCATATTGCTGTAAGAAAGCAACCTCAGAGTCTATCGCTGGCTCTGTAACAAGGAAAGGTCGCCTATATAAAACTTCATAGGGGCTTAACCACATAGGTTGCTGTGGAACAATTCTGAGATGTGAAAGAGCTATTGGCAGTGCATCTTTCCCTTTCACCTGAGTTTCTTGTGTCAGTTTCTTGAGGGTTAGCTTTAAGTGTTGCTTAATTCTCTCTACCTGCCCTGAAGATTGCAGCCTCCTGGCACAGTGGAGATGATAGGTCATTCCTAATGGTTGAGAGACTGCCTGTGTTATTTGGGAGATGAAAGCAGGCCCTTTATCACTATGCACTGATTTGGAAAGACCACACCAAGGAATTATGCCAGGAGAAGCCAGCCCCTAGCACATCATTGCGGGTCCGGTAGGCACAATTGTACAGCGATAATAAGTAAAGATTATAGTAAAGTTATAGAGAACATGAGAAATAGAAGAGAAATATAGAAATAAATGGAGTCAGACGCAATTCATGGTAGCATGCTCACATCAGCCCCACTTGGTGGTCCACGTGGAGGGAGAGAGAGAATCTTTAATGTTGACCAAAGCTTTATATACTCTGGGAACATGCAAGCCCCCTAATTACAAGTGAAGACATACATTACAGGAAGGGGTTGTGCTATAGGTGATACAGTAATGGGAGGGGGTGATCTAGGGGTATCCATGCAATAGGAAGAGGAGGGATTGGGGGTATACATGCGGCAAGATGGGTGGATCCTAGATACAGGATGGCAGCCTAACTTTGGATGTCACAGAGACTTTTTGACTTGTTTCCTGGCTCAACTGATAGAGACCATTATCAATAGGGTGTGAACTCCTCCTATAGGAACCAAGCTAATGGTAGCAAGTCTTAGGGAGAAGCAATCCATTGTTTACAGCAGCAGGGAGCAGGCCCCCCCTGTGGTGGGGCTAGACAGAAGTCTGGCAGAGATGGACTTCAGGGAGGATGCAAGCATCTGACCTCCCCCCACAGATTATTTCCTGAAGTAACCTTTTAGACACTTGGTGAGCCTTTTCAGTGTGGGTGGGACATGCTTCAATCCACCCAGGAAAGTTGTCTATGAATCCTTGGATGGCTGGATCCTGGGTAAAATTTATCTGCCATTCATCCCCAAAGTAGGATCCCAGGTGCTGAGCAGGCTGAGCAAAGTGATTTCCAGCAAGGTGACTTCTAAGTGCCCCTTGGGGACTGCTGGTCTGGCAGGTAGGACAGTGAGAGGTCATTGACTTGATAGTTGAGTTTAAGTTGGCCCCACAGAAGTGCTGAGTGAGCAGGGTCTAGGGGGGGCGTTATAGCTAGGCTGGGTGGCATCGTGGAAAGCTTACAACTTTCTACTGTAGCCTTTGTGGCAATAGGAGTTTGTGGTTTTGCTCCCACCATCCATCAGGTTGCAGGCAGAATTCCAGAGTTTTAGCCTGTTCCACTTCTTCCAGAGAGTAAAGTGGAAGAGGAAGCTGGTTTGGGAGAATTAAGGCATTAATGGAGGCTAGTGGGTCATGCTCAGGGCTGCATGTTTGACTGCCCTATCAGCTTCATGGTAGCCCATGGAAACTTCTGAGTGGCTCCTCTTCTGGTGCCCTACTCCCACTTCAGCAGGTATTGGGACAGATTCTACGAGTGCCTTGATTTTGCCCCCATACTTAATGGGGCTTCTGTGAGTGGTTAGATATCTTCTTTCTTGACAGATGGAAGAATGTGCATGGAGAACTAAATACTCATATTTAGAATCTGTGTACAGTGTTAATTTCTTTCCCTCTGCTAGCTTGAGGCCCCATGACAAACTAGTTAAGCCAGCTGGGCTGAAGTACCCAGCAGCAGGGGATTGGCTTCAATGACTTTGTCAAAGAGAGCAATGGCATAACTGGCACTGCCCGCTCCATTGGTCACAAAGCTGCTACCGTCAGAGAATCAGACACAGTTTGCTACAACAAGCAGTTGGTTGTTGAGGTCTGGCTGGGGCAAGTTATTAGTAGACGGTAGCTCAAAGCAGGAAAGATGGGACTCAGAGTCCTCCCCAAGGACAGGGAGTCACATCGCTGGGTTGAGGGTGCTGTAAGTCTGGATGATGGCATCAGGGTTTATGGCACTTTCCCACTGTTCCTGTGTGGGGCTAAGCAGCTCCTCTAAGGTAAGGAACATTTGGAAAACTATAGTGGGACTAGGATGAGGCCCTCTGACTATGTAGATGTGTAGTTTAGACAATACATCTTGGTTTAGAAGAGCGGCAGAACATGCAGGGACTACTAGGAAGCTATAAGTGCAGTAAAAGTTGTCCCAGAGGCACCTTAAGGGTTCCTTAAAGTGTTTGACTGCAGGTTTCCCTGACACTCCCATGATGGTGCAAGTGTGTGGTGTCGGGGGTCTGGGGAAGGAAGTAAGGGAAGAGTAGGTGGCCCCAGGAAGTAGGAGGAAACTTACTGACCCATCTGCCACATCTATGCTCGCCCGGTGCTCCAGACCAGTAACAGCGATCTCCTTCTGCCAGGCCATCCGGTCCAGCTGTTTCAATCCTCAGCAGCTTCACACTTGCCTGGGGTCGACTCCCCTCTTGGGTGTCTCCCACAGGACAGAGCAATGCCCAATGGCCAGTTTGTTTGCAGTGGTAGCATAGCCCTCGTGGAGGCCTATTCTGGTTAGGGCAATCCCTTGTCCGGTGACCTGGGTGACAGTACACATAACACCTGGTGCTTTGTTCAGGGGTCTTGGAAACCTGGGAGGCAGTCGATGGCCATTGGTTAGCAATGGTGAACAGTACCTGCGGATGCCTAACGTTCTTCCTTCTCTCCTCCTGAGCCTGGGTTTCCAGCTCTTTGTTCCTATTATAAAAGTTAGCATTGGCACTAGTGACCATCTCTTCTAGGGTAACGCCTTCAAACTTTTGCACTAACTTCTGGTGTGTTTCCAAATGTCTGGTGCAGCCTGTATGAAAAATTTGTCTCTGAGTAGCACTGCCCTTTATATAAATCTATGTCTACTGTGGGATGATTCCTCAGGGCTTCTCTCAGCCATTCTAGGAAACTTAGGGGAACTTTCATAAGGCCCTGGGCTAATAGCTGTCACTTTAGTGTAGTTGATGGCCTTTTGCCACCATGACTATAATCCACTTTTGATACACACAGAAAATGTTCCCATGCCCACCTGTTATTGGGATCATTATAATCCCAGGCGCAGTCAGTTGGAGGCCTAGCGGTTTCTCCTATTGGATAATTATCATTCATCACATGTAAACCTACTGAAAACTTCCTAACTCCCTTCTGCACTCAGTCTTTCTCAAAGTCTGTCCCAGAATGATTATTACATCCTTCCAAGTCAAGTTACAGGCTAGGGTGAGGTGCTGAAAGGTCTCTATGTACTGTTCTGGACTGTCTGAATAACTGCCTCGGTCACTATTAATCTGCCTGAGTTCAAATAGGGTGAAAGGCTTGTGAATTGCCCTGGGACCAAATTCCCCAGCTGCCTCTATTAAGGGTAGAACTTTGATGGGGCCATCTCCCCCACCCCACCCCACCCACTCCCAGTTTCTACAGGTTCAGCAACCTCGTGAGGTGTGGCAGGGCTGGGGGCCTTGCCGCAACCCTTGAAGGGGCCTTCCACTTCAGGCCTACTTAGAGGGTCTTTGGTGCACTTGGAACAAAGGTCCTTACTGTTTCTCAAGAGGAACAATGTTTTAACATAAGGGAACTCCACCCCCTTCCCCATCCACTTGCAGAACTGTTCTAGCTGAAGCAGGGTCAGAAGGGAAAGTGTGCCATTCTTCAGCCAGGATTCCCCATCACCTAGCATGTGCTCAAGCCCGATGGTGTTGCCGAAGGATATTAGCTACCATTTCTCTAGCGTCTGCTGGTCAAATCTATGCCAATGAGACAGGATACAGTGCAACACTACTCCCCTGGGAACAAATCCTTCATTGCACTTCTAGAAAACAAAAACAGCAGGAAGATTATAGAGAGCCCAGTGCTCCAGAGTCATACTCTGAAGTCCCAGCGCATGCCACACCTAAGGTGTCATGAAACTTGAGCCTTGAACAGATGCCTCTGTCTGTGGAAGCGGGTTGGGAGACTCAGTCACTGCTGGCAAACTGTACCCCAACCATTTTCTAGACCGAATGCAAGGGACCTGTGG
The DNA here is from genome assembly GCF_000313985.2 of Echinops telfairi. Classification (NCBI taxonomy): domain Eukaryota; kingdom Metazoa; phylum Chordata; class Mammalia; order Afrosoricida; family Tenrecidae; genus Echinops; species Echinops telfairi. The sequence goes on from NW_022109491.1 coordinate 41,901,220, forward strand.
GCCACTGGCTTGGGTGACCTTACAGGGCTCACGGAGGGAATCACTGGCATGAGTAATTCACTGGGACCTCCCAAGATGGGACCACTGCTTGGAGTGGCCTTACCATTGCCTTCAAAGGCGACCACAAGGGGATGAGAGCTGTCAATGGGCCCAGTTTACCTAGAGCCACTAAAACGAAATTGGAATCCTTGGCTGGTCACAGACTGTCACAGCGGAACTGTGCCAGGAACATAAATGGCCCGGAGGCCAGAGGCCAAAGGCAGGAAGGCAGTTGTGCTTAAAAGCCTTTCAAAACAGCAGGGTTAGCATTATCAGTGGCCTTGCTTTCAGATGCCTTTTGCCAAAGCTTGGCAAAAGGGAAAACCAACCAGTTGGAGAACCAAAACCACCGACTATCGGAAAACCAAGGCCAAACACCCAAAGAGGACCAAACCACTTGTTTGTGAACAGGAGGAAACACGTGGGGGTGGGGGGGGGGAAGCTGTGGGAAAGCCCAGGCCAAAAAACATGGGAACCGGGAGGGCTAGTCACTAAGTCTCTACCCCCCTCACTTGGTTGGAGCATCGGACGCCATCTTGGTGAGGTCAGTGGAAGACCACGTGCTCAGTGGCCCTGTCATTTTGGTGAGTCGTGTTCAGCTACTGTGTTCGTCTGGGTACTTTAGAGAAACAAATCCACAGAAACTCATGTATAAGAGAGAGTTTTATGTAAAGGTTAAATGTGCATCAAGAAAACATCCCAACCCAGTGCTGCCCAAGCTCACAAGCCCAACATTAACCCATTAACCCATATGTCTAACAACAGTCCACAAAGTTCTCCTCCTTCTCACAAAACAGACACAATGATGCTGACTGCAGGAGGAAAGCTGAATCAGTGAATGTGTAAGATCTCAGCGCTGGCAGGGGTCTCCACACGGCTGCTCCATGTGGCTTCTCCTTGGGGGATATCTTGCAGGAAAGTCAGCCTTGCAAGCTGAAGCAGGGAACTGATAAGGCAGCTGTACCCTGGTTCGATGATCACAAAGCAAGAGACCTGAGAACTAGAAAGGCGAGGCTCACCGAGCAATTTATCCCTCCAGCTTTCAATTAACGCCATTTGTGTTTATCGGCCAGGTTGGCACAGTAAACTAACTAACTCAGTACCCTACAAGAAATGGCTGGTAGGGGAGTCAGAGGAGAAAAAGCATGGGGAACCAGCATCCTGTAGAGAGACCAATGGATTTCCAACAGCAGCAACACAGAGTGAAACACACTAGAAAGCAAAATAGCTATGGGGACCAGAGATCCCCAAAACTGTAGGCAGCAGTCTTTGTTAGAGCTCTCGGAGGAGAGGTATACCTCAGTTCTTGGCTCTGCACGAGAAAGAATTCACGCTGAAGCCTGGTTTGTGGTCCAAGTGCGTTTATAGAGAATAGAAGCTGTGTCAGGTTCTACAGTAAACAGAACTCAAGCCAGACAGAGTCCGCCGGCACAGTTGCGGGACTGCGGCCTGGCTGCTTGGACCGCAGCCTGGCTGTGCTACGTTGTGTAGATACTGCTAGGAAAGAGAGAGCCCAGAGCAAAACCAACCTCTGCCTTTTCAGGGGCCCTGTTGGGAGCCGTGGTCCACAATACTGGTCAACCCCATTGGCTGAATCAAATCAAATTCACCGGCTTAGATGGGCCAATCCAGGTGCAACATCCACCTAGGTGTACCAGCCCTTCCTGGCCAGAAGCTCAAATCTCCGAGCATGCGTAATGGAGGCCCCAGTCCCTATGCTAGCTACCTAACATCTGACTGCATCACAGGAAGGGAGGCTGAGGGACATATGGAAGCAAGGACTGCACAGGAGAGCAGAAAGCAGATACCTGCTTGAGCAGAGAGGCAGACACGTGGGGTGGGGGGTGGGGGGGTGGGGAAAGGGGGTAATACTAAGGAGCTCCAGCAGCCATACATTACACATGGCCCCGGAGAGTTGGCTTTCAGATGGCAACAGCTTCAAAAAGCAGGATTGAATCCCGTGGAATCCAGGAAGAGGAGGTTTCGTCTCCCTTACAGAGGCCTGTGCTTTCAAATGGCACACGTTGAAGTTCAAGTCCAACACTTAGAAAGTTCAACCCAGCCGCCAGAGCTTCTCAGGCTCTCAAGGGTGGTGAGGTGAAGTCCAAAATGGGAAGGGTACCAAAAGAGTTAGTGAGACTGATCGTTGCCTGCTCCAGGGACCAAAGTGTGTCCCGAGCTGGGCTTACCTTAAAGGTGTGATCCAAAGGTTTTCATCCGAGTCGTGGAGCCACAATGCTATGTTTCTGGAGTAGGTAATACCTCAGTTCTTGCTTCACATGCTGAAGGAATTCACACCAAAGCCCATTGTGTAATCCAAGTTAGTTTTTATGAAGGACAGGACAAGTTTCAGGTTTTAGTCTCAAAAGGGTTCACAACTAGGCCCAAACAACTGTGTGGAAAACAGCACCCACATGTGCAGAACTGGGGAGAATCCCAGGGACTGAGTCGTTGAGGGGGCAAGAGGGGCTGTGGGCCCCGAGTAGACCCAGACCATGCACATGTGGGTCTCAAGAAGGCCCAGAGCGGGCCCTGAGGGGGCATGCCCCGACAGCATATGTGTGCCCCCACCTTCTGATCTACCACTGACCAGGAGCAGGGTAAAAGAGAACGATGCCTTCCCACAGTCAGGATATTTCAAACCTCTGTCTGGGGAGGTGTGGTTGATGGTATTGGTTGACCCCATTGGCTGAGTTAGGGTCACCTGGATGATGTCATGAGCCTGGGCATAGTTTGGCCCCCAGGTGTGTACCTCCCACCTGTCAGGGGGCTTGAGTTTGAGCATGCTCAGTTTGGGATCTTCATAGGTATCTAATGGTTGCCTGATTTCTTTCCAACCTCCTGTGTTGGGGCCTATGCAGGCATGGGAGGGACTTCCCCCTGTCCCTAAGCTAGCTACCTAACACTGTCATTATCAATACATATGTGGAATCAAAGTAAAGCATACATTTTGTCTTACAATAAAAGTAGTAGCTGATTTTAAAATCAGTGAAACACTGAACTTGATGAAAAGATAAATTCACGGACTGTATTTCTCAGCAATAGCTCAGTTTCCAGAGTAATGAAACACAACTACAAAACACTCAGCACTGAATAGCAGGTAATTAACAAAATTAACATGAACCTGAACTCCCAGTACTCCATCTTGGCTTTCTAAGGAAACATTTCTAATATTCCTGAAGAAATATATGTATTGCTATATTTTCAAAGTGTCAGCATCACAACCGCATATTATATAATGTTTCTATTTTGGTGTGTATTTTCAATTTGTTTTAAGATCTGTTTGTAATACATGCTGTAACTCTTTCCCTCTTTCATTTCTTACAGAATTTACTATTTATTTCCAAATTACTCCTCGTCCTAAAAGCCTATTCTTCCCTTTGGCAGAAATCATATATCTGTTGAAGTGCATTTTTTTTGGTTGGCTTTCTTTCATTGAGTGTCGTTCTAATGCTCCTTTTATGGTAGAAAAAAGAAATTAAACTACTTATTTAGAGAGTTCAGGTTGTATTTGTAACATACATTCATGTTCAGCCCTCCTAATAAAACTAAACATCCGAATGAACTCTCTGTACAGCTGGTTTAAATCTTTATGATGCGACTCATTGAAATGCAGATTCATTAATTCTTATTGATATTAAAAGATAGGATTACCTTGATAGTGTGAATAATTTTAAGAATTCAGATTTTATACATTTGAGGTTAGCAATTTCAGCAGACAACTTAAATGTGGTGTCATGTTAATGGAGTTCTGGAAGCTGCTGGTATTAAAATGAGTAAATTAAGGATCAACACTGCTTATTTAGTCACATTAGTACAATATAGTATTAGAGCCAGGGCTTAACAAAAGCCACTTCTGCACGAGGAGCACATATCCATCAGAGTTTGTTATGTTTGAATAATGCTACATTAACATTCTCATCCATGGATGGCAATGACATGTGCTGGTAGAGAGCTACTTTGAGGCAGCCACGGGATCTTCACTCAAAGTGACGTACTTCTCAGGTACATTAAAAATGAAGTTGGCATCAAATGACTAATTGAACTCTTAATTAATGTCTTTGGGTTTGAGTTGTCTGTTTACACAGTTACTAGTTTTCTTTGGCAGTGACTGCTTAAAATAGGAAATTATAGTAATCATATTGATGTTTTAAGAAAATTATTTTTCTCTGACCAATCTATACATGTACAATAAAATAACAAAACAAGTTTTGTTAAAGGCATGTGTATTAGTCTGGGTACTTTGGAGAAACAAATCCACAGCAACTCATGTATAAGAGAGAGTTTTATGTAAAGAAAATGTGCATCACAAAAACATCCCAACCCAATGCTGCCCAAACCCACAAGTCCAACAACCCATTAACCCAACACCAGTCCACAAAGTCCTCCACCTCACAAAACAGAGGCAATGATGCCGACTGCAGGAGGAAAGCTGAGTCAGTGAACAAACAAGCATCTCAGCACTAGCAGGGGTCTCTGCACGGCTGCTCCAGCACCCAGGGCTGCATCGGGATAGGTCCATGTAGCTTTTCCTTGGGGATGTCTTGTAGGAAGTCAATCATGCAAGCCGAAGCAGGGAACTGCTAAGGCAGGTGCACCCGGTGCAACCATCACAAAGCAAGAGACCCGAGAACTAGAAAGGCGAGACTCACCACCCATTTATCCCTCCGCCTTTCAATTAGCCCCACATGTGATTATCGGCCAGGCTGGCACAATTAACTAACTCAGCATGTTTCAGAGACTACATGCATAGTTTACATGGCATCTGTTTTAATTTCATAATACCTTTTTGGCTGGTAGATACTATCCCCTTTCCAAAACTTTAAGCATTAAGCTAGTCACTTGTTCAGATCACAAACCAAAGCTAATGCCACTTATCACAATTATAGGAAAGGTTATAGTTTTCTTTTATCTGAATTTTGTATATTGAGAGATCTCCAAAGTTATAATTTACAGATGATACAACTAATTCTTAACTATATATTGTGTTTATTTTTGCATGTTTTCCACAGTATAAAAAAAGGTGACTAGATTATACTCTTTACTGTGCTTCCTTTCCAAAACTACTCTTTCTGTTAAGTGCCATTGAGTTGGCTCCTACTTATGTAGTGAAAAAACCCAAACCCACTCATTCCATAAAATGAGGTTGAGAATATTTTCAGGAAAAAAGGAACAATGGTACATTTGAATGTGGGGAGCAGCCAACCCACATGAGTGAGAACTGATTATCACACCTAAGAATTTATTTTAAAAAAGAAAGATATGATCCTGGAAACAAACAACAATACTATAGTCTTTGGATTGGCTAGTTTTAGTTGAGGTCCCAAGAAGGATGGGTTGGGTTGGGGAATGGATTCTTGGATATAGAGGCTTACAGTGATTTATATCAGGTACTTATTTTATAAGTTTTCAAACATAGTCTCATATCCTTCTGGTGGGAATAGAAAGCATCACTTGTTGATGTTTAAACGACTTTTATACCGATTTAACTAGAATATGCAAAAATGTGGTACCAGCACCTCATTTTCCAGAAATATGTTCAACAAAAACTCTGAGTTGTCTGGGAATCTTTAGAGAAAGCTGACTTCAAGAGACTTTCATACAATTCTCTTTATTACATTTCAGTTATGAAGAAATATTTCTTGGGCCTATTTTTATACAAAATATAGCTATATCAAGATCCCCTTCCTTAAAGGGTATGCTTTTCACATTTATTGATATAATGATTTGTAGAAATGATTTTGGGAAGTAGAAATAGAAAGCTTGTAAGACTACTTGTTTTCCACCATTAAAATTTGATCTTTAGGTGAGTTTAGGGCACAACTGGAAGGAGACTCCAGATAAATTAGCCCCACAGGGATTTGAAGTTGGAAGGTGAAGATACATGCTTAGGGGCTGTTGACAAATTGAAGAAAAAAGGAACCCTTTGAACTGTAGTTGTCTTTGTGGAAAGCTGGAAAAAATCTGGAACCATGAAGAAAACTCCTTTCTAGGATTGAATGTTAAAGGGAGTCTGTGGACAGGCTGAAATGCTTGCTCAGTGCCCACCTGGATCCACTTGTTGTGTGGAAGTGGGAGAAATTCAGCAATAAAGAGAAGGGTTGAGTCTGGCCACTGACACCTGTGGACTTGGTTTACAGGAAAGAGGAGAAACTTGCTCTAGTGCAATCAATTAACATGATAAACCGGGAGGAATTGTGAAAACTGAAATTACTGCTTAATGCAGTGTTAGTCTAGGTACTTTAGAGAACAAATCCACAGAAACTCATGTATAAGAGAGAGTTTTATATAAAGGTTAAGTGCACATAAAGAAAACATACCAACCCAGTGCTGCCCAAGCCCACAAGTCCAACGTTAACCCATATGTCCAACACCAATCCACAAAGCCCTCCTCCATCTCACAAAACACACACTATGATGCCAACTGCAGGAGGAAAGCCAAATCAGTGAATGTGTAAGCATCTCAGCGCTGGAAGGGGTCTCCACATGGCTGCTCCAGCAACCAGGGCTGAATTGGGGTAGGTCCATGTGCCTTCTCCTTGGAGATGTCTTGCAGGAAGTGAGCCTTGCCAGCTGATGCAGGGAACTGATCAAGGCAGCTGCACCCTCGTCTGACCATCACAAAGCAAAAGGCCCAAGAACTAGAAAGGCGAGGTCACTGAACCATTTATCCCTCCACCCTTCAATTAACCCCACATATGTTTATTGGCCAGGTTGGCACAATAAACTAACTACCTCATGCTGCTAAGGAAACATGAAGTCCCAGGCACAGAAAAGAGACGTTTAATTCTGCAAACACCAAATTTAATTCCCTCATTTCGTTTTGGATAAAAGACTTTATGAACTTATCCTCTATATTACTCACAGTAGAAAATACGGCCTGGCTCTATATAGCATCCTCCCAATGGTTGCTATGTGTGAGCTCACTTTTGCAGACATTGCGTCAGTACATCTCATTGTTTCCTTGATGATATTCATCTTTTTGGCTGACCCCATACTTTACCAAGAATAATATCTTACTCTAGGGACTAGTCTGTCCACACAACAGGACTAAACTATCTGAGATGAAATCTCACCATTTTCACTCTGAGGAGCACTCAAGACACATTTGATTTTTCTTCTGGTAGTACATTGTATAATCATATTCTTTACAAACATCACAACTTAAATTATTCTCCAATCTTTATTCATTGTCAGCTTTCTTAAGTATATTACATGGTTAAATTTCAGTATCATCAGCCTAAACGATGCTAGAGTGTGAACCAACCATCTATTGTTCATATACAACTTCAGATTTAAGATTAAGTAAATTAAAATAAATCAATGATTGATAGTCAAAATACAGCCTCAAATATATATCTCACCTGAATTTAGGGAACACTCAAAGAACAGATTTGAAACATAGAACACTGATATCCAAAGACCCGAGGAGTTGTGGGATGACATCAAAAACATCATACACGAAAAAGCAAAAGGTCTTTGAAAAGACAGGAAAAAGAGAAAAGACCAAAGAGATGTCAGCATCTGAAATTTGTTCTTGAATGTACAATAAGTAAAGCAAGTGGAAGAAATTAGGAGATAAAAGAGCTGAGCAGAAAATTTCAAAGGGTAGTTCATGATGAGAAAGTACAGTATTATACATTTTGAAATGTGCAACGACCTGGAAATAGAAAGTAAACAATAAAGAACAGGCATAGCATATCTAAAGCTGAGAGAACTGAAGAAAAACTCATGCCTAGAGTTGCAGTTTTGAAGCTATGCATAAGGTTTTTCAGTAGCTCCATGCTCTGAAGTGGGGAGCTGAGTACTTAGTCTGCAAGCTCCTGGGAAACATGCTGCCTTTGTGTGACCCTGATGGCATTTGAAATACCAATGGCATAGATTCCTGCACTACACAAGCTACCACAGTGTGACAATCTGACAACAAGTACAGCCAGCGTGTTTCTTAGAGGCAAGGATGGCAAGGCTTCATCTTTGTTCATGTCGTCAGGAGAGTCCCTGGAGAAGGACACCATGTTTGATCAAGTGGAGGGAGAAAAAGAGTAGTGAGTCCTCAAGAAGATGGATTGCCACGGTCATAATTCTGAGAATGGTACAGGATCCGACAATATTTTGTTCTGTTATGCATATGGGTCAGAACCAACTCACAGAATTTCAGTACAGTGAACCCTTGCCACTTTGCACTTCGACTTCCGCGGCTTCACTCGATCGCGGTTTTTGCATAACAGCGCATGCTCTGTCATTACTGCCACTGATTGGCTCATACTGTACACGCTTCTGTCTGCATCGCTACATATCGGAGCTATGTATCAGATGCATTTTGCTTCAATTACAGTGTACTGTAATTGTTTGCGAGTTTAATGGTGACTAAAGGGTGTTTTTTCATGTCCTCTATGCTCTAACTACGAAAATATTTGATTTACAAATAAGGAATCCTACTTCGCGGAATTTCATTTATCATGGTAGGGTCTAGAACCAATTAACTGTGATAAACGAGGGTTCACTGTACTGAAAGATTCCATGAGCAAAATATTGAATGATGTAGGAAGCATCAAAGGAAGACGGAATATACCGAATTAGTATATTAAAAGGAAGTGGTCAATATTAAATCATATCAAGAGGTAGCATTTTATCAAGAAAATGGTACTAAAGCATGTCCAAGCTGCACTGGCGGCATTAGCAAAAACAAGGCTCTAGGAATTGACAGAATACCAAAGCTTCAGTAAGTTAATGAAGCACTCATTTGTCTACCCCAAGAAATTTGGAAGAAAGCTACCTGGCCAACCAACTGGAAAAGGTTTGTATTTGGAAGGTGAGGCAATTGTTTGCAGAAATTATTGAACAATATTATTAATATCACTTTCCCTTCCAAGCAAAATTGTGTTGGTATAGCTCAAATATGGCTTCAGCAATACATTATCAGAGGAATGCCAGAAATTCAAAGCAGATTCAGAAAATGACTTGGAAGGAGATAGCATTACTAATATCAGATACACTTGACTGAAAGCAGAAAATACCAAAAGCATGCTTATCTGTGTTATATTGGAAACATAAAGGCTTTTGATTGTGTGAATCAGAACAGACTTTGGATATGATTTTGAATAATGGGAATTCTGAATATGATCGTAAATAATGGGAATTCTGCCACACTTTACTGTGGCAATGCACACATCCCTGTACAGGGAATAATAGCCAATCACTAATTTGAACAGACGAAGGAAATATTTCATGGTTTGAAATCTGAAAAGGCACGCATCAGCATTAAATATTTATTCAATCTGTATGTAGAGCAAATAAACAAACTGAGAAGCTGGATTATATGACGATTGTGACATCAGGATTAGAAACCAAAACCAAATTCACTGCCATCAAATTGATTTCAACTCAGAGTGACACTATAGGACAGTGTAGAACTGCCTCTGTAGCTTCGAGACTTCATCTCTTCAGAAAGTAGAACGCCTAATCTTTCGTCTGCAGATCAGCTGGTACCAACCTAGTATATGCAGATGACACTGCCTTGCTTGCTGAAAGTGAGGAGGACTTGAAGCACCTGTTCATGAAAATCAAACTGCAGTCTTCAGTACTGAGTGCAACTCAATGAAAGAAAGCAAAACTTCTCCCAACTGAAAAAACAGAACTTATCTTGGTAAAAGGAGAAAGGATAGGACTTTTCAAGGATTTCATTTTACTTGGATACACAATGAACCTATAAGGAAGCAGTCGTAATGTAGGCAAAATATATACTGTATTGGGCAAATCTGGTGCGCGAGAAGTCCTCTACAGTATTGAAAAGAAAGGTTGTTGCTTTAAGGCTTGAGGTGCACCTGGACCAAGCAATGGCATTTTTAAATAACCTCATATGCAAGTGAAAGTTGGACAATTAATAAGGAAGCCTGGAGAAGATGCATTTGAAGAACAAATATGTCTTAGAAGTATAGTTAGAATGCTCCTTAGAAGCAAAGATGGTAAGACTTCCTTAACTTTGAAGATGTCTGAAGTGAGGAGTCCCTGCTAAAGGACATCGTGCTTGGTAAAACAGAGGCTCAGCGAAAATGAGAAAGACCTTCAATGAGACGGTTCGACACTGGCTACAACAATGAACTCAAACACAACAAAACTTGTGCGTACGGTTCAGGACCAGGCAGTGTGTCGTTCTAGTATGGAGGGTTGTTATGAGTCACAACCATATTGATGGCACACAACACGAATACTTTATTAGCATTATTTAACACCTCATATATTTTGTTCCACCTGCATTCACACCTTTGAAACATCAAATGTCCTTTCTTAAAGGAGGTCATTCTCAAAGACAAAATGCACTGTGATCATTACCAATGGAAATATTATTATTTAATAATTCAGTTCTCTCTTTCCCCTGTGAAATTTGTGCTTGGCTGACTGGGATTCAAGGAAGCCTTTAATGAGGGCACCGTGGTTCAGTAGGGCTTAAAGAGGCATCACTGAAATTTGTATTCGCCATGCTGTGATCATGAAGGCTCCCTGAGGGTAATCAAGAACTTTATAACATTATTTGTGTGCTTTACTTCTGCAATGCTTTTGAGGTTTTAAAAATGATTACTATTTAATATGAATGATTAAGTTTTACTCATAGAAAATATTGACATCCTTTTTGATATGTTTATCTTTAAGCCAATGAATAGACAGTTTTCCAAAATCAGAGTTCTATATATATACAAAGTTGAATTGGTAAAGTTGAATTGACAAGATATATTTATAATAACAATAACAAAACAGCAGCTGTTGAGGATACTTATGTACAGTCAACGACCATATAGGATTTGCACATGTAAAACTTGGTTTATGTTCTACTGGGGGTATTCTCAACAACAGCAAAAATAAAATGATTTTAAAAATAACACAAGAATAATGAATTCAAATAATACCAGGTTTGTTTTTCACTTATTGAAAAGACAATATTATTCTTTATTTCTATTTTATTTACTTAAGTTCCATGTGTATATAATGGTAGAAAAGTCAGTAAATAACTTAGATGTCGATTGGTTGAATGTGAAATATGCAAATTGAAAAAAATATATATGAATTCAGTTACGAATGAACTGGAATGTTCATTTACACATTTATTTATTTATTTATTTATTTATTTATTTATTTATTTATTTATTTATTTATACAAAGGGAATGACCAGGAAGATACATATCACAGAAAGATTCATAGTGAAAATACTTGTTTAACCTCTATGAGAACAAAAATTTGTCTTAAACATTGGAAAAACAATGATTTGGCCAGCCAAGAGTATTTTCACTGGATGAATCTACTACTTTTATTGAAACTGGCTCAGAAAATCACATTGCTTATGCTTTTCTGGGTAGAAAAAGGTCCTCCTAAATAATAGTTTATTCCTTTGAAAACATTCTTTAAAAAGTAATTTAAATGGCACTTAATCTGACCTTTAAGTTCCTATTGGTGAACTGAGACCACGTGTACTAATTTTCAAAAGTACACTTCTTCTAACCCTGTTAATATGGACATTCCACTGAAACCTGCGCTCCATGGGCGACCCTACTAGGATTTGACATACTGGTAGCATAATATCTAGTATCAATATAACATATGAGCCACCACAGTATAGCAAACAGACAGAGGGCTTGTAGAATGGATACTAGCAGGGATGGTTAGATTTGAAAACAAATGATCAAACTACCTGTTCACCTTTTAGCTAAATAAAAAAAAAAACGATGCATGAAATAAAGAATATAACTAATGAGTACTATACACCTTTAAAATATCATGTGAGACCAAAGGGTCAATAATTAATGAAACATGAAAGGGCAAGGGGACGGGGAAATTAATCACTGGAAATGGAGCATCTAGAACAGAATATTGCCACATTGTGAAAAGTGTAACGAATGTTGCTATCTTAGATTGGGTTGACTAGAGGAGAAAATCCCTTGAGACATATATATAAGTACATAGAGATTTATTTCAAAAAACAATTCATGAAATCACAACAGTTAGCAAGCCCTAAGGTTGTGGGTTAGGTGTCAGGTTCAGGCTCGAGTTTCTCCTGACTGGGAGTTGCAGGGGCTGGCAAGCTCAAAATTACCAGGTCAGGTGGCAGGCTGCTGATTTATGGGGAACAAAAGAAATCTGAAGGGGCAAGATTAGGGATAGCGGGTGGATGGGTAAAGTTTCCCAATGAAATTCTCACAGAACAATCCTTGCGACCCTTGAAAAATAAATTGAGTGAGAAGAGAATCTGATTTTTAAAAATGAAATGAACATTCCATCCATTTCATGATGTTTAAGCCAAGTAAAAGTTTCCATTCATTTTCTGCTAAATTTATTATAAATATGAATATATTTAATGGATTCACCTACACACTTAGTAAGGATTAGACATTTAAAAGAAAAGAAGAAGAAAAGGCAGATGAATTTCATGATGGGGGAAAAAAATCCCCAAGGCTACTTTTCTGGCCTTTTTTTAATTTTTGCAGTTTCCACTCTCTTAAAACCTCTTCCTATTTATCCCTCAAGACTTGTCCTTTGAGAAAATCTACCAAAATTACCCTTTTGGAATTCAGAAAAACAGTCACAATAGCCTTTTATTTATTTATTTGTATTTGTTTTTTAATTAGTTTTGTTGCACTATATGTAACACATCAATAGTTCAACCATATTAAGAAGCCTATTCAATTATCACCAAAATCAACTTTGGAACATTTTATTCCTTCTTGTATCCATTGGTGTTGACTTTCCATTTCTCCCACCCTCCTCTTTCATGCCCCAATTATTATTATTTCAGTTACTTTCTTCATTAATCCTCACTTCTCTATACAGAGAAATATATGAAAAAAGAAAAAAGAACAGGGGGATGAAAGGACTTAGCACCAATGACCATATAAAACAGTGAAATACCTCAATTAAGAAAAAGAGAATGATAAAAAAAAAAGAAAGAAAGAAAAAGAGAATGATACTAAACATTTAGGATAAACTGATACTGGGTCCAAAGGGAGATGCAATGGCAAAGTGTTACATTGCAGTCTACGTACAGTTGCTAATACTCTTCACAATGCTGTGTCTGATTTTAGGGTTGTTCACATTGCTAGTCTGTGGACGGCGGGGGTTCACCAGGGAATCGGTCTAGTGGGAGCCATCAATGCCAACCCACAGAGATTCAGTATACCGGGTAGAACTGCTCCTGAGAGTTTCTAAGACTCCAACCGTACCTTGTGGATTGCAGCCCAACGTGTAACCACTAAGCCAACAGTGCTCCTTCAGAGGGAGAAAGGACTTTATGTTCCATTAAGGAGTTACAGACTCAGAAACCCACAGGGACAGTTCTACCCTGTCCTGTAGGGTGACAATGATTTTACATCAACTCGATGACAATGAGAAAATAAAAAATAGAATAACTAAAAAAAAAGAGAGATAACTATTCGATTGTATGATATATACATAAATTATGTGCCAATAAAAATGGGGAGGGGGAGAATGAAGAACAAAAAAAATAGAAGAAGAAAATGTGGTAACTGCTAGAGAGCCAAACTGTGAAAATGTATGTGATTCTATTTTTTAAGGTTGAATTTAAATCATTTTCTGTATATTCAATAAAAGAATCCCGCTAGAGCACTGGTTAAAAGCCCCCTGCTAACCGAAAGTTCAGCTGTAAATGGTCAGGTTTGTTGGGTGGGTAATACCTCGGTTTTGGGCTTCGCCCGAGAAAGAATTCACACTTCTGCCTTAGCCTGGTTTGTGATCCTCGTGGGTTTTTATACAAGATGGGAGAAGTTTCAGGTTTTATGGGCCACAAAGAGAGGAGAAAGTCCTCTCTGACCGTCCACAGACCAGGGCCAGGAGTCAAAAAGAGCAGGTTCCTCTACCAGGGGAGTTGGAACTTACAGCTTGGGGAGGTGTGTTGAAGGGTATTGGTTGACCCCCATTGGCTGAATTAAGCCCACCTGGGTGAGGTCATGACCCTGGGCCTAGTTTGGGTCCTCCAGGTGTAACGCCCATCTGGCTAGGGGGCCTGAATTGGAGTATACCCAGTTAAAGTCTTTATGGGTGGCTGATGCTTGCCTGGTTTTTCTTCTCAACCTTCTTTATGGGACCTGTGCAGGCATGGGAGGGACAACCCCGCTGTCCCTGTCTGACTGTGTAACAAATCCTACCATTCTGTGTGAGAAAAATCTAGCCATCAGCTATCATAAAGATTACAGATTTAGAAACTTTAAGGGGGAGCTCTACTCTTTTCTATAGAGCCACTATGGGTCGGAATTTACTAGATGACAAGAATTAAACATATATAAAAAAATTTTAATAACAATTCCTGACATAGTACCATGTTTTCTAGCAAAGGTCCATCAAACCCTTATAATGGAATTATATGGCACAAAAGGAACCCCGATAGTGTGTTGGGTGATCATTTGGCTGCTAATTAAAGTTATTGGAATTTGAACCCACTTAGTCGCATCTTGGGAGAAAGGCTATGCCTGGAAAACTACTATAGATTATAGGCTAGGAAACCCTAAGGAGCAATTCTACTCTATCACATGACGTCACTATGAGTCAAAATTGAAACTAACAACAGCAGCAGCAACAACAACAATGCACAAATGAAAACATATTTTTAAACAAATACTCTTACTTTTGCGATTGTTTAAAGGTCAGACATAATGGCCCCAATTTGCATTTAGCTGGGAGTATTTTAAGGAGAAATGCCAATTTGTAAACTTTACCCTTTTTGCCCCTAAGGTTTATTTTTTGGTTTAAGATTTATGCTTCAGAGCAGATACTAGGCAATGAAAACTGATGGGAAATAGTAACTATTTGGTGTGACCAACTTACCAGGGTAATATTGTTAAACCGTTTAAGAAACTCACCTAACTCCCGTCGAGTCAATTCTGACCTTACGGGACAGGGTAGAATTGCCCCTCTCGCTGTCCAAGATTCTAACTCTTTACAGGAGTAGAAAGTTCCCTCTGTCTCCATGGAGTGGTTCCTGGTGGTTTCAAATTGCTGACCTTGCGGTTAGCAGCCTCCTATGACAGGGCTATAGTGCTTTGCCAAGAATAAATTCAAACATTTAAAATGATGTTTGGAAGCTACAAAGATATTAAGAAAGTGATTCTACGTGGCATAAATAAAGGATCTTATCTGGACAGTTTCAGTGAAAGTGAATAATAAAAACAGGGAAGGATCAGTTGCATGTATGTAAGAGGCTGCAGGTTATTGTTTCTTCATCCCTCACATTTAATCTATGCATTTGAAAATATGAAGAGATGCTGCAAAATATGTTGGAGAGTTTTTGTATTTGAGAAGTATTTTGTCCTACCCATAAATAATCTTGTCTGTCCAAATCTCTGATATAAATAACTATTATTCCAATTTGATTGGTTTTTGAAGAAGATCAGCAGAATTAGAATACCTAGACATGAGAGAGGTACTAATTTAAAATATACTTTAATTAGGGTAAGTGGTTTATTGCTGTGCATCAACTAGTTGTGTGCCTATGATAATATGCATTTTTAAGTGAGAGAATGCTAAAAAGAGATGGTCTCAACTCCTACTATATTGTAATAGAGCTAAGCGAGCATTCACTGTTGCATGTGAGTCACTATCTTCATAACAACTACTTTATTTACATACGCGGGCCAGTTCCTTGGCATAGCCAGCCATCGCATTGTCAGTCCTTATTTTACTGAGTGTGCCTGGCATAGATGGGAAAAGGAAATCTTGGAATGATAAACAATTCTATCTAGACGTTGTTCAGGGCATGAAGTCAGGTGGACGCCTAATGACATGTGTGCGAGGGAGTTTTATCCACAAGTGAAAAAACACGTGTAAAATGAGCCAGCATTCAGCCTGTGCTCAGTCCAAGATTTAAATCACTAGCCATTCTGATTCATTGTTTACTCTCTTATTTATTTCTTAATAGATGCCCTACAGTGTGCTCAGCCTCTTCGCTCATTTTATCTTAGCATTAGCATAAGAATAAAACAAAATAAAAGCCAAGCATACTGTTATTGACTTATTGACCCTTATAGCGGTTCTGAGACCATCTTTATGGGAGTAGGAGCCTTAACATTCTCCCATGGTGGGTTTAAACCAGGGGCTTGTCCTGAACAACCCAGTGCCTAACCCACAGCGCCACCAGGACTCATTGATCTTGATATGACTTGATGTCAAGTGCTCTTCTCTTGACTCATCTCTACTAGATGGTGCTTTTTGAGGGAAAAAATCAAGCAAATAAGTAAAAGACATGTGTAGTAGAGAATGCTTGTGTGTGTTATATAATAATTATCTTCAAGGAGCAATTTTAGCACGTGCTTTTCTTAAATCATTTTATTGGGGACTCTTACAGCTCTTATAACAATCCATACATCAGTACAAATGTCAAGCACATCTGTACATATGTTGTCATCATCATTTCCAGAACCTTTTCTTTCTACCTGTGCCTTGATATAAGTTCCTCACTTTTTCCCTCCCACCCCAACCCTCCCATCCTCATGAACTCTTGATAAATTGTAAATTATAATTATGGTCCTATCTTACAACCATTTGATCTTCTATTATGGATTTTGCTAAACATTATTATATTATATTTTGCTATTATATTATATTTGCTATTATATTTTGCTAAATATAATAGAGGTTTCTGAAGGACACATTTGCTCTTTGGTATTAGACATGACAATCACACAAAACAAATACGAATAAAAACATAAAACACTAAGCAATCTCTACTGAAAATACTTGGGAAATTGTGAGCTAAACACATATTTCTTTTCAACTTTTAGTACAGACTTAATTTGCTAATATGCAGTGCAAGTATTTAATAGGAATATCGAATCTCCTAAAATTATTTGACCTGATATTGTATGTATATCACAGAAATCTTCTTATTTCAATGTTCTCATTCTACTCATTACTAAGAGCAAATAGAGACTATTCTTGGGAAAACTCAGAAATGGGCTCTAGGTTTAGTCCTGCTGCATGTGTTATTAAATTGACAACTCAGTAAATTAATCATCTTAACCAATTGTTTCCCACAGACTAACAAAACCATACTTTGGTTTGACAAGTTGTCGTGTTTTATGCAGGAAACAAGATATCAATGCCTTTATTGATAGTAGGTCTAACCAGGAGATTTTATTTGGTTATTATTTTGCATTTTGAACACCTGCAAAACTCCAGTGGGTGGTATCAGGATATTTTTTAAATGAAATAATCCAGAATGATCACAAAAAGTGAACTATTTTGCTGAGAAGTGAGGAGTCCAATGATAATAGAGAACAAACACACAAAGGGGTAGAGATAGATACAGAAATTAGAGTGCTCATATGCTAATGATATATAAGTGATTAAGGAAGTTAAACCAAGTAAGATTTCTGGAAACAGTTTTCTTCCTTAATTGGTATAATTTTTGTTCAAAAGAGATAATCTTTGAGGTATTTGTTTATACCTGTGTAAATGTACACTTGTGTGTGTGTGTGTAAAATCTCTTTGCTCATCTCTTCTGCCATGAACCATCAAATTCAGTGTCTGGGAGATTAAAGGTTTTGGTATAAAATTAGTATATGCTAGAAATATGTAACTAATTGTATAAAATAATTTGTACAAGATCAGACCATGGTTCTACATGTCGTGCTATATTAAAAACTGATAAAATGTCATTTGTGTAATCTAATAAGGCAGAACAGTATTATGTTCATACTAAAGTCTGACTAATCTGAATGGATTAAAGGTGCCTTGTCTAATATCTTAAATTGTTTGACTAATTCTTGTCTTTATTATTAAGGTTCTGAGATGTGGAATACCTACAAATGAGCATCTATTTAAAAACTAACCTCATAGAAATTCCATAATCATCTTAAATAAAATGTTGTTTGCTGTGTTCATTCACATTGAATAGCGTACATTTGCTTTCATCTTCATTTTAAAAGTACAAAATTTGAAGAACCCATTAGTGAGTAACAGATCTGTCATCCTTGATAAAGTTGTGTCACATCTTTGGAAAGCTTCCATATGAAACATTGAAGTGTGTTCACTGGCCTTTATGAACATTAAGAGGTCTCTAAGATAAAAGAGTTAACGTAGGAGTAAGAGGTCTCTGTTACATATGTAATGCCATCACACAAAGGGATAGTGTGCATTAAATTCTGCTATCACTCGTTTCACCCTCTCCTTCACCTGCCAGAACCTCAACTGTCCTCATGACATACAACTGAGTCGGAGACCAGAATCACATTTTTCACTGGAATTTGAAAAGTCTTTCGGTCACGGTCTGAGAGTTAATAGAAGCCATATGCTCTGGGGTCAGGAGGAAAGCTATCTTGAAACCGAAGAACCCATCTCTTGGCCTAATGAACCTCGGAAAGTTTAGTCATTTCAATGCCTTTGTCCTTGAAGGAGTGTGGGGTTTGTTAGGCTTAATTTTCCCTCCATGGGACTCTAAGTTGAGAGTTGGGGAGTGGGGAGAACCATACATTAACTATGAAAGAGATATTATCAGGACTAAGTAAATAGCTAATGTCAGTAGCAATAAAATTCTCTTCCAGGGTACCTGTTAGGTGATTTGTTGTAAACCAATTTGCATTTCCCCTTGTGATTTTAAGCTTCTTTGGGCTTCCTAATACATCAAAAGATAAGCCTGATGGAATGAGAGATAGCATGAAAACATTCAATTTAAGCAGAGCCTGTTGTGGATATTCAAAAAACAAAGCAGCGTTTGCCTTAAATTACATTACAGCCTTTGGAATGCTAGCATGCAAGAAGAAGCAACATGATCTCCTTAATAGTTGTTGGCCCATCTCCAGTTGACACGCACTTGCAAGCTCTGTGCATCGGGTCACTGGAGGTTTACCATTTCCCATAAAATAATGTTGTCGCCTGGTGAGAGTTAGAACTGGTTCTGAAGAAAATTCTGCTGCGGTCCCTTGGAGTTATCTGTGAACATGTTCTCCAAAATGGCAGCCACAAAGCGGCACTGACTCCTGAAAAAGTTGTCTGTTGGCCCTTACCAGATGGCCTCTGTTTTGATATAATCCATATTTTATGGATAAATATTTATTTTGTACTAGAAAAGAGTAGTTTTTCTTCCACTGCTAAATTTTATTATACCTATAAACAGGTATTATCCATAATCTAGATTAGGTTTTGTCAGGAATTCTCAATGCATCACCAATAAATTTCTAAGCCACCACACTGCCATTATTCTCCTGTTGAAAGTTTGAAATCACTAAGTTCTCTGAGGGAGAAAGAAGAGGAAATGTTTTTTTCCTTCACAGTTCTTCTCAAGAATGTTTGTTACTTAGCCTTTTCTCACCCCGCCCAGTATCAAACCCACCTCACTGTCATCTAGTCTATTCCGACCCAGTGGCCTGGAGAGCAGAGCAGATCTGCCCCTTTGGGTCTCAACGACTAAATCTTTACAGAAGCAGAAAGCCTCATTTTTCTTCCTTGGAATGGCTGGTAGATTCAAATCTATGCACTCTAGTTAACAGCCCGCCATATGCCCTACTACACTACATATATGGACTCTGTATCTGAAATATACCTAAACCTGCTCTATATGGGGGCGGGGGGCACTTGCCATCAAGCCAACTCTGAGCAGCCTACCTTGAGTTTAATAGTCCAACTTTTGCCAATAGCACAACCAGAGCTTTTCCTTGCCCCCCAGAAAGCTCTTTTGGGGGGTCTTGGGGGTGGGGCTAAAAGTTGGCCTCCGAAACTCCATACTTTGAAATCTCCGTTTAGCATCTATTTTCTGAAATGGTAAAATGACCAAGCCTTAAACTTATTCCCTGCTATTCTTTCAGGGTTTTACCTAATTGCGCTTGTTGATTTATGTCTTGGGAGACTGAGGAGGGCTGTAATAAATTTTCTTATCTACCTGAACTACATGCATTAAAATTAAAAGATGAAAGAAAAGTTTGAGTTAAAGTGTTCCTAAAAATATTGATATTCCATCATTGGAAAGGTTGACAAGTTCTATCAAAGGAAGGTCATTTTGGGTGCTTAAGATTACCTTTTCACTTAAATTTATTATTATTATTTTATTCTTATCTGAAAGTTCATCATAGGAATCTCCTATATTATTCTATTATACTTTGATAGCTTTCAAAATGAAAAATGAAGCATAGCTCAAAGAGGGCATTGCTAGTGTGGTGACACTGCACTTTGAAATAAGCCCAAGTGATTTGTCTTCTTCAGATACACCTTAATAATGTTTCACTTCTTCTACTGTATGAAATAAAATTGGGGGATATTATTTCTAAAATTAATTTTATTTATAAATATTAGATCTAAACTTTGATTTGATTGTTTTAAAAAATCTAACAGGTATTATCATGCAGATTTTTAAAATGAAAAACTATATTAATTAAATAAATATTACTTTAAGACCCCTGCTGACAATCAAATCAGAGGTTTTGACTGAGAAATTCTCTTATTAATGTAGAATAAGTGGACGAAATAATTACTTCATAATCTTGAGAAAAAGAAAGCTTTAACTGAGAGGCAAAGGGAAAGGCTCTACTACCCTCACTGTTTTGACAAGGACATAGAAATAATAGATCTTTAAAACATTTTCCCTATCTTTTAATATATTAACTTCAAATAGGAGATCACCAGAGTTAGCCTTTTAAGTAGATGCTTTTCAAAGAGAAAATAAACAAAAGCAGTGTTTGCCTCATAAAACATATTTGAATGACAATATAATATAACTTCTTAGGTGATCATCAAATAGAAGTGTCTTCATGTTTAATTAAATTTCAGGTTTACTATCCTTCATCAAGGCAGTTACTTCAATACAATGTTGTAAATGAGAGTTGAAGTGATACGATTATAAGTAAACTTGAGTATTGTCTTATTGCCTGCCACTCTTCAAGATAGTAAAGGAAATTATATTTTCCAAGTAAAACATATTCTATGATCTTGTTATCATTTACACCAAATGCATTTTTAAGTCTTTTCTTTTGGATGCAGTTTTATAGAATAGAAACTAAGTTATGAGATGCTTTTCTTTGGTTCTTCTCAGTGTGGAAAGAATTCGCATAGCAGAAACATGAAAGTAAGCTTTTATGTGCGAAATGTTTGATAGTCTATTCTCAGGGACAAGAACAGGCTGCCTTCTGAGAGTGACGGTGGGAAGGGGGCCACATGGTGCCCGTCTTTGATCTTATCTAACCCTCCTCCTGAATAGAGTCCTCCCACCTCCAATCAGAGGGCATGGTTGTCTGTTGTTGGCCTCTTAGTGGATGTGCTTACGTGTTCTATGACACAGCTGAGCCCTGTCAAACATGTTCAGGCTGTGAGTGGGTGTGCATACGTGTGCATGTGATGTGACACAACTAGTTCTTATGCAGGCGTTTTTCCCATAGCCTTTTGGTGTATGCCTGATCTCTTTAGGAAATTCCCTTTTCCACATGGGCTTGGCCTGCTGTGATTAGTTGGTCATTTTGAAAGGCAGCTTCTTTTTCCCTAAGCTTCGTGTCTATCAAAACCATGTCATTTCTGCCCCCTAGGCATTGTATTGACTTTTAAAATAAGTGCCTTTCCTATAATTTCTCCAGAGCAGTAATCCTGTTCTCTGTATATTCCATAGAAACACTCAGATTTATAGGTATTCTCTTAGCAGCTCTGGGGAAATATCTTTGTCTCCAAACTCCCCCAGGTTTCAAAATTCTTCAGTGCAGGGACCCTGGATCCAAAATATATTTTCTGGGTGGCTCTTCTTTTTCGGTAGTAGGTGGTTCCTTTGATAGAAATTCACATCCTTAATCCCTTTTATATTTCAAAAGAAATTGACACAAGATGCAACCCAAGCCTGTCAAAATTGCATCTTGCCCTTTAGCATAAATGCCTCCAATCCTGCCTCATTGACATCATAGAGGTGAGGATTTACAACATATAAAATAATTACATCAAATCACTAATGAATTACAATTACATACGTCTGAGAATATTGGCCTAACCATGTCATTTTGTTAAACTTTTTATGTATGTTCTTTATGTACTAATTTTTCTGCTGTATCCATTTTCTTTCATTCTATAATTGCCTCAAAGCCTCAACTCATGACATTACATGGAGGTTTCAAAAAGTTTGTGAAAAAATCCATTATTTCTTATTTATTTTTTCCATGAATTTTCTAAGCATCTACCTATGTTTTTAGGATTTTAGCTTGCATATACTTTCTAAATCCCATATATCCTATGATCACTTTGCACTAATGTTACCGCCATTGTTATCATCACAACCAATACTCTCCTGATTTGTTTACCTTTCTTACACTTGCTAAGAGGTAGACACTTTCTTACACTTGCTCTAAGAGAATGCTCTTAGAGCTCTCACTGCTATTCCAGACTATTTTGTCTTTTACAGTATTGCTTACTCTCATTTGTTAAGAGTCCTTTTTTTCCAATAGGTGTAGAAGATGGTATTCTTTGTTATTTAACAGCCTTATTGAGATAGAATGCACAAGTCATACAATCCAATGATTCAGTCATGTTAAGAAAGTTGTACGATCATAACCACAATCAATTTCCGGATATTTTCTTCCTTCTTGTACTCATTGTTAATAACTTCCCATTCCCCCCCAATTTCCATGACCAAACTTGCAAGAATACATTAATGTGCTTACTGTTTCTATAGATTTACCTACCCTGGATTTCATATACAGAAAAAAAGTTTTTAAAACACACACATACAAACAAACTGAGAACAATATTAAAGTAAAACAGCGTAAAACCAATAAAAATGACAGCAGAAAATATTAAATACTAGGACAAATTTAAAATGAGTCAAAAGGGAACTCAAATGATAAGGGTGAAAATTTAACCTAACCACATATGCACTCATCCACTTGCCAATGCATTTTGAATAATAGCACATTCACATCCCTGGTCTATGGTCAGTGGAAATTCAACCAAGGCTTAATTCCTCTTCACTTTTTTTTTTTAACTGAAAGAACTTTACATTGGGTCAAAAGGACCACCAAATGATAAGACATTACATTTTAGCCTAACCACTTCTGCCAGAATTGACCCTCTATCTGATCACAAGGCTATCTACAACCTTGAGTTATGGCCAGAAAGGAGTCCCCAGTGGCTTCATCCATGGACCCTACAAATGGATTTGGCGCTTCCTCTGTCATCCTAGCCTTTTGTGAACCAGGTGTTCACAATTTAACTCTGATGCCATTCCCTCATTCAGATTTGAATTCTATTGTTTATAATCCTTGGATCACACAGGCTGGGGTACTTTTTTCAGGTGGACTTAGTTTGATGTCACAATTACGTGATGCTTGTTTGACAATAAACCTTTAAGACCCCAGATGTTATTCTTTCTGTTAGTCCGCACCAGCTAGTTTCTTCACCACACTTTACTACAGCACCTGGATCTTCAGTGTGAGTATCAAGCCATGCCATTCCATAAGAATTAATTGTTCTTTGATTAGAGCTAGAATTAAGTGCGAGCTCAAAATCCATTCATATAGTTATGGCTTCTATATGTCTCTGGTTCATCTGAGAGACATTATTGTCATTTTGTATTAAAGAACATTATCAATCATCCCTTTGGGGCATATGGAAATTCTAGTGTCATTAATTTATCCAATGATATAGAATTTAAAACACTGTTGAGGAAAGAAAGATATAACAGTATAGGCCAGCTATGAACCATAATAGATAAATTGTTGACTTTTACAGATTAAACACATAAGTGACTAGACACTATTCTCAAAAGAAATTGGGGTTGGTGATAGGGCAAAACTTTCAATAATATACATTCACAAGAGAAAAGCCACACCCACCAGATTAATATATGTCATTATAAAGCAATGAGGGTGTTAAAATACTAGGTAAATGGTATGTGCTATTCATTGTGTACCCTTCAATTATTGTGAACTCTCAAGGCATGTCAAATGACTGCCAATTCTTTGCCTTTGAGACAGCAATCAACTGCTTCTTCTCACATTAGGGGATTTCAGACATAAATCCAAGGACAATAGGTGGGTTTGGGGTAAAATCCAGTTAAGTTAGTGAGGTTTTCACATCAAATCTTTCTGATGTAGCCTATGAAGGGTGTTGTGCACATCAAAATAATAGATTCTAAAATTCAGTAATCTTTGGTACATGGCATGAGCCACCTAGGGCTGGCTGTAAATGAGGTCAAGTGTCCATTTAGGGACATAGTACCAGGGATATTCTCTGCCTTGGGTTCTATCTAAGTGTTGTCAAGGATTGTTTGTTTTTCCCCTGATGGGAGGTCGCTCCTCCTACTTCCCTACCAACAGAAATGGAATTGCCTTCTCTGAGACCCACATGCACCACTCCCCATCATTTTGACTCGGATTTCCAATTTTCCTTATTACTCTGGAAGGAGTGTCTGTTGGTTTGGGGGTAACCTTAGCAAAGTTTTGTAAGACAGCAACTGAATGATCTTCTTTCTCTCCTCACATCTTGAAAAAGTGACCCCAGCTGAGGTGAGGTCTTCTCTGTTAACGTGATTGTTTTTAAGATGTACGTAGAGACGGGGTGATATATATTTCATGGATGCTAAGCAGTCTCTCTACCTCCTTGCTTGGGAGACCAGATTAGAAAATTACATTCCCTGTTATGTAAACATCATCTTGGCGTTTATCCTTACAGGAGTGGACTCGTATAATCCTTCGAGTTCGTAGTAGGAAAACCTACATTGCTTCAAACTCCCTGTAGCATTGGGTATAAAGGACATTCTACTCATGGTACTAAATATCCCTAGTCTCCAAATGGCTTCTTTTAAGTTTTTGTTTGTTTGTTTATTTACACTTTACTCCAAACTTAGATATTTTGAGAAAAGAAGGAATCTCTTCTATCACAGGGAAAGGCTGTCCCAAGCAGGCTGGTCCTGATGATTATAGCACTTACATACTTAAAGGCAAGCCAGAACACCTAACAGCCAAAAACTACATTAACGATTTTAGGTAGAATTTCATTAGGCATAGAAGAGCATTCTATATCTCAGTATTAGTTATCTATGAATAACATTTGTATTCAAGGCCTCTCACTTCTTGACCTTGTTTGTCTTAAGCATACCTCTTACTTCCATTTTGAGTGCTCTACTCATATTGAACAGTCAACAGAGAGAACCAACTGTGGCCTAAAACACTATCCTAGTCACAATCTACCTCTTGAAATTCTATGTATCCTTGCATGCCCTGTTCACATAATGGCCCTCAAGTAGACTGGTAACCACCCACCACAATATGAAACCTTTTTGCTTTTCTGATGCCTATGACATTTATTTTTTGACATTCTCAAAGCCATATTACATACATCTTGACATGTATCACTCAGTCACTCATTCAGTGACAGTGGGTTAATTTCAACTCACAGGGATGCTGATGGTCAGAGTAGAACTGCCCCTGTGGACTTCTGAGGCTTTGGGGGAGTAGAAATCTTGATGGGAATGGAAAGGCTCATCTGTCTCCCACCAAGCAGCTGGTGGTTTCAGGCTGTTGGCTTTGCAGTTAGCAGCCCAACGTGTAACCAACCGGCTGCACCCATAAGGTGTCCTTTATTTTTGTATAGTTTTAACAGTGGTTTAGTAATACTTAACCTGTTTGTTTTCGTTATTTGAGAACAAGTTCTATGTGAAATACACCTTGTAATTGTGATGATATTAACATACTTAACCTGTTTGTTTTCGTTATTTGAGAACAAGTTCTATGTGAAATACACCTTGTAATTGTGATGATATTAACATGTTAGAAGCATGCTTCCCTTTCTAGACTAGGGGAGTATATGATTGAATGAACTGTCTCAGAATGATATATTCTGCTGATAGAGCTTTTAGACTGAATTTGCTGAGAATTCCTCAGACTGTAGAGAGACAGTAGTCTACCATTCTGACTCTCCTTTGAGGAACTTCTTTATTCAGTATCCACCTTCTTACAGGCAGATGCTTAGTAAAAATAAATAAATCTGTAGCTTGATTATATGCTTCACTAAGGAAAATCTCAGGGAAACCCAATTCCTCTACCAGCCATGCACTTCAAAGGAGAGCACGCATCTCTTATACAGAATTCCTGGATGAGTTTGATCATTAGTCAAGGCAATAGCTTGACTTGAGGCTATTTACTCAGCAAGAATAAACAAAACAACATTACTTCAACCCAGCGGACTGTTCCATACCTTCCTCAAGCAGAATTTAATTTCATCTGCCAGAGAAAGTACAGGAGTTTACTGTGAACCAGAGGCATCATCAGTAAGATTTTATTGATTTCTGGGCTATTAAAAATACACTTTTTTCTTAAGCTTTCCAGTAAAAGCAGAAGACACCTGACACCAAGTAACTGACAAGAGCTCGGGGTATTTCACAGCAAAGGTTACCACTAAACTTGTTTCTAAGCCTTAATCTTATACTTGTATTGCTTAATATGCATACTTTATGGCTGGTACTTTTTTCATCTAGAAAGTGCCACAAAATCATTTTTATACTAATATTATTAGATTTCTAATTATATAATTTGGCTAGAGAACACCAATTTAAGAAAAATGTACCTTTAACGATCAACTTATTTTCTTTTTTAAAACTAATTATATATTATATTAGTATGAAGTAGACTTTACATTTCCTGGAGGGGACCAAAAAAATCACATACAACCATTTAACATGTAATTTCCAAAACTTAACATTTTAATTAAATTTAAGTTTTATAATATATTTTTTTAACCATTTAATATATTCCTCAGCTAAAACAAGGAGGTCTGGTGGCCTGGTAGTAACCCGTTGGGCTACTCACTACAAGATCATGTTCAAAACCCCCAAATGTTCTGTGGGAGAAAAATCAGGCTTTCTCCCCCCATAAACAGTGACCGTCTTGGAAATCCTCAAGGGCAGTTCTACCCTGTCCTGTCGGATTGCCATATGTGGGAATTGATAAGGTAGCAATGAGTTTTTGGATTGATTTTAAAACTAAAATAACAAGAATGATTGAAATTTCTATGCTTGCTTTCTTGTCATCATTTTAGGAATATAATCCTTTCAATTTATAGAAACTAGAGAAATTTCATTTTGAAGCCTAGATACTTTAGATGAGTGTTTCCTAAAATGAGCTATTCTGCTACTTCCAGGGCGTTGGAATGATCCAGGGGGCTCTGATACAGATTCTGATCCTTTATCCTTTATCTTACATTATGAACTATAGCACACACTTTTTTAATTGGCAGGGTTTTCTGA
Source organism: Echinops telfairi (assembly GCF_000313985.2). Classification (NCBI taxonomy): domain Eukaryota; kingdom Metazoa; phylum Chordata; class Mammalia; order Afrosoricida; family Tenrecidae; genus Echinops; species Echinops telfairi. The sequence goes on from NW_022109491.1 coordinate 41,928,462, forward strand.
ATACGTTTTTTTCTGAAAAGGGCGTGATAGGTGAAACCTATGTTTTAGACAATATCTACATGCGATTTCTCAAACATGAATTTTGTTCAGCGGCATAACTACATTTTCATCTAAGGCAAGAGAAAACAAAAAGAAAGCTCCAGTGAATCTTTCATTCGTTATTGGTCACCTTAAAAAAAAGAGAGAGGGTAAAGCTATTCTACAAGATTGATTTTAAGATGTTATTTCCTATATTCAAAGGGAAATGTTAATGAGTTTTTTCTCATGGAGCTCTAATGAGTTTATGAACATACTGCCATATTTATGATAGGGACTATGCAAATTAGACTGATGTTAATTATTGCATTTTACTTGGTAATATATCTGTGGGCTATAAACTAGGTGAAGAATTCGTTTTAGAAAAGAAATCTTAAGATGACAACTTCTTATACAAGAAGTAGAATTATGGTAAAAATTAATAATAAACCGAAGTTATCTTTGATCATGAGTTCTGATTCCATTTTTATTTATTTGAAAACATGGTGCCTGGTTTCTTTCTCTTTTTTTATGTTCAGCAGAGCGGTACAACGCAATACATAGAAGCATAATACTGAATTTTCATAATAATGTTTGTGATGCAAATGAGGCACACTTCAAAAAGCAGGTTGATTAACATTTCTTGGTAAGATGACAGCCCTCTCCTTTTTTAAGTTTTGCTCATTAGTTTTATCACTAGATTACATATCCAGACTTCAAGTTTGAAGTGCATAGATTTTGCTTATAATTATAATGAGAATTTAAATAGTTTTAGATTGTGCATTTAAAACAATTCTTCTGTCACTGAATTCTACTGAATTAATGAGCTATTTGTCACCTTAGAGCCTTTGCTCTGAAATTCAGTCCCATTAAGTGAACTCCAAACATTTCAGGCCAGCAGCTAGCAAAAGGTTGCAGGATTAATGAGCTCCCGGGGCTCAGGCTGTTTCTTCCACGCACATATCACTGCATTCTGTTCTCAGAGAACATCATTCTTAAGTGAGAAGTAGATGGGGAGTCAAATGTATAGAAATGGTATTAAAACAAATAATTTGATAATTGCTGGTGAGGTGTGTTTTTTCATCCCACTAGTGGTGTAGGAGAGTAGAACATTTGCCTTCTTTAGGGTAACATTAAAATTGACACATATTTTAATAACGCCACTGATGTAGTTGA
>NW_022109491.1:41929877-41953606 GCF_000313985.2 Echinops telfairi
CGTCTCCCTTCATCCACTTTTCGGTTGTCTGTCCCCAAGGGAGGAGGTCACACAGTTCCATGTAATCGGTTCCCTCTGGTACAGATAGGAACTGAAAATACAGGGAATCCAGGACGGATAAGCCCTATAGGACCAGTGGTGTGAGTGGCAAAACAGGGAGGGTAAAGGGAGAATGGGTAGGAAAGAGGGAACCGATTACATGGAACTGTTCTGATTGTTTTATACAACTCTGATTTTATTAGTTTTACAGATATTCTAGGTCTTGGATGAAGCATTTTCACATATACACTCATAAGTACATTGCATGTGGTAGCCTACTATACACATTTTGCTAATTATCCTTTCGATATGACTGGCTTTATTTCCTATTTAGATATCAAGGCTTCTTTTTCTTCCTGGCCCCCCACCACCACCACCACATTTTGCCATATTTGCTTTATCTTTTTTTTTTTTTTTGCAGTTTCATTGGCACATAATTTACGTCTAATGCAATTTAATAATTCAATTGTTTAATCACATAGGGGCATTGTATAGTCACCACCACATCAATTTGAGAGCACCCCCCCATGGTTACATTGCCTTTAAAGTGACTTGTGCAATCACAATCCATTATAGTGCTCCTTCCCGCCTATAGCCTTTATTATTTACTCCCCAAATCCCTCTTTCCCTCCCTATCTCCTACCCCCCAACCCCTGCATTCCCTATAACCCCTTGTATCAATTATTCTCATCATGTGTCCTCTCCTCCTGTGCTTCAAGATTGGTTCAGGGCCTTCTGACCAAGGCAGTCAGGGCAAGACTGGCAGGTCATGACCCATGACTATATGAAGCCCTGCGCATCCAGCAGGAAGTAATTCCAGAAGGGCATAGAGCTCATTTGGATGGTATCACGTTTATTCACTATCTGGGGAAGTCATTGAGGGGAAACCATCTGCATGGAATCTGCTAGCAGCCCACTCTGAGGGGTTGAGAGGTAGGCAGGAGTATGTTGACTACACAATCATTTGTAGTCTCATAGCTTCCAGCCTGGTAGAGACACAATAGACAAAAGCTTTAAAAACAAAAGGTCTGGTTCATGAGTGGGGGAAGATGGGGGAGGGTGGAGGAAAAAAATGAGGAGCTGATACCAAGGGCTCAAGTAGAAAGAAAATGTTTTGAAAAGTATGATGACAATATATGTAGAAATGTGCTTGACACAATGGAGTATGGATTGTTATAAGAACTGAAAGAGCCCCTATTAAGATGATTTATTAAAATGAAGAACAAACAAAAGCCAGAAGATCCAAAACAGATGCAGGAGAATATAAGAGGGCAGGGGGCCCAGGAGAGGTAGGAACCAGAAGGCCTATACCAGATATCCAGCCAGGAGCTTCATCCTTGTGCAACTTGAACCTATAGTTTTCTCGTTCATTCCAGGGGCTGGTGGATATGTTCTTGAATATGGCCCATTTGGTTTCCCCAGAAACAGCATTCTTTGAGCAACACACAAATTTCGTCTTGGGCCTCTGGCAGCATGCCTAGGCCCCAGGGATTCTGGAGAACAAATGCTACTGGGAACTGATCTGAGCCTGCATTGGGATTCATGGACTGGTGATCTTCGTGTTGAGTTGTGCTAGTTCAGAAGAAGGGTTAATGTAGCTATTTCCGCAGAGAGCACTGCAGTGGTTCTGGCATAAGTCCATGCAATTCTTGCCAGGGTATTGATCATCGGGCCTGCTCTTTTGGATCTTCTATGTCTGGTGCTTAAAGGAATGGGCATGGGGGTTATGACTTCAACAAGAGACAGGGTGTGAGTTGAGGATCTGGACCTCTCACCAATACATTTTGAGAAAGCAAGGGGGAGTGGTCTGCCCTCTCCAAAGAGTTCAATAGAACTTTGCCTGTTTATCATTAAACCAAGTCCTTATAGATGAAGGGAGCTTAAATCTGTCTTTAAATGTTTTAAAATGAGATACTTACAGGAGGCAGAGACAAGGATATCCCCAAACCCTCCAAGGTCATTGGACTCCCATTTGGAGTTCTATTACTTCTGAGGTTGCCTGAAACCTGGCAACTTAGTTCTGTTGTACATTTGCCACCTGTTATATTTGCTTATCCTCTTCTGACCTAATCCTGCACGTTATGCAGGCCCTCGTGAATAAGTGCGAAAAGCCTAAAATGCTGCAAAATTACCAGACATAAAATCCGAGGCACATATTTCTCACCTAAAGAAGGCTAAGCTCCTGACTAGGTAACTCAACTGACGAGAGGTCTGAAAATAGGTGCCCTCCTGTATCAACCACTGATCCCTTCCCTTCTGATGGGCGACTCACTTGAGAACGCCATTTGATTATCCTCACATGTGCTACTTGTTAGCCCTTTTAATCATGCCAGCTACCTGTCTACTTATCTTTCACCTTTTAATTAAATGATAGAAGCTGGGATTAAAAAATACTTCTGCTGGATTGTCACAATCCATGGAAAGTGCTGGTAGTCTGATGCAGTATTTGTAGTATTGGATTTGCCACAGGAATTCCCATTTATTATTATTATTTGTAGTTTTAGATTAATTTGTTTGTCACTAAAGATCCCAAATCGATGTCAGATTTACTTTTCCTCCTTTTTCTCATTCACGGAGTCCTCTATTTAAGTTTGAGGGACAAGGAACCTGGAGGAATTGGGGTATTTTATGTATTATTTATTTTAAGAAACATACTACCTATGAGTGTATTTGCACAGCCCATCTCAAGAAATTAAATCAATGACAATATCCTGCTCAAGAAATTAAATCAATGAGAATATCCTGCTAAATCCTCCAGGGATATGGTTTTCAGACTCTTCCTCCCATCCTTCCTCATTTCAAACTATCATTTAATTTTACCTCCCGCTTTAAACTTTTTGCCAGCTTTTATCTTTTAAAATTAATGTTAGATTATGGATCCTCCCCACCTTCAGTAACCTGACTACCTCAGTACCTTGTGGTAATCTTACTTTAGAATCTAGTTAGATAATTCATTGTCACACCCATTCACTAAAACTCTACCCTCATTTGTCTTTCAGGGAAACAGACCTTTTGTAGCAATGTACCAAGACTTTCCTTAAGATTTAGATAGGTGGTACCCAAGAAAATGATAACAAATTAGTTGAAATTGCAGTATTGCATGCGTAAAACAAGAGTAAGAAAGGAAATTTGTTAGGTTGACTTGGAATAGTCTTTGAGAATGACCTTGGCCCAAATAGCAGACAAAGCTACTGAAGGATGGGAGCACAGCAGCATCCCTAAACTCTCTGGCCAACGTGCCCCTGAACATCAGCTTTGGGTTTTTTGGTTTTTTTCCCCCACTAACCCAGCAATGTGGAGTCTGTGCAGTGATCAGCACTTCTTACAGCAAATAGATCAAATGATAAGCCCTATGCAGACTGGCTCAAGTTTTCATCTTTCTAGGAGCTTCTAAATAAATTTCTGCAATGTTCTATATCTTCCAAAAGTAAATCTTTCTCTTGGTAAGAAAAGTACTCAATTCTGACAACAATACAATTGTTAGTTGGTATCCAGTAGACTCGACTTAAGGAGATCCCCTGTGTCAGAGTTCAATGCGTCACAGGGTTTCTTGGTTATAATCTTAATAAAAGCAAGTCAATGGCCCTGTCTTTCAGAGTCCCTCCTGGTGGGCTCAGCCTGTCATTCTTTAGGTTAGCAGTTAAGCATAAACTCTGTTTACTATTTGAGACCCTTATTTTATCGTGTGAATGTGAAATATTCTCTAATCAGCACATTGGTCTCGAAGTTAAGATATATTGTGGTTGCAACTCAAATCAGAGCATTCTATACTGCTTTGCAGCTGCGGGGAATGAAGTAGGGTCTCGCCAGACATTATTTGATGTACTTGTCCTAGACCATTCTTGACCAATGGTAACTGCTAGGTCTAAAATTAAGGGCAGATGCCAGCAGCTAACAGTCTCATTGCCAATAAAAATAGGCTTCTGACCCCTACTCTGAAATTTCTATTTTATCATTGCTAATTAGGATGCAAAAAATTGCAGAAGCTGAATCTGACTTCTTTTACCCTTGAAGAGAATTATTATTCCCCTTATCATCTAACCTACCATTTGTCAAAGATTTGTAAGTTCAAAATTGCCAAATAAAAATTTAATTAACATGTCCACATAAGATTGTGGAAAGGAAAGCTATAGTAAAGTTTGCATGTCACTACAATTCATTCAGCTGGAACCAAAGTACATATAGATAAACCAGAAGGTGAACATTATATTTAGAATGCCATTTAGATAAACTCTAAAACATAGCCTATTAAAGTATTAAGCATTCTGAAAAATGCCCATGACAACATTAAAATGGAGTTTGACATGGAAAAATGCAAAACTATTGGAGAAATACTGGAAATTCACCCAACCACTCGCAGGGATGAGTAGAGCTTCACAAGTCTAACACATGTTCACTTCCTTTAGGTGAAAAGGAACGCACACTATAGGCATTAAATAGTTGAGGGTTTTTTTCACCCCAACTTAGTAAGCAGGATATGTGAAGGAAAAGATTAAATTTGTATCTTTAAGCAGTTTTGGGAGCAGTTTAATTCTATTTCTGAGAAAGAAGTGACCAGACAATCCAAAATGCTCCAAATTTTGGAAAAAAGGTTAAAATATACACAGTTGGAATTTTGAAATTATTCAAACCATTGAAGAGTTTGCTATAAACAGTAAGGCATTGAGTTAGTGACATTTTTCTGTGGATTAAAAAGGCAAAACAATAATCACAACCACGATGCTTATAATGTAAAAACACTTAGTTGTGTTTGTTAATCAACAAACCAATTTCAAGTGAGAGCGTAAATTGGTTACTGATGCTCTTAAAGAGATTGGTCCTTGGAAATAGTTAAGGTGGGGGGATATAACATTCTAGATAAGATATTAATCAGAATAGAAGACAACTAGTAAATTGTATGATGTAGCTCTGTCGTCATAGAGGAGGCCTCAACAGGAGAATTCCTGAATTGCAGATTGGACAAAAGTTAGCGGATAAACCTCTCCTTTGAATTTGTAACTCCAGGGAGGTGAGAGTGGTTTAGTTGATAATCAACTTTGGTCCTTCACACAGAATAATTATGAAGAAATAGAAAGGTATTTTCCATATCTTACCATATTCAATTTAATCTCTCCTTATCCCATCTACAGCCAGCCACTCTGCAGGAGAACTATGAGGCTGTCTGCTGCCATAAAGATTTACTGTCTCAGACACCCCAAGGAGCAGTTCTGCCCTGTCATATAGGGTCACTATAAGTTAGAATTGACTTGATGGCACTGTTTTAGTTTGAACTTCCCTGGGGTTCAAGTCTATATATTAATGTTGAGAGTGTGAAATGTTATCTTTGGATAAATTATTCTAGGTTTAAATAAGTTTCCAGTCAGAATGTTCAGTAGACAACAGAATGTTGTCTTAGATATTATGAGGATACTAAAAGGAATATGAAAAAAACAAATATCCTTAGTTTAATGAATTTGGCAAGCGTGCCATTGACACAAAGTGTATGTACACAGAACAAAAGCTTACCACAGTTGAGAGGTAAAACATGACAAAAATATCATGTAGGTGTAAGCACAATTGGAAATGACTATGTTGAATATTTGTTCTTCATACAGCATCTTTTGGCCTCCATAAAAACAAACCCTTGCTTTGTGAACTAAGAGCGTGCAACAGAAGAGCAAGGGGAGCAGAGCAAGGAAGTCCTGAGGGAATACCAAAAATAGACTTGGGGTCAGGGTGTGGCACTCCATCAGACTTGACTGGAAAACACTCATAAAGGTCAACAAACAGACCTTGAACTATTTACATTTTTTTGTCCTTGGTTTGTTGTTGTTCTTGTTTTGTTGCTTTGTTTTGCTCTGTCTTATTTTTTGTCCATATTATTATCTCTGCAGGTCTATCTAGATAAGATAGGTGGGATAAACAATCTGGAGGAGAAAACAAAGGGACCCATGGTTCTGGGTGGGGATGGGGGTTGGGGGGACATAGGTGGGGGTGGGGGGAGGAAAAAGAAGTGGGTGTTAACAAACCCAGGGACAACGGAACAATAAGTGATCCAAAATTGGTGTCAAGGAGGGTGTAGAAGGCCTGGTAGGGCTTGTTCAAGACAATGTAACTGAGAGAAATTACTGAAACCCAGATGAAGGCTGAGCATGATAGAGGGACAAGAGAAAAGTAAAAGGAAATAGCAGAAAGAACTAGGAGGCAAAGGGCACTTACAGAGGTCTAAATATTGGCATATACAAATGTAAATAGATTTATATATGATGATGGGGAGATAGATCTATGTGCATATATTTATAGGTTTAGTATTAAGGTAGCAGAAAGGACGTTGGGCCTCCACTCAAGTAATCCCTTATTGCAAGAACACTTTGTTTTATTAAACTGGCATTCCATGATGCTCACCTTCCTTACCTGATCACTGTAGACAAAGCGGGTGAATAAGCAAATGTGGTGAAGAAAGCTGACTATCAAAAGAGATGCATCTGGGGTCTTAAAAGCTTGAAGATAAACAAGCGGCCAACTAGGTAAGAAGCAACAAAGCCCACATGGAAGAAGCACACCAGCCTGTGTGACCACAAGGTGTAGATGGGATCAGGTACCAGGCACCAAAGAACAAAAAAAAAATCATATAATTTTGAATGAGGGGGAGTGCAGATAGGGGACCCAAAGCCCATCTGTAGGCAACTGGACATCCCCTTACAGAAGGGTCACTGGGAGGAGACGAGCCAGTCAGGGTGTAGTGTAGCAATGATGAAACCTACAACTTTCCTCTAGTTCTTTAATGCTTCCTCCCCCACTCTCCCCCACTATCATGATCCCAAGTCTAACTTACAAATCTGGCCAGACCAGAGGATGCACACTGGTACAGATAGGAAGTGGAAACACAGGGAATCTGGGACAGAAAAACCCCTCAGGACTAGTGGTGAGGGTAGCAATACCAGGAGGGGAAGGGGAAGGTGGGGTAGAAAGGGGGTCTGCTTATCATGATGTTATTGGTCCAGTTGTGAGGATTTCTATTTTCTTTAAATTGAGTTACAATCCATACAGAGGGTTGCAATTCTTGATTTTCATTAGCAAGTACTGCCTCACTTTCAGCAAGCAAGGTTTCGTCATTTGCATACTACATGTCCTTATATGTTTAAATAAAATGATTTAGTTGAAAATGAAGTCAGATTTTTTGTGTTTATACTGTGTCTTTTCAATAAGGCATGCTGGTGTGGTGTTGTTAAGTACTGTTGATTCTCTCCAACTCCTAGTAATTTCATATACAAGAGAAGAAAACACTGTCTGGTCATTTGCTTTTTCTCACAATCATTGCTATGTTTGATTCCATTGTTATAGCCATTTGTCAGTCCATCTTATGGAAGACATTCCTCTACTTTATCAGGCATGATGTCTTTCTCCAGGCAATGCTCCTTCCTAAAAGCAGGCTCAATGTCCATGAGATGACGTCTCACCCTCTTCTTTTCTAAGGAACATTCTATGTGAACGTCTCCCACCACACACTGCTCATTCTTCTGGCAGTCCATGGTTTATTAAATGCCCTTTGCCTGCATTAAAATGCATTCCCTTCAGTCTTCCGTATTCAGTGTCAAGCTTTCATGTGCACATGGGTGAATAAAAATACTATGGCTTGAGTCAGGCACAGCTTAGTTCTCAATGCGACATATTTGCTTTTGTAACATTTGGGAGAGATGTTTGGCAGCAAATTTGGCTGATGTGCTATTTTTTCTGAAGTTGTAGTTTGAATGAAAAAGTATAGAGTATGTTAGTTTCCCATACAATTTATACGCATTTTGGGGGGAGGGGCATCGTTTGCAATTCCCTCACTGTAACACCTCTCCTGATTTTCTCATTTCCAGTTCTTGTTGCCTCTTCCTGCCTTCTAAGCTTTGCCTTTGGAAGAGTGCTGCTCTTTAGTCTCAGACAGTTGGCACATTGAGGAGTACATTTGACTGATAGGTGCTCCCCAGCGGTGGCTTTAGTTCTGGACATGAAGGATGTCCAAGGACCACAGTCTCAGAGGTTCCATTAGTTTCTCTCAGATCGTCAATTCTGGTCTTCTTTATGTTTTCAAAATTTTGTTCTACAGGGTTTTTAATTTTCATTTTTATTTGAAAAAACAAAAACAAAAAACCTCCTTCTCTGTTGGAGACATTCTATTATGATCCCGCCCAGAACAATTTTCAATGGTAGCTGGGCGTCATCTATTCCTTTTGGTGTCGGGGTAGTGAGAGCTGTGGTCCATTAGTTAATTTGAATTAGTATCATTTGAATGCTTGACTGCTGTTTCCATGGCGTAGAGTAGATCACAGATTCAAGTAAAATGAAATCTTTGACATATTCAGTCTTTTCTCTATTTACGTTACTCATTGGTCCGGTTGGCATTATTTCATTTCAGTCATATGCATTATATAACTAGGTTGTTCCTCTTTATAAAGAAAATTACAGCAGAAAACTATTTATTTCGGAGACTTACCCCCTCCAATGTAGCATGAAGAAAGCACAGATAGATTAATCTTTCTAGAAGGCATTCTCCAAGTTTCACCACTTCTAGACCCAGCTTTCTTCACTGAGCATCTCTTTTGTTTGTACTACTATTTTCCCGAGTAACCCTATGACTCTTTGTCCCTAGGCTGCACTTTTGTTCTGCAAGTCTAGTACTCTTCCAAGTTCCTCCACACAGTCTGGTGTCCTTTCTGATTCCATCTTGCAACGCATTCCCCTGACCAACAACGTTCACTTTCATATCTCCTGCTCTTCATAAAAAAATCCTGCCTGCAGTCACAGGCTCCAAGTGACTTGTCACTCCTGCTCTGATAGAGCTGAACAGGGTGAAGACTCAATAGTTTTCAGTAGAAATTATGCTGGTTTGTACAGGCAGTCAGCTACAGGAATGATTTGCAGTCTTGAGAAACCTCTGGTCATGTATATTCTTTTGGGTTGGTATCAGTCAGAACACATACACACATACACACACACACACATATTAATGTTGAGGGGTAATGTATAAGGAAGGCTATAGTTTTACTCTCCATCAACAAGTGCTTCCAGTACTATTTACTTTCAGCAAGTAAGATTGTGTCATATGTATACTACATGTTGTAGATTAGCCAAATCCTCCCTAGTCTTCCTTAGTCTAGCAGCACTGGTGAAATCTGTCCACTGTGGGTTAACATGCTGGTATTTGAAATACCAGTGGCATGCTTCCAGCATCACAGCCACATATATGCCACTAGAGTATGACTATCTGATGTTAGAATAAATGTTAGAATAAAGTGTTGCTCACTTCTGATCTCTTGATTTGACTGGCGTACAATGGCTTAGTGTAAGACTGCTCTGTTAACTTCTTTGTATCTCTTAATAGCTTTGATTTATCCATGATAGCTTGAAAAGAAACTAAATTCTCATTAAGAAGATGAAAGTATTTTAAAAGATGTTATCTTTTATGGTATGTCTTGTATAGTTCATTTACTAGATAAGTTGCGGTCATCTAAAATATTAAGTGATATTTACAGACAATAGTTAAATAGATAAAAAAATATAGTATGGCTGAGCACTTAACTCACTTAGAGCTTCTTTAAAGTTATAAAATGTCATTTCTAAGCCTATCAATGAAAACTGCTTTTTTAAGAAAGATGTCAAAATAGACAGATCCTATTACACTTTTAAAAGATTTGTTTTATTACATTAAACATAGTTTCATTAAGGATTCTTCTTTTCTCCCTTTCCCTATACCTTCTGTCCTTTCTTAATTCACAAGTCCAGCAACCTAATCATGTTGGTTTTGATCAAATTTAATTTGGATTTCCCCCCAGTACTGTTGTTTGGTGACAGTTAAATAGAATTTAATTAAAGTAAATATGCACAAGATTCAATAGAGCTTAATTATCTGATTTCACTTTGTAAAATTTGGCAGAAAGTCTAGACATTGTAAGTTATTACTATACTTGAGTTGGATCGAGGTTTAGTAGAAGAGGGGTTGACATTCGAAAAAGATTGGGAAGGTGGGTGAATTTCATGAGAATTCAAAATATGTAAAACATGCCTTATTGAATTTGTATTTGCAATAAACATCAGGCAGTTTGTTGTTTTTCTGCCCTATTATGATGCTAAAATGAAAATATGAAGAAGTAGACAATCCTGGTGAATGGCAATTTGGATTGCCAGACTATTTTCCTAGATTTGATTTCTGAGTTGACTAGAACAATGTCCTTCAGCCTTTACTGTAGACAAGCATAATAGAGTCATCTTGTAAAAACACGGTCTCTGAGTTAGCTGCTCTGTGCTGGGGCACAGAGTCCATGTTTTCAGCAAGATTCTGGGTGATACCTATGTAAAAGGAGGCCATAGGGGATGAAATGGAGACCGTTGGTATGAGATAGTTGCAATCACCATCATCACAATCATTATGTTACTTGATTACAGCATCTGAACTGTAGAATACTTTTACATTATTGCACCATTTCATTTTAGTCACATGCGTTCTCTAAGTAGATTGTTCCTCTTTATAAAGAAAATTACACAGAAAACTATTTCGGAGACTTACCCCCTCCAATGTAGCACGAAGAAGGCACAGATAGATTTATCTTTCTAGAAGGCATTCTCCAAGTTTCACCACTTCTAGACCCAGCTTTCTTCACTGAGCATCTCTTTTGTTTGTGCTAATATTTTCCTGAGTAACCCTATGACTCTTTGTCTCTATGCTGCACTTTTGTTCTGCAAGTCTAGTACTCTTCCAAGTTCCTCCACACAGTCTGGTGTCCTTTCTGATTCCATCTTGCAACGCATTCCCCTGACCAACAACGTTCACTTTCATATCTCCTGCTCTTCATAAAAAAATCCTGCCTGCAGTCACAGGCTCCGAGTGACTTGTCACTCCTGCTCTGATAGAGCTGAACAGGGTGAAGACTCTTAATGATTTTTTATAGAAAGTGTACTGGTTTGTACAGGCAGTCAGCTACTGGAAAGATTTGCAGTCTTGAGAAACCTCTGGTCATGTCTATTCTTTGGGGGTGGTATCAGTCAGAATTAATTTGGTGGCAGTGTGTTTGGTTTTCTTTGGTTCTGTAGGAAGATGTTCTTCAGATGCTTTATGTGCTGCATCTTAAAGCAATCTAACACTGGTGTCCAATAATTTCATGTGTATCTTTGTTTTAGATAATTTATCAAGGAAATTTCTATAGCTGAGTCTCTACTGAGGTGTGATCATTGAACATGATTTTAGAATATATATATTCAGATGTAATACCACTTATAAATAGTCTTAACTTTAAAAAACTCCTAATTAGAAGCCACAAAGTCAATGGATAATTAATGTATAAAATGAATACTAGATGGGAGAGATAGAAAATTTAAATGGATTTTCATATTATATTAATAAGATTAAATATTAATAACTAATAGTACTTCTGTGGAGTACTCTAGTTAATAGGAAGATGTTTTATATAAAGTCTTCACTTAGAGAATATTTGCCAGAAAGAGTCACATGATATATTTTTATTGATTGTACCTGTTACTTAGAGATTTGGCACATGCAATAAAATCATAAATATGTCCAAAGTACATATTTGTATGCACAGCTGGAAATGTGACTTAACCCATTTGAACGAAGTTTTCAACAAGAGGAATATAAAGTGGCAGTTACCTGCTATGCCCTGGGCCAGCAGAATATTGTATTATTATTTCTCAGACCACTTTCCTGAATAGCAAAATCTTACGATTTCCCAAGGGACTTGGTAGCAAAAAAGAAATCTGGTTCTGTATTATGTCCCTGAAATGATGGTGAATGGTTATGATCTAACATATTGTGAGATGGTAAGTAAGGTATGATGCAGGAAAGAGGAACCAGGGATGGCATGATGTAACTGGATTTATTATACTCACAGTCCTGACAGTCAGGGAGATATCATAATGTGACACCGAACCACACAGGCAGTTGCATCCTGGGACAAGGTAACAACCAGCTAGGGGCTATTTATATAGCAAGCAAGGCTGGATTAGATAGGGTTTGCAGACTTCCGGAGGACTAGATTGTAAATAAATGTGTAGGTTCAGGGACTTTGGTGCTGCCCTTAATTGTTGGTTACCCGACTGTAGGGCAATTACATTACCATGAGTGAGCAGTGGTCCAGGCTCTTGAGAACGTGATAAAGGGGAGTGACTAGAAAGTAGATTTAATCAGCTGCTCACAAAAAGAAATAGACTGGCCTACAGCCAGGGCTTCAAACCTGAGTCCAGACAACATTTTAAGAAATGTTTAGTACAAGGTGATCCTTAGGATCTTGGAATGTTATAGTTAGAGGGGGTTTGAGCAATCCAATAGATTCCCCTTAACATCCAAATGATAGGATTTTACATTATAACTATCTAGAGTACTTGGTGTTCATCTAGATTTCGCTTTGTTATTGTGCATATTTGTCAATGAGAAGTCCTTAAGGGTAGGAGGTTTATGGAATTTCTTGAGCAGGAAATTACAGTACAATACTTTGGAGACAGATAGGTTGAAATAGAATTATTCCACTTAATAGCAGTGTCACCTTGGACTTACTTTCAAGCATATCTGAGCTTCAGTTTATTTACTGTAAAATGGCAATAATAATATAACTCTCCTCAAAGGGTTGTTGTATTTAATTAGTTAAGTAAACATTTTTATATAGAGGAAAGGAAGCAGTTATAAATGAATATTCATTATTAAATGAATATTCATTTAGGATCAATGAAATGATCAATAACTGACAATTAATTATTCTCTGTAGTATTAGACAGAGCCATGATGGCACAATGGCTAAGAATTTGACTGCTAACCGATAGATTGACTGTTCAAACCCACCAACCATGTCGACAACAGAAAGATGTGGCAACCTGCTTTTGTAGGGTCCAGTTTGGAAATCCTCCAGGAAGTTCTGCTCTGCTCTATAGATCCATATGTGCTGGGATGGACTGGATGCATATGGAAAACATGGAAGGTCTTTGGTCTGACAACCAATAAATGCACTATAATAATTCTATTATTATTATCATCATAATTGCTACTACTCCATGTAGTCAATTTTTACTCCTGTAGATAGAAGAAACAGCCAAGGGCTGTTTCTGTGTATAGTACATGCTCAGTAAATGCTAGTTGTTATTTCTGGAGTTACTGTTATCACCCGAGTGCCTACCCTCAGGTGACATCAGAAATATCTATGTTTCTAAGTATTCCAAAGATTAAGTACCCTAAATACTTAATGCATTGATTTATTTTCATTTAGGGAAACTATTAACACATGAAAGTGATCATTTTCAGAGGACTTTATTTTTGTTAATACATGATAATTTTATTTCTGCTGATGAGACTTTTTTTATAGTCAGCTATTTTTTTCTTCCACTCAAGATTCCATTTGAAAAATTACCAATGGCATCTATTTCTCTAATTCATATTCTAAAGTGTCATTATTTATTAGTTCTCTAAATAGCATTTATGGGAATGATCCACTATAGATTTCTAATGATGATTTGAAGTTTAAAACAATAACCATTTGGAAGTTTTCCAAAGTACTAATGAGGAAAAAATTCAGTTGAATGTTAAATCAGGAAAAGGTTATGCAAGGTTACTTTCTCCAGCATTTTGTAAACAGGAGACATGACTTGTCCAATGTCTCCCAGATGGGAGGATTGACCACAAGCAAAAGAGCTGATTTATGGTCAGAGTGAAAACTCTCTAAGACTAGGGCCTCTCTCTCTGCTAGAGTTCTGTGTTCTGCGATCGGGCATGGCTGTCTCTCTGCTGGCTTTAATTTGATTTGAGGTTACTTCGTCCTGTTCTCATTGCCTTGTTGATGGTTTTCAGCAAGTCTTCTCAAAGCAGGAAGACAAAACTGTAAGGAAGCAATAGTTTCACATAGAAAGAGGACGGCAAAGCCCAGGTGGGCTTTCTGCTGAGATGCTGCCCTCCCAGGTTGTGCCCCCACAGCCTATGCAAGCACAGTGACTAGTTCCAGCACATGGAATTTACAGCCTGAAATTGCCTGAACTTGGCTACTTAAAAAATATATATATGCATATTCTATGTATGCATATATGTAAATTCAATATTATTTATAAATATGTATAGTATACATAATTTTTAAAGTACATATCCCAGGCTTCTCTTTTGAACTAAAGTCTGTCCATCTCTATCCATCTCTCTCTCTCTCTGCTACTGTTGGTTTGCATTGTTTGTATATTTATCTTATGCCTATTAGTTTACTAGTTCACTATTTTTATTTTCTATGCAACAAAGGACAGTATAATCTAACCAAGGTTGTTCAAATGAATAGAATTTAATTAAAGTGTGGATATAGTTAAAGGAAGCCAAATGGGATTTTGAATCTCTCAGAGGCCAGCAACAGGTAGAAGGTGTTACTGTCACCCTAAGCCTAAACGGACCAGAGAAGACTTTGTTGCTAGAATCCAGTGAGAGCCAAAGCCATGGAGGATGGGGCGTCATGAAATCTATTCTACCAGAACAGTGATTTTCTATTATATCTGTTTATTGGATTTGACTGGGGATATTGGAACCATACCTGATACCTGAGCTCTTTTTCCCAGGTTCTGGTTTAATTGATCTTTAATGTGGGCATCAGGTTTCTGAAGAGATGCCCAAGTAGTTGTAGTGTGCAGCAAAGTCAAAGAAGGACTGCCTGAGATAGAATGCCAGCCCTGAGTGCAAGCAGGTCAGGGAGATACACTGACCTCAACCTCCAGCTAGCCTCTGACCTCTGCATCTGCCTCCTGCCTCCACAGAAATGAGAAGTATTAAAGAACTTTGCCCATCTAGGCACAGATAGTTGACAGCCACTCTACTGGGCCTGGGCTTGTTTGAGGTGGATCCATCTCTTTGCCTTCCCTTGCTGTACTCCACACCACAGGGGATCAAATCCTTGCAAGCTGCATTGCCCATCTCCCATGTCTGAAAACATTGAAAGGAAATAAGAATGAAGTGGCCAGAGCATTTCTCTTCTCTCTGCTCTGGCAGCAGATCTGCCTGTATTTTATCAGTCTTCTGCCAGAGCAGCGTGCCTTAGTCACGGCTTCCTCCATGTCACCATGGGCCGTGGGCTCTGGTGACCTGCTCTCTTCTCTGTGCCATTTGATAGTTCCTACATCTTCCCATGATTACCCGTTTGGCTTTTCACCTTTGCTCCTATCCATGAAGCAAATCCCTTGCATAAAATCCCCTTGACTTAAAATATTCATTGGTTTGTGTTGAACACTAAAAGATAAAATAGATACCAAAAAGTTTACTACAGTGTCTTTTTCTAGTGAAATAATCGCACGTTCTTTAGGTGTGCTCCACAAAGGTGAGTCCAGTGTTACCACTGTGTTAAAATGGTCATTGAAAATGTCGTTATGTGTCATTGAGTTGGTTCCCCCTCATACTTAACCCTATGTTGAGCTGAACAAAACGCTACCAGGTCTTGTGCCAACCTCATAGTCCTTACTGTATTTGAGCTCATTATTACACCCACTGTGTCAGTCTAGCTCACTGAAAGTCTTTCTCTTTTTGCCGACCCTCTAACAAGTGAGACGTCTTGTTCTGGTGGCTGGTCCCCTCAATAATATGTTCAAAGTATGTGGGGTAAAGTCTTGCTATCCTTGCTTCTAAGGTGCTTTCTGGATGTACTTCGTCCAAGATATGTTTGTTCTTCTGGCAGTCCATGGTACTTGTGTTAGTCTGGGTACATTAGAGAAACAAATCCACAGAAAATCGTATTATATAGCAGAGAGTCCTATATAAAGAGTAAGTGTACTTTAAGAAAGCGTCCCAACCCAGTCCTGTCCAAGCCCATAAATTCAACATTAGCCCATATGTCACCCACTGATCCACAAAGTCCTCCTCCATCTCACAAAACACACACTATGACACTGACTGCACGAGGAAAGCCGAGTCAGTAAACGTGTAAGCATCTCAGCACTTGCAGGGGTCTCCACATGGCTGCTCCAACGCCCAGGGCTGCATCAGGGTAGGCCCATGTGACTTCTCCTCAGGGATGTCTCACAGGAAAAGAGCCTTGCCAGCTGAAGCAGGGAACTGGCTAAGGTAGCTGCACCCTGGTGCCACCATCAGAGAGCAAGGGACCTGAGAACTAGAAAGGAGAGGCTCACCGAGCCATTTACCCCTCCACCTTTCAATTAACCCCACATGTGTTTATCAACCAGGTTGGCACAATAACTATCTCAGTACTGTTCAATATTCTTTGTCAACACCATCATTCAAATGCATCAGAGGCTCCCATTCTCATTCTTCATTGCCCCCTTTGGCATGCATATTAGGTAACTGAAAAGTACCACGCCTTGGGTCAGGCTCAGTATAGTCCTCAAAGTGACTTACTTGCTCTTTAAGGTTTTTTTCTTTCTTTTTATCATTTTATTGGGGGCTCCTACAACTCTTATCACAATCCATACACCCATCCATTGTGTCAAAAACATTTGTACATCTGTTGCCATCATCATTCTCAAAACATTTGCTTTCAACTTAAGCCTAGGCTTCAGCTCCTTATCTGCCCCTCTCCCTCATGAACCCTTGATAATTTATAAATTATTATTTTTTCATGTCTTACACTGTCCGACGTCTCCCTTCACCCACTTTTCTGTTGTCCATCCCCCAGGGAGGGGTTTATATTTAGATCCTTGTAATTGGCTCCCCCTTTCTGCTCCCCATTCTCTCCAGCCTCCTGGTATTGCCACTCTCATCACTGCTCCTGAAGGGATCATCCGTCCTGGATTCCCTGTGTTTCCAGTTCCTATGTGTACCAGTGTTCATCCTCTGGTCTAGCTGGATTTCCTGATTTTAACCCCCTCTTTATCTCCTTGTTCTAACTGAATGACTGGCTCCTGGTATATGTGTAGGTTCCATGTGAATACAATGAAATGTTCTATAATTCCCATTCTTTGCAATGTTATCTATAGTTTGTTATGATCTATAAAATCCAATTGCTTTTTATAGTCAATAAAATACAAGTAAATATCTTTCTAGTATTATCTGCCTTTAGACAAAATGCGTCTGATGTCAGCAGTTACATCTCTCATTCCAGGACTTCTGAATCCAGCTTAACCCTCTGGCAGATCCTTGTTGATACACTGCTACAACTGTCCTGTGTCACAGTCAGCAAAATTTACTTGTAGGGGAATCCAGGACGGATGAGCCCTATAGGACCAGTGGTGTGAGTGGTAAAACAGGGAGGGTAAAGGGAGAATGGGTAGGAAAGAGGGAACCGATTACATGGAACTGTGTGTGACCTCCTCCCTGGGGGACAGACAACTGAAAAGTGGATGAAGGGAGACGTCGGACAGGGCAAGATGTGACAAAATACCCATTTATAAACTATCAAGGGCTCATGCGGGAGGGGGGAGCGGGGAGGGAGGGGAAAAATGAGGACCTAATGTCGGGGGTTTAAATGGAGAGAAAATGTTTTGAGAAATGATGTACAAATGCGCTTTACACAATTGATGTGTGTATGGATTGGGATAACAGTTGTATTAGCCCCTAATAAAATGTAAAAAATAAAATAAAATAAAAATTTACTTGTAGGTGATCTTACTGATGTAATTTCATAATTTCTACATTCTGTTGGGTCACCTATCTTTGGAATGGACACAAATATAGATCACTTCCCGCTGGTTGGCAAGGTAGTTTTCTTCTAAATATCTTGGCAAAGTTAAGTAACCATCTCCAACACAGTTTTTGTTTGTTTATTATTAAATATTTCAATAGGTATTCAGCCAATATCTAGAGTCAATCCCCTCAGTGCAACTTAAACTTCTTCCTTCAGTATTAAGTTCCTGAGCATATAGTACATCACATTGATCATTTACTTTCAGTGCAGTGACCGTGCATCCCTTCCATCTTCTTTGCAATACTTCGGGTTACTTTGAGCCACCGTTTGACTTTTTCTTTCAGTTGCTTTAACTTCTATAACAGCAAGTTTCCATTTCTTCTGGTATTCATTGTAGTACTTTTGTCTTCCCTTTTAAAAATTATCTCTTAGTTTCTTTCTTTTTTAAGGGTGGAATTTAATCCTTATTTACAGGACACTGCAAGATATGAAATCCCACACAGAAATAAGAAGCCCAGTATTAGGAGACAGGCTTCATACAGTATGCATGGTTTGGAGTGCTGCATTAACAAATCACATTTATAAAGAGTTCTTAGAAGAGAACGAATTAAGACAAACTTATACCAAAGTACACAACAAACAAACAACCTTAGGACTCAGCTGTACAACCTTGAAAGTTAAAGGGCCCAAGGGTGCCTTCCGGACCCTGGGAGACATAGTCTACAGAGGGCACCACATTCTGATCTTCTTCCTCCTCTGGGGAGACATACTTCTCAGTCAAGCTCAATCTTGTCCAAGTCTCTACATTCTTCAGTCATTATACTAAGTTTCCCACTTTCACTAATTTTCTCAGCAGCTTGAAAGATATTTGAAATGGTATCCAGAAAAAGAAAAGTAATATGGGGGTTCTAATAAGCCACAGTGGACGAGGTAGACAGTCTGTTCGACTCTTCCGCCCCTGCCCTTTGTATAGTTGGTCACAGCCCAGACGGCTTCTTTTTGAGCCTTAAAGTCTGTCTTGGAATGTTGACGAAGAATGGTACTAATCCACGATTCATGCTCGCTGGATCTGGGCCTAATGACCTGCTGTGGTGTTTGACATTGTCCAGGTAGCTTCCTTCTGAATATTAGTTTTGGGGTTCATTAACAGGTTGGAAAACACAGCAAGTGCTCCTGTTTCTATTATAGCCTGCCTGAGTCTGTTCTGCCCCAGGGACAATGTTCCCTATGGCTCTAGTGCAGAAGTCATACTGGGAAATTTAGTCTCTCCAAGAAGCTTCACAAGTTGTGGCATAACTCCCATTTCACAGCCTTTTCAATCCATTCATTCGGACCAGCAGTGAGACAGGAAACGGGAGGTGTCAGCCAACACTGTGCAGGAGACAAAGCAGGGAGAGTGTGCCCAACAGCATATAACAGGGGTGAGGATTTTTTGTTTTGACAGAGGTTTAAATGTGTCCATGTCAGATTCTGCAAGTAACCACATGCTGAAGAACACATACTGGGAACTGCAAGGAGACCCACCAGAGGGTCAACGGTACTACGTGTTAGAAAGAAGTCTCTAGAAAGGGGAGCCATCCCTGCGATGTTGCCCAGAGCCCCGAGCATGCAGCGATGCCTCCTTCGACCAGTCTGGGTCTGCTGTTCCAGAAGCAACGTTAGCGAGCACCCAAGCTGTCAGTTCTGCCCAAGAAGGACACAAATTTTGGAATAAAACCCTCCGGGGGGATTATGTTGTCTCTGGAGTGCAGTTTTTTTCCTGGAGAGCAATTTCCTAGGAGCTTGAACAGCCTGGAGCTGGCATCCCAAATTGTTGCCATTTATGCCCTTGACCATGTCATCAACAGGCCAGGTCCCAGTACCCTGTTCTTTGGTTTTCCTGCAGTGGAGCTGTAGCACCATGACCCTTTCCCGCATCTGGTCATCCTTCTTAGCTTTCCTCGGCTCCCCATTAACCTCTACGAGGCACCTCCTCATTTCTGTGCTGTCTTCTCCTCGTGTTCTTGAATCAGGTAAGCCAGGGCGTTGGGAATTAGTATTCTCATTGGTGACCAAGGTTGTAAGACAAAGCGAGGACGGGAAGCTGCAGAAGGCAGAGGAAGGGCTCCCTGGCTGCAGGTTGGCCGCCTTCCCAATATGGAGCTGACAGAGGACAGCAGCTCTTGCTTTCTTTGTGCATGATGTTCTCATTGTTAACCCCCCACTCTTCTTGTCTTTTGTTGTTAATATTCAGCGCAGCAAATCTATTCTTGAGATGTTCTCTAATTGCAGGTGGAATTTACTCCGTGGGTATTTTGGATCCTGTAGACTTAGTTTAATTTATTCAGCTTCAACTTGAATTTCTATATGAGCAACTGGTGTCTATTCTACGGTTGACCCCTTCTTCTGATGGATGATACTGAGCTTCTCTCTCATCTCTTTCCACAGATGTAGTTTGATTTGATTCCTTTGTATCCCATCTGGCAAGTCCACACATATGTTGTAAAAAAGGTATTGGCAATGAAGAAGCCTTGGGTCTTACAAAATTCTACAATGTGACTTCCAGCTTGATTTCTATCCAAGGCCCTCTTTTCCCACTCCAGATGCTTGCTCTTTGCATCCAGCTTTATTATTGGAACCACCAGTCATGGTCAATGGATCTTGAAGGCATGCTTGATACATTTCAGACTGTAGATACTGATGAAATGCCACGATTGCTTCATCTTGGGCTTTAGTGATTAGAGCACACATTTGAATACTGATCATATCAGATAACCTCCCTTGTAAGTGTGTAGCCAGTACTCGAATATGGATGGTCTGATACTTCAGGAAATGTCTTGAAATTTTCTCTTTTATGATGAATGTAAAAACCGTACCTCATGGATTTATCATTACAGGTTTAGTAAGCCATATAATTTGCTGACTTAAAGGGACCATGCCAGTCCATCTACGCTCACCAATCCCTAGGATATTGATCTTTATGAATTCCATTTCTTTGTTTGATGACTTCCAATTTTCTTAGATTCACACTTCATGTACTCCACATTATTATTAATCGATGTTTGCAGTGGTTTCTTCTCATTTTTGAGTCATGATGCATCAGGGAATGACGGTCCCCAAAGCTTTGTCTCATCAGTGTCACTAAGGTGTGATCTAGTTTGAAGAGGCAGCTCTTTCCTAGTCATATGTGGACTGTCTTTCAACCTGAAGTCTCCCCTTGTAGCAATATGTTAGACAATGGTCCGCTGCGATTCATGAGATTTTCAGTGGGTACTTTTTCAGAACTGGTTTACCCCTTTCTTTCTCCTAATTTGCCTTAGACTGGAAGCTCTGCTGGAAAAAAAATGTTTTTAATGGCACCCTAACAAGAATTAGATGAGTATATTACCGAGAGAACTTGACTTCCATCATTCATTGATTAGAAAGACTTGCTTAAACACGTTTTATTTGTGCATATATGAACTGGAACTTTAATAGCCATTCTTTATTACCTGCCATTTTTAAATGGATGATTGTTAACTAGGAAAAGCTTAAGTTATCCTTTCACAAGGTGAATTTAGTTGTATATGACTTGGTTTGAAATACACTCAACCACCTGCATTCTGTAGGAACCATCAGAGCAGAACTCGGGTGCTGACAGTGAAGATTAATGAAATACCTTTCCTTAATTGATGGCACACAAAATGCACTCCTCTCAGCCTGTTGTCTGTTCTAGGCAGAACACCTAGCAGGTAGACACACTCCATTGCTTGCTGAAATTAAAAACCAAGTAATTTAATTTTCTCAGAGCTATAGAAAATGATTTTTAAAACTTGCTGTTGAAACAGCAGTGCGGTTTCTGGGTGAGTAGGTCTTCCTAGTGATTCATAATTTAGTGGATGACTTATTCAGATTTATTAAATTGACCTGGGCATAAAATCATTCAAGCACACATCAATGAATCTATAATGCTATAGATTTATTATTATAGTAGCAATATAATATTACACTTATCATATATTTGGCTTTTCTTTTCTTTCTTTTTTTTTGGGGGGGGGGCCTAGATTAAAGGGTGAGCCTTTCAGTGTTGTGATACACACTTATATAAGCATAAGTAATACTGAATGTGAGTTGGAATGTATGCTTGAATGTTTCCCCAAAGAGTAAGCAGTATTTTACATACACTGAGTACTGGATAGATATGAAGTTGCATTAAGTTAAAGTGTTAATGCAACCTTGTCAAGAAGAGCATGTCTGAAAGTACTTTAAACATATTTGATAAAAAATAAATAAAACCATCTTTCAAACTATATTATTTTTTTCTTTAAAAACCTCTTCTGCTTATAATTTTAGAACTCTGTGATATGGAAGCTGCGATGGATTTGCATCTGATTTGCATTACTGTGTAGCAGCCTGCCTGACTCTTTTTCTAGGAAGCCCCTTTACTCATAAGCATTGAGTTCCTGGACAAGCCGTGTGGATCTGGGCACAACTCTGCTACCTGTGTTGTGTTTGGCATGAAACAGTAGTATTATTTTCTTAGGAAGGAAAAAGAAATAGTCTTTTATTTGGACCTGAGATCTATGAGGAGATGCACATTGGCGTGTTTAAACCTAGATGCTAGAAGTGTCCCTTGGCTTGTAAACTGTTACTTTTGCTTCTAAATAAACAAAACAAAACAAAAAAAAAGTAGGAAAGAAAACCCCCGAAAACCTCAGTGCCTTTGAGTCAATTCTGACTCACAGGGACCCTGTAGGACAGCTTAGAATCCCCCCACCCCACCCCCCACCCCCGTGCGTTTCCAAGGTTTTAAATCATTATGGGAGTGGGAGTAGAAATCCTCCTCTACTTCTGACTTGAAGGTTAGCAGCCCAAACCTAACTGCTACACCACCAGCAATCCTCTAGTTTCTTAATTAAGAACCGAAAATATGAAAAAACAAAAAACAAAAAAAAGAACCGAAAATATGTCATGTGACATTGTCTTTGAAGTGTTGATTCAGTTTGCTTTTTTATGTATTTGTTTATTTTTGGTGTAACACATCTTAAAGTAAGTTTTATTTCAATAAAATAACCTGAATTCTAATAAATGGGATTTTATGAAATTATATTAAATGGAAAAGTTACACTTCTTGCTTGGATCTCTATTCAGTAGGTAGTACCCTGGCCAGCCTTCTATCTCCAGGTTCCATATTGATTACTTTTGTGTATTCATCTCCCATTTCTTACTAAGGTAAGAAATACTTTCCCTGGAATATATTGGGGAAGTCTGATGCCTCTAAATTCTTTTAACTTCTATGGCCTCTAGCCATAGTGGGTACACACTGCCCCACCAGGGCTCCTCAGTCAGAATGAGCAATTAATTATTTATTAACATTAATCAATAAGAACCATTTTAAAATAAGAGTGCTTTTGATCAACCCTCATTTTTTTTCCCCATAAACATCTGGAACTGATTGAAATCTATTAAAGATTGCCCAAATCTCATGAGTGTGATTGAACTAGTGAGATGTATGTTCTGTCAATCGTATGATGGTGAAACTATTAAAAAAATAAACTAATTTAAAAATTAATGTAATGTTAGACCAGGTAATATTATTGCTTTGAATTTACCTATCTACAGCACTGATGCAGAAGAGATGAATACACTTCTTTACAAACATACCTGCCATTCTAATTTTACAAAAGTTTTTCAGAAATGGACAACTCCATGTGCAGTAAAATGCTAGGGAGTAGTCTAGGCGTATTGCTTTCAGCCGACCTCACGGTCAATTGTGAGTAAGCACCAGTGGTTTGTTGTTTGACATGCTGTGTTCAGATGAGGAGAAGAAAGAGCACACCTTTACATTCTATAAGTAGTGGTTGGCCTTTGAAGGACTGAATCAATAATATCAAAGCATGACTTCTTGAGGTGCATTCATATGGTTTCCTTTTGTTATGGAGATAAAGTATGCCTTATCGTTTGCTCATTGTTTGATGTCAGTTGCCTTTAAAGAAAACCTCTCAGTGTCATTAGATGATGGATGAGAAATAGTAAACACAATATGGAGAAACATCACAAAATAAGGATAAGCATGTAAGAACCCCCAATAAAATGATGTATTAAAAGCAAAACAAAACATGTATTAAAAACATGGGATAGGGGGAGGTGGGGGGAAGGGAAGAGGTGTTA
>NW_022109491.1:41955061-41964971 GCF_000313985.2 Echinops telfairi
AAAAAAAAAAAAGCAAAACAAAAAGACAACAACAAAAAAGAGAGAGAGAAAATATCCTAAAATTGATTGTGTAAATGATTGTACAATTCTTTCTGATCTGATTGAACTATTGAATTGTATGATATGTGGATTAAGTGCCAATAAAACTATTAAAAAATGAGGACAAGCAGATTTAGGATTGAAGTCCATAAGGTAAAAAACCATGAAGCTGTAACTCACCTAAGTTTATTAAAACAAGAAATATAAACATTTGAAGTTGCCACTAGAAAATTTTCAGTTCTTCCCAATAATGTATTACAAAAATACTTCTCAAATAACTATTTGGCCAAAGTGAAAAGAATGCCTATTCCTATTATAAATCAGTAGAATTTTAATCTGATTTTTCAAGTCCCTCCATAGGCTAATTTCAACCTATTCTTCCAGGCCTAAATTCTTTATTTTCATTCCAAAAGTCTATTAGGTTACTGGTATTATATAGCCCCCATACTACTCTTTTCCCCTAATACATGTTCTCCTATCTGGAAAATTGGTCTCTTTATGTGCAACATACCCATCCTCATGAAATGAACTTTCTTATGTGAGGGCTTCAACAGCATTGGTTCACACTTCGTATATGGACTTCAGTTTACTCTTCCATATATGATTAGAGCTGGAGAGTGAGTTCTAATTTCCCCTATCTTTACTATTTGCATTGATAGAAAATCTAGCAAAAAGTTAATGCCCAGTAAATAGGTATTTAATAAGTTAATAAAAAAATAAACAGCCTCATGCTTTGCATTCACCAATAAAACATTTTATTAAGTATTTAAATGTACATAAAATAAGTTGTTTATTTAAATTATGTCACTTATGCGATATATACACCATTCCTAATGAGCACGACCTGTGTTTTCATAAAAATAAATATATTCTGTCAAGATATTAGTTTGATCTTTCTTATCTATTATTCTGATTGTGTCATCCATGCTGACATTGCCAATTTTTAAATTCAGACATGCTGTATCTACATGTGGAGATGAGATTAATTCATTAATTTTTCCAATTAAATTAGAGAAGTGAAAACCAATGACTCAGAGGAGAATGGAGAGTAAAAGGACGGACTATCTTAGCAACCGAGCTAAGCATGATTGAGAAAGGCTGAGAAATAAGCTTTCTTTGTGAGTCCTTCTAAGGAGAAATGGCTCAGAACTTTTAGCGAAGATGAAGAGGGTACATTATTCTTTCATCACAAGCTATTAGGTTAATTGTGGTATGTGCAGAGTCTAGCTTTGAAAACAGTTCATAATTGTGCTTTTATATTTTTAAGCTAGCTATTATTTTAAAAGAGTACAGTAGCCTGCTCACATCATGAAATCTGATAGTGAAAGACAAACTGTGAAAATAATTGTAAAAACATCTGGATTTGAAAATAGGCAAGGGTTTTGAAGTGGTCTTAAAGTCTGTTTATGTATGTATTTCCGAAAGTCAGATTTAAAACCTTACTAGAAACTCAACTTGAGAAATGTCATCTCCTGTGTCGTTGTGGCTTTGTGAGAGCAGAGCATCCCCTATCCTTTTCGTTGTGGTGTGTTGGATGAGATCAGTACTCAATATTCGTGGAGTGGTGGGAAGCAAGCCTCCTGCAAACTGTAGCGTGCTCAGGTCAGATTTGAGATGGGGTACCAATTTTACTTTTGGTTAGTGACAAGGAGGAAGCTTTGAATGATTAAAAACAAACAAAACAAAACAAAAACAAATTCTTCTTTGACCTTTATAGAAAAAATGTAGGTGTATATGTATGTGTGTGTGTGTGTGTGTGTGTGTGTGTATGTAAAATTCTTACTTCAGGTAGGGGATGGTACATGGAAATAAGGTTGGCTTGTAGTTCAATACCAACACAGCCTCGGATCACTCTGACCACCTACAACATTGTTTTCATCTTCCACTGCTTTCAGTGTGATGATTTTTAAAAGGATCCTTTTCTTCTGCTCTCCACATTGTTAACTGTCCTTGGAGACAAGGGAGCCAAAGAGTTAAAGTCACAAGGAGAGTGATCATTGAACACTGATTTGAATAGAAAATCTATGGCCATTTGAAAGGGAAACATTCAGGGCCCATGCAATAAATCCCTGATGAATTTAAGAGAAACAAGTTGTTCCTAATTGTTTCTGACATAACTAAAGCACATGGCTCTCTGAAGAGTGTGAGCACAAATCAGAGGCCAAGGATTAGAAAGCAACCAGCCCCTCTACTCAGCACTACTCAGTGTTCCAAATTATTTCTGCTTTGAGCCTGCCTGTAGCCTGTCTGTCCTTTGTGAAACTTCCCTCAGTCACACCCAGCTTCCTTTTATGGCCAATGATGAGAAACTAGAATTATGAAATTGTATTTTCTATTAAAATATATTTCAGAGGTTTTAAATGCAAATTGAAGTGAACCAATGCTTTGAAATTCCATGTATTATTTTTTTGTCTGGCCTCAGATTCAGAAAGCAAACAGAGCTCTCAGACAAAACAGGGAGTTTCTTGGAC
This sequence comes from Echinops telfairi, assembly GCF_000313985.2. Lineage (NCBI taxonomy): Eukaryota > Metazoa > Chordata > Mammalia > Afrosoricida > Tenrecidae > Echinops > Echinops telfairi. Next base: position 41,957,572 of record NW_022109491.1, read on the forward strand.
CAGAGTTTCTTCTGTTGTGGGGCTCTGCTGCTTCCCAGCAGGACCAGCTGCAGCAGTGGCCCTGACCCTCTTTGGGTGGTCCTGGAAGCCCGGAAGGTTGTGTGACTCCATGACAAGCCGTGTAATGCCGGTGTGTGGGTTCTCACAAGCAAATATCCCAGCTTGTGCCTAGATGACCTCTTCTGCTCAGAGAAACAATGCAATTCACATTGCTGCTGAGTCTTTCTGGACAATAAAACAATGTGGCAATGGAATGGAAAATATTAACCCCTGCTAAGCCCTGTCAGTAGAATATTCTCACATACTCCTTCTACTAGAATTGCAGATCCTTAAGCTTTGGAACCAGTCAGACTGGATGCCTTTCTAAATTCCCTTCTTTTCCTGGGCTTGTTCAGACTGGAGTGCAAGCAGCCGGCCCTGGGTGCTACCACCACTCCGGGCTGAGAGCTCAAGACCTTGCCTTGAAAACTCTTTGGCCTACAATTCTAAGAGGCAAAGCCGAGACCTTCCTGTGCCCCAGTCTCCTCACTGTTCTTATCTTAAAGGTTTGTTGTTGGGAAATGAATGAGGTAATGCATTCTCCAGCCTGGTGCTCCACACATGGCCTCATCACATGCTGGTTGTATTTTTCTTTTTTTCCTTCAGGAAAAAGCTCAGATATTTCATATGCTATTTTGTTCACCTACATGAGGCAGTAAGAAGTTGAGACATAGTTTTATGCAGCTTCTATGATGAGGGGCTTTGGGACCACTTTACATGTTCGAAGTCTGAAGTGGTATTATTAGGGCATGGGCCTACATTTTTGAGTTTAGAGCTGTGGGGGAATTTTCATCCATCAAAGCAGAAACTCCTGGGCTCCATCTCCTCCTGGAGCCAGGGCTCTACAGGTCTAAGTCAGTGAGAAGACCTGCAGAGCTCTTCAGAATTCGAATCCAATTTAAGTCGCCCAGTATGTAGAATTGCCTGTTCACTGACCAACCATCTTTTAGGGAATAGACTGATATTTGCATAGTGGTTACTAGGTGCCCTTCTTTACCCATGTCACCACATTAGAATCTCCGAGCATTCTGAAAGGCATATACTCTTGTTCTTTCAGTGTATAGGTGAGAACTATAGAGAGGTTACGGAGATTGTCCAAAGCCCTGTAAGATCCATCCTTACAAAGCGGCAAGGTACGCCTTCAGGCTCTGGTAGTCTTCCTCTAAGAGCATAAACCTGGAGATTAGGCCACACTGCCAGGTTTAGGTCTCACTTTTGGTTTATGGTTCACTTTTCAGAGATTAGCCAATTGCTAGCACATGGCAAGCACTATGTTACATATTTTCTTCGTGAATAAATGAATAAACAATGCTTCCATAGTCCCCCGAGTCACTGTGCTTTCATCCGATTTTTCTTTTACTTCTTCCCTTCCTTGTTTGGAACTTCACTTCTTCAGTTTTCTAAGTATCAGCCTTTATATTTCCTAAATGTAAGAAAACCCGGGAAACACACCTCAACTTCCTTAAGCACCACAGTGCACACATGGACTGAACATTATATCTACAATGAGGTGTGAATTCTTTTTCAATATCATCACAGGAATAACACTTGCACTTGGCTTTGTAGAACTGAGATTTACAAAGGTAGTTTTTGGTTCTGTGGTAAGCATATTGAACTCTTGTGAGATTAAAACAATATATATCACTACATTTTCCCATTCTGGGCTTCCTCTTTCTCTAGTAAACTATTTTAATACCTTCTTCTCTTGAGCCTAAATTCTAGCACTTGAATCACCCTATGTATACTAACTTTAAAAATAAGGGTTAATATAAACCAGGTTTTTTGCTCCTTTTTCTCATCAAACTGCATCTGTCAACACACATGGCCTGGTCCCGGACCTGTAGGTCTGATAATGATCTTAAACTTTATTAGTTTCCAACGTAATAAAAACAGTGTCTACAAATAGTTTGGGCACTTCCAGAGGCACTCACGTCATCTTCTTTTGTTCACTTATTAAATATAAATGTCTTTACTAGAATAACTCTGTAAACATTCAAAGCTGGATCTCTTATGAAATATTTTAAAGCAAGTTTTTTATAATGAAAAATATTCACACTATAGAAGATGAAAGAACTGGGACCTACTGAAAATGTGGCAGTTGTGCATATTAAAATACATCATCACAGTAGTCAGCAAAAACCCCACTGGGAGAAAGCATTCAGTAATAGCATCAGAAAGGGGCTAATCTCCAAAATCTATAAAATCTACCACATCTTAACAAGAAAAATACAAATAACCCAATCAAAAAAATGGACACAAGGCATGACTAGACAATTTACCAAAGAAGGCATCCAGATAGCCGGCAAACATATGAAGAAATGTTCACAATCATTATCAATAAGAAAATTCAAATGAAAATGAGCTTTCAGCTCACACAGACATTTTTAGCAAAGTTCAGTAAAAACAGGAAATAATGCTGGAGAGGATCTGGAGAAAATGATTTTTACATTACTCATGGGATTGTAGAATTATACAGCCACTATGGAATTCAGTATGGTGATCTCTCTTCAGAGTATATACCCTAAAGAAATGAAGACTACAACATGAACAGACACATGGATACCTATGTTTATTTCAGCAATTTCCATACTAATTAAAACAGAGACAACCTAAAACCTCATTTAGAGGAATGAATAAACAATCTCTGGTACATTAATACTATAGAGTATTATCCATCAATATAAAAAACAGTGGCAACCCTCTTAAACACTGTGAGACATGGAGAACAAAGGTAGGGAACATTAGATTAGCAAACTAAGTCAATCTTACGAAGATAAATATTTAATAACACCATTATTATAAGAAAAAGAAAAACCAAAAATAAGTGTGGTTTATACACCAAAACCAAGACTTTGATGACTGCAAAAAGGCGAAGGACAGGAACAGGAACAGGAACAGGGCCATGGAAGTGACGGGGTATTGAGGAGGGAGGAAGGACGGAGGTGGGGGAGAGCACCACCTATTTGGAGGATTTAACAGGATATTGTTGATTTCCCTTCTTGAGATGGTAGTGTAAATTTATACAGTATAGTTCATTTTAAAAATCCTCCAGATTCCTTATCCTTCAAACCTAAATAGTGGTCTGAGTGGCTTTAAAAAAAAAAAAAGGAAAAGGAAAGTTGAAATGGATGAGAAATCTTTAGTGACAAAAAGTTCATCCCAAAATAACAATCAACCAATCAATCAATCAGAAGAGAAGTGTTGGCAGAAGATAGAATCTGCGCGTTGTCCGAAAATAGGTAGGCAGTGATTTAAGAGAGGATGGGGTCTGAAACCTGCAGAATTCCACCATCAGAGATCAAGGAGGAGGACGTGTTGTTAGGACATGCCCTCAAGTCATTCTGACTAATGTACAGCAGAACAGGGCTTTTCCAGCAGCCGGAGGGAAACGTATCTGAGGAGGCAGGGATCACAGTATCAAATGTCATTAAAAATCAAGTAAGTGAAAAACGGAGAAAAGACCCCTCGCTTCAACAGTGTGGAGTCCTTCAACAGTGTGGAGTCCTTCAACAGTGTGGAGTCCTTCAACAGTGTGGAGTCCGGAGGGGCAGTGCTGACAGCAGCTGAGAGAAATGATGGAGCCAAAAATCTGATTAAACAGAGAGGGATTTCCCCCCTTTTCTTTTTTGCTGCTACAGAAATATGTGAAAAATTCACACTCAGACAATTGTTGACATAATCTTAATGAATTCCTTTGGGAATTCTTTGTTAAACTTTTGGAAGATTTCCACTTACTTAATCTAGCCATAACGTTCTAAAGTGGCATGGATCTTAATTACCTTCTGGTTTCATCTGTGAACAAAGCAGTGAAGGCTATCTGTGGACCTTTTTAAAAACTGTAGATTTATTTTATGGCCTTAAATTATATTTTCATATACTGAATATGATTATAAAAGTATTAATAGCTTGCTTTGGCCAAATCTTGGTAATGCAATGTAAATATAAATTATTTTCAAAGTATCCAAAGGATCTAACTTTACTGTTTATACACATTACTTCCATAACAATAAAATCTTATAACTTCTTTGTATTCTAACACCTAGATATAGTTTATATATGATTTATATGCACTAAAATAATGCTCATGTCGTTTCCCAGGCTCATCCTGGCTGATCCTGCTTTCGTGTTTATAAGCCTCGCTCAGTAACTGAGGAATGGCAATAGAAACTAATCAGAGACAAACAGTATTTCTAAGGGAAAAGGCTAGATAATAAGGTCACACGTGACAAGCAATAGCAAGCGGAGAACAATATAAGATAAAATCAAAGGTGGATTTGTGACTGGTGACCAAATGGATTCTGTTGATAATATATGATCAAAAGTTTGAAGCTCAAAGAGTTTTGTGTTGAAGGCAGTTGTTCTGAAAAGACTCTCCTTTTATGACAAATAAAAAAAGAGAGAGAAAGAAGGAAAATAGCACCAATATACTTTTATAGGAAAAAAATCAGTTAATGTAATATTATGGGCAATTTCTCTCCCTTATAAAATTATTTTACACATCATTTCCAATGGATGTAGAATGTTATGGTGTGTGAATATACCAGAACCTATTTAACATTTCCACTGCATTGAATGTTTAAATGGTTATTCTCTCTCTCCCATTGCATACCAAACAACACATGAATGTAAGCATGTCTTTGTACATATTTACTATTTCTTTATTACAAAACATTTTAAAACTTTCCCCCAGAATTTACATATATATTTTTCACATGTTATTGGCCTTTAGCAGCAAATATTTTATTTAGTATTTAATTGGATAGGTAAAAAATAACTTATTTCAACCTGTATTTCTTTGATGCTAAATGAAATTTAATATTATTTGTGCAAATCTACTGACCTATTACCTTTTTATTTTTGTCCCTTATAAGTTAAAATCTGTAGACATGTTTTCTATTGGGAATTCTATCCAATTCTTATTGATTTATAGGAGTTATTAATAGATAAAAATAGCATCCTGTTTGTATATATTTCTTTAAAACATTAACCTACACTTAACATATTTTAATTTTTCTTATTGTTCTCTAATTGTACTTTTTTCTTTCATGTTACTGTTAGAATCTGCTTCATCCTGAGCTCTCTACAGCAACAAAACTAGTAAGATAGTTATAGAGATAGAAATATGTTGTGTGTCTCATTGAATAGATGACATAATACTATATCTATATCCAAGAAGCTCTGGTGGCACAATGATTCAGAGTTTGGCTGCTAATTGAATGAAGCCTATAGGGGATCATCTGGTTTACTTGGGGTCAACTGATTTAAATGTTAATTACATGTGAATAGTTCACAGGAATATCTAGACAAATGTTTTACCCAACAACTGGGTACTATATCCTAGTCAGGTTTACACATAAAATTAGCTATCACAACACCAAGTCTAGGACTATTTTAATTATTGCCAATGAATAATTTTAGATGAAAAATAGATCATCATATATAGATAATATTTAGTTAAACAATTCACTTCCTTTCTTTAAGTGTTAATACTTTTATCAAAGGATAATACCCTAAATGTATTTATTAATAATAATAATCCCCATATATACTTGGATTTAATATTTCCCCAAATCTGTTTTTAATTTGGAAAACATTTTAGTAAATTATAAATAAAAACATTAACATAACAAAATATAATATAGTGAAAACAAAAAATCTTTGTTCAGGATTAGTTTATATTAAAATTTTATCTTGTTAAGTCCAGATCCCTTGATATGCTTACTAATAAAAATGCAAACATTTTTTTATTCATATAAAACTCAGTCCTTTTTCTACCCACAAAACATTGGTAGTAATAAATTAGCATGTGATTTGTTACCTATCTTTTTTGCTTTTGCAGTGTATATCCTCATAGTAATAGAGAAAATATACTGTTTTAACTTCAAATAATTAATATTCTGTTATAGCTTCCTGAAATTCATTTATTTTCCACAGTCTGTTTCTGAGATGCATCCAGGCTGGCACATGTGAATCTTCATCCTTTTATGTAACCACTGAGTAACATTATGCCATATTAATATACAGTAGTCTGCTTATTCTATATATTAACATGGCATAATATTGATGATCAGTGTAACTTATTCCCAGCTTTTTCTTTCAATTACAAAAAACCAACTATGAACAACCTCACAGATAGTCTTCTGGTGTTTCTATACATAGAGTCCTAGATTGTGTGTAATGTATATTTCATTTATCCTCAAAACTATGAAAAAAATCTTTAAATGGACTTGGAAAAACTGAATAATGTCGGTCTGCCTTGGTTTCTTTGTCTAGATAATATATTGAAAATAATAACTACTTCCTAGACGACGGTGAAGATTAAATTATCGATGTGTATATTGTGTCTATTAAAGTGCCTGGTGGAAAACAACAACAGTAAAAACCCTTGCCACCAGTAAATCAATTCTAACTTCTAGCAGAGCTTCCCCATCGAGTTCCCAAGCCTGTAACTCTTTACTGATGCAGAATGCCACAGCTTATTTGCAAAAGGGCTGCTAGGTTCAAAGGGGCTTTTGGTTAGCAGCTGAACCTGAGCACTTAATCTCTGTGCCACTAGGGCTTCAATGACAGAGAATTCGCTTCCAATAATAAATGGTCATATTATGTAGAGTTTCTTTTTCTTTGAGCAAGAAATTTACAGTCATAGAGAGTTATTTCAGGAGATAGCAATTACTCTTTTGTGAGTATGTGAGCAACCTCTTTCCATTTCGGAGAATTTTCCATTAAATGTAATATTGGTGGGACACATCTCTATGTTCATCGCTGTGGATGAACATAGAGCTGACACAACCCTGAAGCAGGATGATAGCAACAATAACAATAAAAAGACTGAAAATAATAAGTCGATGGCAGATATTTTAAATAATATCATTACATACCTAGTAACTGATCCTTGGTGATCATGTAGGAGACAAGATGTGGCAGGAATTTACATTAAATTCACAAAATTAAGAAACTCAGAGTCTAGAGGGTCTGCTAACAGAACATGTGATGTTGGAGTTAAAAGTGTTTGTGGAAAAAGGGAAGTCGGGCTTTAGACATGGAAAATTGAAGAGGACACCCTGGTGGGATTATGGGGTAGTCCCTCGAAGAAAAGCAGCTAAGGAAAGGGAGGGAGTTGAAGAACATTCTCTTTGGAAATGTCTTCAAGACAGAGGTCTGGATAGGAAGAAAGGCTAAAAGAACTCTGTTGAGAAGTGTGTGTAAGAGGAGATGGTAGGCAAAAAGGGAGTTTTTAAAAAAAATCATTTTATTATGGGCTCATTTAAATCTTATCACAATCCATACATACATCAATTGTGTAAAGCACATTTGTACATTCATTGCCCTCATCATTCTCAAAACATTTCCTCTCCAATTAA
>NW_022109491.1:41966493-41997823 GCF_000313985.2 Echinops telfairi
GAATGTACAAATGCGCTTTACACAATTGATGTGTGTATGGATTGTGATAAGAGTTGTATGAACCCCTAATAAAATGATTTTTTAAAAAAAGAAAAGAGCTGTATGAGCCCCCCATAAAATGATTTTTTTTTAAAGAGTAAAAAAAAAAAGACTACCTCTAGGAAAGGAGAGTTAAAAGAGAAAGAGGTACGAAGGTGGTAGGTGTATCAGAATTTGTTATCAATTAATTTTTAAAGCAGAGTCTGAAAAAATTTAAATGATGTTGCTATTTAATAAATATGAGTAGTGGTCCCCTTATTTCTGTAAGTTACATTTATTTCTATATGAAATATTTCATAACTTAAAAAAAATTAAAAGGGCCAAAATTTAGGATAATAACCTTGGACTATAAAGGAAAATGGCTTCAGCACATTTTGAAATATTAGTTAAATGTAAAATGGAAACTCACTATTTACCTTATATATTTATTTTTAACACAGGAAATTAGAAATGAGACAATTAGGCCAATAATATTTGGGAAGAACAATTTTTTATTTATTTTTAAAGGAGCATTTGCTTTTGAAATTTATTTCTTACGTTAGTCATATCATTGCCTATATTTTAGGCAATATATATAGTTTAGTCATATCATTGCCTATATATTTTAAAAATCAATGTAAAAAGTTATCCTTCCAGTTATTCTGAACATACTATGGAATTGCAGATATAGATACAAGTCAATACAGTTGCAGATCTGAACCATGAGTGGATTTTTCTGTTTATTTGTTTGCACCAGTTCATGAACTCAGACCTTTTTCTTCAGTACTTTTCATCTGATCAGTTTATCCTGATATTATTTTTTTAAATCATTTTATTGTGGGCTTTTACAATTCTTATCACAATCCATACAGACACCCATTGTGTCTAGCACATTTGTAATTTGTTGCCATCATCATTCTCAAAATTTTGCTTTCTACTTGAGCCCTTGGTATCACCTCCTCATTTTTCCCCTTCCTCCTCTCCCCACTCCCTCATAAACCCTTGAAAATTTGTAAATTATTATTATTTTGTCATGTCTTATACTGACTGCAGCTTATAAGTATTTCTTTAGATGAGTTCAGGTAGATGAGTTCCACAGAAAAGTGTCAGCAGCACTGATCTATTAGAATACATTGATTCTACCAGTTATATGGTCTTTGTGCTTTTTGTAAATTGATTTAAAGAAAATGACAGATGGTGTATGGCCTCAGGCAAAATGCCAGTCCACATGATGAATCCTAGTGTTCTAGTTCAGGACAAAAAAAAACATTTTTAATCATCTAAAATAAAAATATGTGCATTGATTTATCTATAGTAACTAAATAATTATCATGTATTGGTTCTCTTTTAGCTTAATTTTAAAAAAATCCAAGGTAGCATCAGATAGACATTTGATTAAGTTTATCTTTAAGATGGCATATCTAAGAGATGTTAGGATTGTATACCACCATAAGGACTCCACCTGGATAATGTTACAATGGACTGACTGCTGAGTTATTACTTGTGTGAATGTGCCCTTTTTCAGTTGTTTGGAATATTACTTTGAGCCCAAAATTCATAGTTCCAAGGAGAAAATTCTGATGGACCAAGTTTAGACCACGTGCCTGATCCACTGGTTCTTTAATTAAGAGGTGAGGGCTACCTCCCACCAGAACACTCACAGTGGAGGATGCCTTCTAAATAGAACATGATTTTCATTGTTGGATATTGGAAAACAAGCAAATAACCAAGGACCAAATTTCCCCACCAATTTCTCTCTTTTAAAATTAACCATAAACAGTGAAAGTAAATAATATCATTGTTATTGTCTTTAACATAAATGTTTAATTATAAATGTGATCTTTAATCTCTGGATTTTTTATGGTAATATAGACCATAATTAATATACAGTTTTTGAATATTTTCATTTAAATGAAGACAGACAAATTACATTGTATTTCAAGCCCTGTTTTTCAATCAGCATAATTTCCCCTATTTATTTTGTCATGCTTATTACAATTAATAGTTATTGAGGACTTTTCAAATGCTGTCTCTTTAAATATGATTTAAATATCAAAACTTTTCCCGATTAAAAAAAACATGCACAATAACTTTAAAACAAAGAAAATATACCTGAGAAGACAAGGTTAACCACTGAGGATTATTTACAGATGGATAATTTCCAAAAGGGTTCTTTGAAGGAGCTCGAGAAATTCTTAGACATAGAGTGTATTTTCTATATGAGAACAAAATTTTTAAATGCTGTTCTTCCAAGATAGATTTGTTCATTCCTCTGACAAGCTGTGATATATTTAATAATCATTTTTTTCTGATTTTAATCTGATTTGGTCTCTCATTATTAAGTATGTTCATTATTTCTCAAATATGTCTTTTATCAAGTTAATAAATATCTCTAATTTCTTGTTTGAAAATATTTTTATGTCTTGTTTTGTAATGTTTGATTTTGCCAAATCCTTTTTTTTAACCTTAAATTTATTTTATTTTATTGCAGAAGCCACAGCTACTAGACACTTTGCAATGTTTCAATAACAAAGTAAAGGTGTTTTTTTTAAGTCCTGAATTATCTCTTTTTTAGCTCCCACATTGATTAAATACATATGATTCTTACCCTAGTGTCCATAATACTCAACACTTGTGAAATATTCTTTTGGTGTTTTGAATTATGGTTAGGGATTATTTTTTAACTTCTTCAGAAATTTTACTGGCATATAATTCACATAGCATACAATTCAATAGATCAATCACATCAAGAAGAGTTGTACAATCATCCCCACAATCAGTTTTAAAACATTTTCTTCATTAAAAAAAAATCATATTATTGGGGGATCATACAACTCTTATCACAATCCATACATACATCAATTGTATAAAGCACATTTGTACATTCCTTACCCTCATCATTCTCAAAACATTTGCTCTCCACATCAGCTCCTCATTTTCCCCCTTCCTTCCCACTCCCCGCTCCCTCGAGAACCCTTGATAATTTATAAATTATTATTTTGTCATATCTTACACTGTCCGACGTCTCCCTTCACCCACTTTTCTGTTGTCCATCCCCCAGGGAGGAGGTTATATGTAGATCCTTGTAATCAGTTCCCTCTTTCCCCCAACACCCTCCATCCACCCTCCGGGTATTGCTGCTCTCAGCACTGGTCCTGAAGTGATCATCTGTCCTGGATTCCCTGTGTTTTCAGTTGCTATCTGTACCAGTGTACATCCTCTGGTCTAACCAGATTTGTGAGGTAGAATTGGGATCATGATGGGCGTCGGGGGGTTGGAGGAAGCACTTAGGAACTAGAGGATAATTGCATGTTTCATCGTTGCTACCCTGCACCCTGACAGGCTTGTCTCCTCCCCATGACCCTTCTGTAAGGGGATGTCCAGTTGTCTATAGATGGGCTTTGGGTTTCCACTCTGCACTCCCCCTCATTCACAATGATATGATTTTTTGTTCTTTTATACCTGATCCTTGATCCCTTTGACAGCGTTTTTATGTCTATTGAGATGATCTTGTATATTTTATTCTATTAAAATAGTATATACATTTATTTTTATATGTTGAACCAAGCTTTTATCCTTGGGCTAAATCTATATGGTCATAGTCTATAATCCTTTTTTTTTTTTTTATTAGCTGCTAACTTCCATTGCTAGCAATTTGTTGAGGGGTTTTGCACCTGTAATCTGAAGGGTTATTGGCCTATAGTTCTTGTAATGTTATTGGCTCGTATTGATATCAATAATTTATAGCATGATTTGATAAATGTTTCCTTTTCTGTTTTATCGATGATTTTGAGAAGCATTGGTAATAATCCTTCTTCAGATATTCAGTAGAATCTACAAGGCTTTTTGCTTATTTTCTGGAAAGCAATTTGAACACTACTTTACATCCTTAACTTGTTATAGTTTAAGCCGGAATTTCTTTTTCTCTGAGTCAGTTCACTTGTTTGTGTTTATAGGTATTTATCCATTACATCTAAGTTATATAATTTGTTGGCATAAAATTACTAATATTATTCCTTTATATCCATTTCTAGAAAGCCTATATTAATCTCCCCTCTCATTTCTGATTTTAGAAAGTTGAGTCTTATTTTGATCTTGACTATTCTACTAAAAGGATTGTCATTGAAAAAAATATTTTCAAATAACCTACTTTTGGTTTCATTTAGTTCCTCCATTATTCTTCTAGTATCTATTTTATTTCAGATTAAATTTTTGCTTGGTTTTGGTTGAATTTTCGCTTTTCCTAGCCACTTTCAAATCTTACTTTTGGATATACTGTGAAGTACTTGAAAATTTAGATTGAATACAGTTTCTTTAAGTTATCAATGAAATAATAATATAATCGCTATAAGGAAAATCTAATAGAAATTTATTTATTGAACTGAGTAATTTTGAACTTCTACAAGAAAACATTTTACTGACTATTTGTGCATTGTTAAAAGGAATAAAGAAAGAGAAATTTATATACTTTCTGAAAGTTTAGAAAAAGGGTAATATTAGCTTGTACCAAAATGTTTTCATTTTTGCTTATACTAGACACACTAAGTCCTACTAAACTTATGAAAGATATTTCTGATATTACTCAGCATTGGACAAAGTGAGTGAAGCATCTCAAAATATTATTTGCAAATAAAACTCTATGTATGAAATTCTTGTGATCTTTTAATACAAAGTAGTGTTATTAAAATTTTACAGTGAGTCTATAAAAGTATATCATGACATTTTTAGTAATTCCCTTAAATATTCCAGTTATTTTTCAGAAAAATAATAGAATTTTAAAAACCCTACAAAGTACTTTTTTGAGTGTAAGAAGTAAACTAAGCCATTGAACTTATTTAAACAATGAAAAATTAGTTGTGAAGACCTTGTGCAAGCCTTAGAATATGTATATATTTATAATATTGTCTATTTCATAATTTTATAGAGTTTAAAAATAAGTAGTCTAATCTGAGAAGTGGAAGTTATGTAAATGGTTGGGTTTGTATTACAAGAAACTACTTATTGTAAACTATGGTAGGTTTAAAATAAGTTTGCATTCATAAATCAATTATTAAAACACCTAAGGAAAGTCTGTCATAATTCTTTAATAAAGCTTAAAATAAACATTGTCTTTTTAATGAAAATAACATGTGTATTCTGCTTGTTTGCTTCCTACTACCTCTCTAATGAGATGTTTCTATAAGACACAACACTAATTTCTTGTATAGCTACATAGAAAGACAAAAAATGAAATTGCATACTGAGCTTACAAAATGAGCTTGGGAGTGGGGGCAGGAGTTGGGGATGGGGTTGAGGCTGATTAGCAAACAAATATAGAATTCATGCATTATTTATATAAAAATGTGATATGTCGAAATCTTGAACAGCTATACCTCTCACTGCCTGGAGCAATTTTACTGGGCTTGTTTGCTCTGTGAGGCAGTACTAAGGTCTTGAAAATATGAGAGTCTTAGGGCGAGAGAGGGTGATAGCTCTGTCCATGTCCATTGTCTCTTGCTTCCTTTGACTGTGGCAAGACGTAGCAAGACTTTCTAATATGGTCTTACTAGAAAATGTAATTTTAAGGTATAGACCAAAACTTTCACGGAAAATTAGTGTAAAATTTAGCCTATAAAACTTCTTCTAAAGAGTCAATGGCAGATATACTCCGAATGATGATGTTAAACCCAACTGTAATCAATGGAATAATTAACATTTTAAATGTGCCAAGAGCTTCTAGTTTAATGGAAACATTAAAAGGCCTTTTGTAAATGCAAGGCATAAACTTCTAATTTAATCATTTTATGAATAACATTTTCTTAAATCAGGTTTTCTTTAGGCAATCACAACTGTACTTATTGGCCTACCTTACTCTTTCGAATTCATGACTAGGAGATCAGTTTTTAAGTCGAAAGGAATAATTATTTACCTTATTTTAGTCTATGTAACATACAAGTATACAAACAGAAATTGGCAGACAGGCAACAGATAGTAAACCAGAGGGAGAATGTTGAAGAGTGAAGTAAGGATTGGGATTAGAGAAATCACGTTCTATTCTATTTTTTAAAAGTCTACCTGTGCCATTCTTTTAGAAAACCAGCATTAACTCTCCTCAAACCTCAAGGGTGAAAAAGTACATTTTTCTAGACTTCAGAGCATCTTATATGGGGTCTTGCAACTGAAACAGGCTTGGCAAAAATATTGGCAACGGTCAAAGTTTTCTGAATGTGCAACCATAAATGTTAATCCAAAATCAAATGCGTAATGGATCCAGGGTGTTTCTGGCAACATTTGCCTAGGTTGCATCCTTCACTGTAACCTTGGTTCCGATCACACAAAATACAACACCCCCCCCCAAAAAAAACACCCCAAATTACCGGAGTTAGAGTTAGATGATGTACTTCACAATAATATCAAAATCATTAACTTCACTAAAACCCGGGTTTGCTTCAGATACTTATTCTACATACATATATTATGCAGTCATGTAAAAATGCATGGGGCTCGCTAGTAGTAAAAGTTTTTAGAAGCCTGCTATGTATCAGAATTAAATTGACAGCAATGAGTGATGGAAAATACCAGTGGAAATGAAAATTAATAAGTTAAATATAGAGTTTGGGACAGAGATCCTGACTTGAGATAGGTGTTGTAGTGACTACCAGCACATGATGTGTGTTTAGAATTAAGGCTGTAGTGAAGTCACCAGATGCAAAATGGGCGAAGGCTGCCAGAAACACCTGGCATTCATTATGCATTTGATTTTGATCAAAAACCTTCTAGTGTTGCAAACTCCCTGCCACTCCCACATTCAGTTATGTAACACCATATGTGGTCGCAAACCACAGTTTAAGAAACTTTGTTCTGGAAAAGACAAATCAAATTATTTCTAGAATACAGTTTGTTGGCAAATGAGAGTCAGTTGGTGATCAGGATTGGCAAAGACCTAATACTACTAATAATAATAAAAATAAAGGAGAGCTAGTGTAATCTGCAAGTGCTGAAAGAGATAGAAATACTATCGGTGACACCATACTAGCAACTCTTGGGAAAATAAGTCCTAAACCTATGCCAATACCAACCCTGAGAGCCCAGGCTGGGAAGATCTCAAGGACAGTGTGAGGTCTACATAAGGAAGAGAGGATCGAAGACATGAAAGGGGAGTACCATGTAGAAAATGACTGGCAAGCAATAAGTGGTATTTTTTCCTGATCTGTCAGAAAAATTAATACAGTTAAAGAAGGAGACTCTGAGAAAGGTAGAAGGTTTAGTACGTAAACTATGTAAAGAAGGCAGAAGAGAGCAAATGATTAACAGTTGTGGTTCATCAAAGGGGGGCAAGTCACAAAGCATGAGGGTTTGTAAGACACATTCCTACGAGGGTTCATTGCATACACGTGTGGATTTCTTCCAAACAGATCACATGTAAACCTGTCTCTATGATCAGCTGTTAGCTACAGACAACTTCTCCCCGCAATAATCTTAACCTGACTTAGGGGATACTTTTTTGGTTTTGGTTTTGCATTCTAAACTGGTCATCTTAATAGATGTTCTCAAAGGCCACAGGGCAATACATTGATGAGGGGGGAAAAATGCCCAGAAAGTCATGCTGAAGGATTTTTCTCAGGGCAGAGGACTTGATCACTCCTTACGCATAGCAAGGGCTGTTCTGAGACTTAAGTTGGGAAACGTTACCTCATCTTCTCTACAGCTCCAAATTTATGAAGCAAAAATGTGAAGCTATTGTTTCTACACATATCATCTACTTAGGGCTATACGTGTCTGAGGTTGTGTTTCTATATCTATAACTATTCCCTAGAGCAGTGGTTCTCAACCTTCCTAAGGCCACGGCCCTTTAATACAGTTCCTCATGTTGTGGTGACCCTCAACCATAAAATTATTTTTGTTACTACTTTATAACTAATTTTGCTACTGTTAAGAATCATAATGTAAATATCTGATATGCAGGATGCGTTTTCATTGTTATAAATTGAACATAAGTAAGGCATAGTGATTAATAACAAAAGCAATATGTAATTATATATTGTGAACTATTTATTTCTAATTACAAATAAATGAAATTTTGGCTTGAAGCATGGTGTAGCATGGGTAACAGTCTTAAGATAACAACAGTAAACTACATTACTACATTTTGCGACAGTATGCGTTAAAAGCTAACGTCAGTGCGAAAGCTGAGATAGCTTCTTTCTCACCAGATCAGAAATTCTCAGGGCAGTCTTTCCAAGAGCCCAATGAAGATCATCTTCCACAACAAGCCTACCTCTGTATTTAGACTTGATAACCAACAAGCTGGAAAACCCTGTTTTATAAAGATATGTTGCTGGAAATGGAAGAAGAAGGCGCAACACAGTCTCAGACAGAACAAGATATGGCTGCAAACACTTGATCCAGAATTTTTGTAACTGGCGTTGTAGAGAAATCAGTTCTCACTGGATTGCTGTTAATAAGTTCAATGAACTCCTCTTGGGCTGTCTCAGGAATATTTTCAACTTTGACTGTGAATGGGCTTCTGGCAAGTGCAAATGGGTGTCAGGTAGATTTTAGAAAGAACGATAAAATTTCATCTGCAAGCATGTGCAAGTGTTCTTTCACAGAGATGATGATTGTAATCCTTTTGTCTGGTTCAATGTCATGTTCCTCAAAGAAAGCAGGGAACGTAGGCAACATGTAAATTTTATTTTCATCCAATAATTTTTTTGCCAAAGCTGAAGTTTCATTTGGAATGATCAGATCTTTTCAGAGAAATCAAGGCATGTTGCATTTGATCCTTGCAGTAATAAATTTAATTCATTCAAGATGGCAAGGATGTCAACCAAGTAAGCTATTTTCTGCAGTTCACTTTGATCGCAGAAAAGTGCTTCGAACTGCGGTCTTGCTTTCTGACTAACAAACGGTTTGAGTTCACCACGAAGCTCAAAAACATGATTAAAACTTTTCCTCTCAACAACCATCTCACTTCAGCATGAAATAGCAGACCATTATTTGGAACATCCAACTCATGCATTGCACAGTAGCAAAAACAGTCGATGTTTAAAGTGCTTGTCCTTACAAATTTAAACAGAACTTATGACGGCCTTTATTACTTCTTGTAACTCTGTGGCAGTGTCTTCATTGCTAATATTTGCCGATGAATCTTACCATGAGTTCCGATGACTCTTGGTGACTCAGTCAGTACCAAATGTCGAAATCCAGATCGACATCCTAGCAGAGCTGGAGCACCATCTGTGAAAACACCACAAACTTTTTCCCAAGAGATCTTATGCTCTTTCAGAAATGAGCCAACCGTGTCAAATACATCACGTGCAGTAGTATCATTTCAAGAGGTTTGCAAAAAAGAAATTCATCTTTAAAGTCACCATCATTAATATACCTCATGTAAACCAGTAACTGTGAACAGTTTGCAATGTCTGTGAATTCATCAAGCTGGATGCTAAATATTGGAAGTGGAGAAGATTTAATTTCCTGGATTACATGATCAAGAATATTAGCAGGCATGTTATCTATTCTTCTGCCGACAGTGTCTTTAGATAAGGAAATTTCACTCAATTTCATAACAAATTTGTCTTTGATCATAACTTGAACAATGTCTTTGGCCATTGGCAGCAGGGAATTCTCAGCAATGGTGTGAGGTTTCATAGCTCTGGCGATTCTGAGTGCCACCAAATATAAGCTTCAACAGCTGCTACATTGCCACCAGTGTCATGTCTGGCTTTCTTGAGTCCATCAGCGTTGCTTCAAAAATAGTTAGTATCCATGCCCGCAAAGCTTGGGTACTTGCTATCAAAATGGCATTTTAGTTTATTCAGCTTCATAGATTCGGCTGATAGAACTTCACAACAAATAACACATTGTGGTTTCTCAATTCCTGCTGTAATTATTGATGTAAAACCATATTGTAAAAAATCCTCAGTATATTTTCTTTTCTGAATGTTCTTCTCTACATGATCCATTGTCATGGGATGGTTTGCTAATAAAAATAATATATAACAATAGCTGTAATAATACAAAAGATTATACAAAGCATAGTTCAGTCAATACAGTTCATTAAAGTTTCCTGTGATTTACCATTGTTTTTTTTAATTTACCTACCTGTTACTATCACAAGGGGGCAGTACTCACAGCAACCAGAGCTGAATATAAAAAGACCGATCAGCATCCAGATTAAATTCCCAGGGTACAGATTTTTTTATTACAGTAGTTGATGATTTTACAGTACGTGATTTTACATTTACCCAGTAATTATAATTCATGAAGTGTCATTTTACCTTCAATACTGCTCTTCCAACACTGCAGCTGCTTTTAACACAGTAGCTGCTTTCAACACAGCAGTTGCTTTCTACACAGTAGCTCTTCTCTACACAGTAGCTGCTCTCGACACATGTGTGGCTGGTCTGCATAAGTACATTATGGCACAAACCCTGTCACATACACCTGTATGTTCAACCCGTTGTTCAACCCTCAAAGGGGTCTTGATCCACAGGTTAAGAATCGCTGCCCTAGAGAATTCTGCCCTGCTTGAGATATCACTACTATCGAGTGAATGCTGACTCATAGTGACCTTGTAGGACAGGGTAAAACTGCTTGTGTAGTTTTTTGTGACTGAAAATCTTTACCGGAGTAAAAAGCTCCATCTCTCAACCTCAGAGCTGCTGGTGGTTTGGAACTACTGACCTTGTGGATCACAGCCCAACAAGTAACCACTACCACATCAAAACAGCAATTTTAGCATTTTGGAGGGAATCAAATTGTGTTACTCTTGAACTTGAAAACAAACAGAAGTCTGAAGTTGCAAATAGGCCATAGGATGGTTGCAGTTAGGTTACTCTATGAAATTTTCATAGGATAGCCCTTGTTTCATTTGAAGAATGAGCCAGTGCACTGTCATGATGAACAAAAATTCCTTGGTTCAATATCCCTGCTCTTTTTCTCATCAATGCATTTTTAAAATTTTCTTAAAACTTTTTTTTGTAGTAAACCTCTCTGATCATCCTGTGTTTGTCAAGAAAATCTATCAAGAGGAGCCTTTTGGCAACGTAAAAAAGAAGCTGCATGACCTTTGAACTGACCTCTCAACTTGAACTGAACTAGCCTCATCAACCAATCTCCTTAGAGATTGCTGTTTTGATTGGAAGGCTTTATTTTCGGAAGGCAACCTAATGAGACTAAGGCAAATGAATTGCTGGGAGAACTGTGTGCAGGCATCTATCTGCTGATGCCCAAACAGATTTTGCTTGGAGCAAAAATGTGCTTGTAGGATCTAAAAGTCTAATAGCAATGCTTTTTGATAAATCCTCATAGATATGACCTGAGTGGTGCAACAAATAAGCACTTGGTTGAATACCGAGGGGTCGATGAATTGAAACCATCCAAGAGCTATGTTGGAGAAAGACTTGGTGATCTTTCATAAAGATTTTAGCCCACAAAACTCGGTGGGGGCAGTTTTACTCTCCAACTGGGGTGTGCAATTAGTCAGAAAAGACTTGTTGGTACCAAACAATATTACCTTTGTACAAATAAATAGAAAATATGCTGCTGTAAATTGCAATTGACTTGGTTCCTACTCATAGTGACTCTGTGTACAATAGAATGAATCACGGCCCCATGCTCTGCCGTCCTAACAACTGTTCATGTTTGAACCTAACCTTGCAGCCACCGTATCAATCCATTTTGTCAAAGATCTTACCTTTTCACTGCTCCAAAACCTTGCCAACCATGATGTCCTTCTCTAGAGATTGGTCTCTCCTGAATATGCCCCAAGTTTGTGAGATGAAGTCTCTCCATTCTTGCATCTGAGAAGCATTCTGGCTGTATTTCTTCCAAGAAAGATTTGTTTTTTCTTTTGGCAATTCTTAGTACTAGAACTAGAAGCCTAGTAGCAATATGCTACAACCACCATAATATATACAAATATGAAGATGTATATATACATACATGTATCCATGTGTCATTTATATATAAAAAGCAAACATCCATTGTTACTGAGTTGCTGAGTGGTATGTAATAAAAGAAATTCAGGTGCAGGAATAAATTGCTATAAAACCAGATGCTGCCAAGTTGATTTCAGCTCATGGTGTCACCATGTGTTGCAGAGTATAACCATGCCCTGTAGGGGTTTCAAGCCGTACCTTTCAGAAACACATTATTTTCCAAAGTGCCTCTGTGTGATTCTAGCCACCAATCTTGGATAGTCGTTGAGTGTTTAACCACTTGAGCCATGGAGGGATTCAACTGAATTTTTATAGTAGAACTAACTTTAATCTCTCCATGGAATCATGGACTTTGGTATCACATTTTTAAAAAGAGGAAGAAATCAAAATTGCTGAGATATCACTACTACCGAGTTAATTCTGATTCATAGCTACCTTATAGAACAGTATAGAACTGTCCCCGTGTTTTGTAGACTTGTAACTCTTTAGGAAGTAGAAAACCTCATCTTTTCTTTGTGGATTGACTGGTGGTTTCCAATGACTAAATTCTTGGTTTGCAGCCTGATTTGAAACCCACTACTTCCAGGGCTCCTCTAGACTGCCTTAAAATGTTGGTAATGTCATTTAGTAACTGAACGATCTTTAAGTGAGTTGCTTAGCCTCTTTAAACCTCACTATTGTGTAAAACAGGAAAATAAGCCATTGATTACCTGAGGCATAAATAATAATCTGAGTTTTTATATGTAATGCATGGAGCAAAGGACTTGGTATACAGTATATATTATATACTATATGCAGATGGAAAATATTGGCATGCCCTCTTTGGGTTCTCATAATACACAAAATTAATGTAGGTAGATGTAAAAATTATATAAGGAATGGGTTGTTGAGACTGAATAGCTAGTTTCATTTGGTCCTTTGGTAACACACTAAGAACCATAATATTTACAAGGGCTGAGCTAGGGTGGACGAAGAAATTGCAAAGGCAGCTTTATTCTTATTGCAGTGTTTACTACCTGTTTATAAGAATAGTCATAATGTAAAGTGACAGCTACATAGGAGAAATAACACCAATGAGATATTGTTTTAAAACAGTAAAACAATCTTTCTTCTCGGGAGGGAGAACTTCAAGAAAATATTTTGGCCATTTAAAACACCTTAGCTCTTAAACTGGCTGTGACCAGAACTTTGAGAAATTGACATAAGGTAGAGAACATCAATTCAGAAAAAATAACATGAAACATAAACAAGAGGAAAAAAGGTGAAAAATATACAGACACTATGAATTCAAATTAGCAAGTCAAGTCATGATTTCATATTAAAGACTGGATTTGTATAATGTAAGTAAAGAGAAAGAAGATAAAATGTAGGTGAGGGTAGGAGTTTGGAGGAACAGAATAGTTTACTCAATGTTTTCCACTATCTGTCTTCCTTCTAGATGTTGAATGACGAAAACAAGTCTCTTTTCTACTACGACACTAGACATCTCCTCTGACTATTATATTTTCTTGAAGCATTATTGTTCTCCATCTGATTGACTCTCCCTATCCTTTTTGCGGATGCTCTTCAGTACTTTGCTAGGGCTCTAAGTCACAGGTTATCTAATTATGTTGCCTATTTCAGACTCGGGGTTTTGTTACTTTCGTAGTTGACATTTCATCCTCTGTGATGGAGACATGAGCGGTATTTCACTCATTCGCACAGGTGTCCTCCTTCTTCAGACCCACGTCTCACAACCCACTCCATTGGCTGGTTGTAGATTTAATCCTTGGCACCTTCTTTCCCTCACTTTGCTTCGATTAATTCTCCCAGAGGTAGAAATCCTAAGTTACATTTATTCATATTGCTTTGCTCCTCGTTTACATGTGCTTTTATTTTCACCTAGTCTATTGACTGTTCAAAAGGAATGAAAGTAAATATGTCATCAGGAAAACAAATAACCAAGAATCACTGGGCAATTGTACTTTTAAATTTAAAATATTGTTTGTCATATATAAAATATAACTAGAAAAAAATGTTTCCCTGTGAGAGGTATAATAGCATGTCTGCATTTTACGCAAGTCACCAGTAGCAATAATTTATTTTCTTACTAGTAGATATTTAGTCTTACTAATAGACCAATAGTCTTACTAATAGACATTTACTGTTCTCTTATAGTAAACACGCTTAGCAAATATGTTAGTTTATTGAGAAAATTTAAGTTTTGGTGGAAGTAAGAAAATATGTAGCATTCCAGAATATCACTCAGTGGTATTATTTAGAAACTTATGTTCATTTAAAGTAAAAATGTTAAGGAAAGTAAAATTCTCTACTATTGCCACCATATTTCAGATAAGAATCTACGGTAAGGAGACTGAAAATATCAACACCATTAGCCATTGTCATAAAGTTTGTTCGGACCCATAACAGCCCTGTAAGGTAGACTAGGACTGCGCCATGGTGTTTACAAGGCTGCATATGATGACAGATTCAGATTGCCGCCACCCTCTCCTGGGAAGTCACTGCTTAGCCAGAAACGGAAACCATGTTGGCTTGAGAAACTCTTTTAAGTTTTCTCTGAAGTGTGAAACAGAAGGAAACAGTAGTGTTTACTACCTCCAAAGTGCTTCAAAATTCCAGTGAAAATCATGCAAGGTATACCCTAAATTATGTGACAAAAAGCAGTTTGAGAATGATTGCAGGGAAGCAATGAACAGGCTTTTACCATGATCACAAAATACACTGATATTTCACACAATGTGACAAAAAAGGAAGGTTTTGCCATGATCAAAGAATATTATCGATATTTATATTTCTCCAGGGGTCATCAGATCACATCCCCTGAAGCCTCAAGAACTATTATTTATCTAAATGGGGGATGCTTCTATGGCAAGCCTTATCAGACCACCATCCCCTGAACCCTCATATTCCATTGTTTATCTGAATGTGGGATGGTTCATGTCTTGGTACTTATCTTAATGGGCTTGCTTATAGACTTCTTAAGTTAGAGCAGTGGTTCTCAACCTGTGGGTCATGACCCCTTTGGGTGTCTCTTAGGAACCAGGACACCACTCCTTTGTCTCCAAATGATGGATCTGCCCACATGCAGATAAGCTGATCTGGTGAGAAAGAAGCTATCTCAACTCTCAACCTTCACACTGACATCGGCTTTTACTCATACTGTTGCGAAATGTAGCAATGCAGTTTGCTGTTGTTATATTAAGACTGTTACCCATGCTACACCATGCTTTAAGCCAACATTTCATTTATTTTAATTAGAAATAAATATTTCACAATATATAATTACATATTGTTTTTGTGATTAATCACTATGCTTTAATTATGTTCAATGTATAACAATGAAAATACATCCTGCATTTCAGACATTTACATTATGATTCATAACAGTAGCAAAATTACAGTTATGAAGTAGCAATGAAAATTATTTTATGGTTGGGGGTCACCACAACATGAGGAACTGTATTAAAGGGTCACAGCATTGGGAAGGTTGAAAACCTCTGAGTTAGAACATCCCTCCTGATTGAACTTAAGAGGAATTTTTACTGCAAGAAATGGGGCCATTACAGTTTGGATTTATAAATACTAAATATCAAATTATATTTCTAGTTATATTTCTAGTATTTGATTAACAAAGGATTAACTCTTTCACCCCCTCTGTCAAAGTGACAGGTAGGTTTCAGGTTTCCTTGAAATATCAAAACTTTCATTTTTAATGTTGCTTCTGTTTTGTATGGGTCAATCTTCCTACTGAGGATATGACATTACCCAAGTTAAATAGGTGAGTAGTTGTGTCATTTACTGAAATAGCCATTGCAGGAAGAAGAATTTAGTGAGCATGGTGAATTCAAAATGCATATAGGTTAGTTAAATAGAGCTATAGGCTAGCAGGTCAAAAGATAAATCAGGGTTGAAGTTAATTTTAAAAGTCAAGACATTATATTCTAATACAGGAGGAAGGAGATTTCATTACCAAAATAATATATATTAAGAAGAGCTAGAAGCATCAGTCTGGAAGTTTAGTGGGACTTGATTTATATCTTGAAGATTTAAGCCATAACTCTTTTGTTACACACTGTTCCCCATTAGAACCAGATTTATAAAAGCTCACATCACTGAAAGAAGCGGAAATTTTTCTAACAGTATGATCCTCCTTATAGCTCTGATTTTAATTAAGTGAAATAATGGGGGGGGGGGCGGGCAAAACTTTGGGAAACATTCTATGGATCTTAGTTAGGTCAAATACTTGACATTCATTAGTCTGAAAGGCCTATATTCTGTCCAAGGTACTTGAATTGAATAAATCATTACGTGAATTAGAAACCTGATCCTGAGACAGGTTTACATTTATTACCTACCATTGTGAGATGAGAAGCTCTGGTGATGTAGTGGGTAAAGCACTGGGCTGCTGACCACAAGCTTGATGACTGAAACTTACCCGATGCCCTGTGGGAAAAGATGAGGCTGTGTGCTCGTAGAATGATGTATAGCCTTGGAAACCCTATGGAGCAGTTCAACTCTACCTGGAGCACTGCCATGAGTCAGAGTCAACATGACAGCAGTAGCTTTCAGGATTGTCTATAGAAAGGGGATACACATCCATTTCTAAGAGACAAGCAGGAGAATGAAATGACCTCTATAAACTGCGCATCACAGTTTCTGCACATAGGATTTGTACTAAGTATTTGGTCTGAAATCATCTTCATTTACCTCTTTGAGTTTCTGAAGAACCCCATCAGCTTATATTGATCAATAAATGGCCTATTTCTGTGAAATCTGCCATTAGTTTCACCTATCTTGAAAGACAGGAATTTTCAAACCTTAATTTTAGGGACTATATTTAGCTAGATTCCCCGCCCCTCTCTTCCACAATGACATGTGGCTATGAGAAAAAACTGTGTTGTAGTTGCTTGCAAATGTGATCATTCGTGGGAAATTGCATTTTCTTAAATAATTAACCTCGGCCAGTGCCTGCTATAGTGACAGCTCGAATGTAAATTCCTGAGCATGGATTATTTTCTTGAGATCCTCTTGAATTCTAGCCAGATCATGCCAATGAGGGTCACTTAGTCTTATCAAAGTCCCACTGTTATCTTTCCTAGATGTTAAATGAAACCCATTAGAGAATGTGCAAGCTGAAGGGAC
This sequence comes from Echinops telfairi, assembly GCF_000313985.2. Taxonomy (NCBI): domain Eukaryota; kingdom Metazoa; phylum Chordata; class Mammalia; order Afrosoricida; family Tenrecidae; genus Echinops; species Echinops telfairi. The sequence goes on from NW_022109491.1 coordinate 41,983,578, forward strand.
CTTGGGGATTATGTAATGGGGCACAAACTACTCATTTTAAGTTTCAGGTGCTCAGTAACTGAAGATCACATTTTCCCATATTAGATTATGACTGCAAGAATCTCAGCTATGCTTTTCACACTTGTGAATGTAGAGCAAGAATTGTAGGGAGAGAGAATCGGGAACAGGAAGTGGGAAAGGAAGACTGGGGAGCAGAATTACAGTGTGTTACATAGTACTGCAATCCCTGGAGGAAACTGTAATTAATGTATGTGAAGAAAACTCTGCAAGGAAACGCATTTAAAGAACATATTGAAACAATTTTGCCCTAGCTTTCCAAAATAAATAAAGACATTGCCATCAAGCTTTAAGGAGGCATGAAGAATACCAGCAGAAAGGAAATTTGTTGAAAGACTGAGAAGGGGCTAATAATAATAGCTGGTTAGAATGTAAAGCTTCTTTAAGCCCCAGTTTCCTCACCATTTGTCAGCAGTCAGTGGTCCTACCCATTCATTAAGCATTTCACATGCATGTCACTCTAATTATGGATCAAAGATTGCTTACAGTAAACACACTGATTGCTATTTCTCCTGTCTTGGTAACTTGATTGGTAACAACAGTTAATTTCCCACTCGTCCTTCCTTCCTTCTCTCCTCCTGGCCCTAAACTTGTTAAATGATCCAGAGTTTAGAATGCCCTGTTATTTGATTTGAATTCTGTGAAATCCCTAAAGCAGAGTTACTCCAAATTCTTTATAACTTGTATTAAGAAAATAGTTTTCTGGACATCCCCTCACAGAAAAGTCACAAGAAGTTGGCAAGCCACCCAGGGTGCAGTATAGCACAGAGGATACACAGCTTTCCTCTAGTTCTTTAATGCTTCCTCCCCACAAGTATCATGACCCCAATTCTATCTTACAAATCCCGCTAGACCAGAGCCTGTACACTGGTTCAGATAAGAGCTCGCAACACAGGGAATCCAGGATAGATACCCCACCCCGCCCCCAGGACCAATAATGAAAGCAGTGATATCAGGAGGGTAGGAGGAAGGTGGGGGCACAAAGAGGGAACCACTCACAATGATCAACATATTAACCTCGCCCCCCTCCAGGGGGATGAACAACAGAAAAGTGGGTGAAGGGAGACAGCGACCAGTGTAAGACGGGAATAAAATGATAAACTATCAAGGGTTCATAAGGGAGGGACGGTGAAGGAAGGAGGGAAAAAATGAGGAACTGATACCAAGGACTCAAAAAGAAAAAATGATGATGGCAACATACACACAACTGTGCTTGACACAATTGATGTATGTATGTATGTATGGATTGTTATAAGAGTTGTAAGAGCCCCCAATAAAATGATTTCAAAAATGTGATTACTAACAGAGCATTGCCTGACTGATACACATGTTCACAGAATTGGAATTTATTAAAAATTAGTTATATCACGCTCAAAATTAAAATTTGCTTTCTGTTCAACCCAGTGCATATGTACATATATAACTGAAAAATAAAAGTTTATGAAAAAATATTATGTGTGATATATGATTCCTTTCATTCTCTTTAACACTTTTATCTATATCTATATCATCTATCTATCTGTCTACCTATTATCTATTTTCCTAAACACAGGTCACAACTCATCGGAGAAGACCATTTCCAGCTTAGTTTCAATAACCCTGACTGTGCTTTACACGCTGAGGTCTTCAGATCATCGACCATAAATCAATCAGGCTTGTTTGGCATAATGGTTCCAGATCCACTGAGTCAGAACTCGCATCACCAAGTCTGAGTTTGACTAGTTTTCAGTATGATTTTAAAGTTCAGAAATCATTCCAAAATCTTAGCATTATCTGTTCCCAGTGAGACAGGGCAAGGGAATGAGAGTAAAGATTTGGACAGAGCGGGTGGGGAGTCCCTGGCAATATCTTGGGACTTTTTGTTGCGGAACTCCTTGCTACCCTGATGGACATGTTCATGGTGGTGAACGTTCCTAAGACTCTTTGTGCCCACTGAACTCTTAAAAACGGTCGAGTATACCCAGGGCAGCCATGTTGTCTTATACGTATTTCTTTCTCCTAGGAGTCTCTAGTTAAAATTCTCTTGTGAGATAAATATTTCTCTTGGTAAGACAAGAACCTGGATTTTAGTTAATAATGGCATCTTAACATATACTACTTAGCATATACTACTTAAGAGAGTAGATATTTGCCAGTTGATTATTGTCAGTTTTGGTACAGTGATCACAGATAGAGCAAATGCTTTGGTCTATTTCCCTAGCTGATTTCGGAGAGTTGTAGATTAGTACAAAGAGTATAAAAAACTTTGAACACAGATTGTGATAAGAATTTACGAGCCCCCCAATAAAATGATTAAAAGAAAACTTTGAACACCTAGTAATTTCTTTTATGTGTTGGTTGCTAATCTAAGTGCATTGCCTAAATTAAGTCAAATAATATTTTGTAAGGAGTAGTATTACTATATTTTACAAATGGGGAAGTGAAGCACAGAACAGCATAAAATTTTAAAATTAATTTACATATCAAGAAAACAAAGTTGGGATTAAAACCAAAGCATTCTCACTAGGAGAATGTAGGTAGTGTAGTGCTTATGTGTTGGGCTCTGATCTGCATGTTTGGCAGTTCAAAAGCACCAGCAGCTCTGTCAGTAAAATATTGGGTTTTCTACTCACTTAAACAGGTACAGTCCCAGACACCCACAGGGGGTCACTATGAGTCAGCATTGACTTGATGGCAGTGAGGTTTTATTTGGGTTTTTAATTTCACTCTTAACCAACATCCTCTTTATTTCTTTGCTTATGAAGTGAGAGGTAGTAAATGACCTGTAGTAGTCTTTGGGTGGCACAAGTAGTTAAGTGCTCAAATACCAGATAAGCCGCTTAAAACTACCCAGAGGCTCCTCAGACAACAGGTCTGGCAATCTGCTTGTGAAAGGTCACAGCTTTGAGAACCCCGTGGAGCCGGTTCATTCCGCACATGTGAGTTTGACACCAGTAGAAGTTGACTAGGCGGCGACTAACAACCGAAGCAAAGTTACTTGCCTTTATTGCTGAGAACTTTAGGTGCTTTCACTAACCCACAACGTGCTGCCACAGAAGACGAATCTCTTACTACATGTCCTGCCCTTGGTTTTCAATACCAGACCATGATGTCCCTGCTTGTCCGTTCACCCCCCAGGCAGGTTTGGGGCGGGAGTGGAGGAGTTGTAGGAGGAGAAGGGCTTGGCGCGCAAGAGGAGGGTAAGCAGCCTTCTGCTGCAGTTCTCTCTGGCTTTTCCTCACTGACTGCTGCTAGGCTACTCTCTTTCCTGGCCCCTCAGCAACCAGTTTTTAAACCAATTGTTTTTAAACCTACGCTTTTTAAATGTCATTAAGTGCTTCAAATCCAGTACCTCAACACTCAGTAGTCATGATAGACCATATAGTGAATGCTCTCCTATTCATTATATCCACACACGCAAATTATTCTGGCCAATGCACAATGCAACAGCATCATTTAGTACTTATATATATGTTTTGTAGGAAATTGTCTACAAATGCCATTGCTAAGCTCCAAATGCCACTACAATTAGTTTTGTGTTGGGACAGGGGATCCAGTCTTCAAGGAAACTTTCTATAATTTCTAAGCAAGGAAAGACCAATAAGAAAGAATTTATCGTCATAAAAACATTAGAGAATATACCATTGAAACTTTTGAATGTACAAGATGGGGCAGGACTGATCTCTGGTTGGAGAAATCAACATATAGAAGGGACAAAATGAATCAAAGACCATACTCTCCTCGAAGACCATGAGTCTTTAAGAGCTAAAATCAAGTGAGAGATAAATATCAGAAAAGATAAAGAGGTACTGATTGAATTAGATTGAGGAGTGATTTACAAATTTACAAAATCAGATTTGATCTCTTCTTACTCCTACATCTGCTATCCATAATTACCCTCAGGTTAAGAGACTGGCCCTAGACACCCTTCCGCTTCTTGGTTGGCTTTGGACTTGCAGCTAGCTCGTATAGACAAAGTGTGTAGATACACTCAGTAGTGTGAGCCCAGGTGCTTCCTCTCTTGTATTGTCAGTGCAGTGTGGAAATTGAGATGAAAATGAAGGTTGTGATCACACGAGGGCAAAGGTAGTGTATTAATTTGTGTTAATATTTATATGTATATGTATATGTGTATAAGTATGTGCTTCTATGCATAGGCTAGCGTGACCCATGTTTAAATTAAGAAACCAACATAGGAAATTAAATTTAAAAGTTGTAAAATAATTTTGTTTTTTGTCTTGCTTAAAAAAATTACATATTTTGTCCTAGTCCGTCAACCAATAGACATTTAGTTACTATAGCTATTATAATGCTTAAAGAAATGCAGTTATATATGGAGCAAAATTTATACATAAAATGTTTCCAATATCACCATTAATTACTTTTTCTTAACCTATGAGAGATTATCTCTCAATTTGCATTTCCATCTGCCCCACTTCCCACTTCTACCCTTTATCAGACCCTTAAATTCATAGTGCATTTCTTCCTATCAATCTAAGAATAGAGCAAAACAAACACTTTGCTGTCTATTTTATTCCAATTTAACGAGATTCTATAGGACAGAATAGAGCTTACCCATAGGCTTTTCAAAGTTGCTTATAAGCAGACTGCCATATATTTCACATATGGAGTGACTTATGGGTTTGATCGCTGATCTTATTAGTAGCCCAATTGATTAGCTATATGATAAGCCATCTTGGCTTCTCTCTATCTATTAAGAACACGAATATGATAATATCTATTATGAATATCACAAATTTACCCCTGATATAGTCATCCTGATGAGGTATTTCAAAATCTGTGTAATGATCTTTCTTGGTGTAGAATAAAAAACAGCTAATTTTTAAGTACAGCTTTTGTCCCTGATCTCCCTGGGTTATAATTCTTGGTGGCTGTAGGTGGCATTAAAATATTTACTTTTGTCTGGCAAATTGCAATTGTCCTCACATAAAACACATTTCTGAAGTCTCCCAAGATTAGCTCCTTAAGGTTCTGTACCTGGACTCCAAGTTTCTTGAGCTATTTTTCTTCCCCGTACTTCGTGAAGAAGGAGCTCTGGTGCTTCAGTAGTGAAACACTTGGTGGTCTGCCGAAACATCAACAGTTCAAGTCCTCCAGCTGATCTGCTGGCAAAAGAAATGGTACCATTCTTCCTTAAAGATGATCGCCTTGGAGATTCCATGGGGGAAGTTCTACTCTGTCCTGCAGGGTCACTATGAGTCAGAACGGTCATGACAACAGTGGGTTTGATTGTTAGGTTCATACTCACTGGAGACATGCTGGGTATTTGCTCTTATACTAAGGTGACCAGACATCCTGCTTTTGGTGGGACAGTCCTGATTTTTGGCATTTTTAAAAAGCCCCGATTTATAGAAAAAATGCACGACAAGCTAGGGAACGGTCTATTTGGTCCATATAGACCACATTTTTAATCAAGACACCCCCCCACACACACACCGCCAGTCAATGGTGTCCCACTTTAAATCTGGTCACCTTATTTTACACCCAATCTCAGTTGCAGTATTTCATTCCTGATACAGACTTGAGAAGAACATCATGAAGGTGGATATTATTCAAGATTGTTTGTTAAGCAGTACAAAGGCAAACTGCTTTAGTTTGTGTCAAAGGGTGTCTCCATCAGAGATTTCCATGTGTTATAGTAGCAGGTATTTAAGCTTAAGTACTTAAACTAATTTGAAAAATTTAAGAATAAGACTAGAACTTCTCATCATGGTAGCCAAATAAACTGACTTTGTTATGAGTAAGTTGGATAAAGTGTACATAAAAACATTGGGGATAATGGGATACGATACTATCTAAATGAAGAAAGGCTTTGCCTTGCCCCAAACACCTCCTACAAATAAACCACAAAAAATCCATAGTAAACCATAAAAAGTAGAGACCCATCCATAATTTTCAATATTTGAAGATTTTCTGACTGACAGAGATTTGACAGCTATAGACATTTCATATTTGTAATATTTTGCTAAAAATATATGCAGCTTCTCTTTAGCTTTTGTTGGCATAAACTGTCATATTTCCATGTTGTCATATTCCCCCCAAATTAATTTCCCTTATACATGCCATATTTCATATTGTATTATCTGCTTTTGGACACTCTGAAGCTAACAGGTAAAAAAATATACATTACTTTCTTTGAAATGTAATGTACGTATGCATGGAAGTTTTTAAAAAATCATGAAGAAATTCCATTATCTTTTTGTTTAATTTACAAAACCTTTTGGAAGACCTCTAGAGAAAAATAGACATGTTATACTCTCCAAAGACCACATCTAAACTGGCATTATATGTAACTGTTAATTTTATGTAGTATGGGCACTAAGGCACATGTGATTGGCTTAACACATTAATTTTTGATAATATTTTTGGTACTAACTCTATAACCAGAAAGAAATAAGGCTATTTTCATTGCCGAGAGTCTAATTGCAAGCATGTGAGTGTGTGTGTGCATGCAATTTGTAAATTTAGCTTTGGGAAAGTACCACAGTAAAGTAGAGCTGAATTTGGCCCTGGCTCTTATAAGTTTTAATAAAAAAAATATGTGAAAACATAAAGCAAGTCAGAAAAATTTTCGCAAAACCCTATGACTTTTCTATTGTCTTCAAAAAAGTGCCACCCAAGACAAAATGTTTCAGTGTGGCAAGCCCAAATAAGATAAGTGTGGAACTACATTCAAGGAACAGAAACTATTTAGGGAAAATGATTTGAATATCTCCTAAAATCTTCAAGAACCGTTAAGCTTAAGCTCAGCACTGTTTCTTTGCAAAGTACCACACCGTATATGTGCTTGCTTTGTGGTCCTGTTCTTGCTGTCAGCTTGTTCAGTGGAACTCGGGCTCCGGTTGGGAGATGATACTGTGGCAATCTCAGTGCTCAGCTTGCCTGGGGATCCAGAAGTGTGGCTGTGTCCACACAGGTGAGGCTCTCCACACCAAGTGTAACTATTGGAAGTTAGGCCAGCTGAAAATAGACTGTTCTACAGCTTTAAAATGTCTTCTTAGATTTTCTTATGAAAAATTGAGATTTACTAAAGGGTAGCAATGATGAAACATACAACTTTCTTCTAGTTCTTAAATGCTTCCTCCCCCCACTATCATGCCTTACAAATCTGGTTAGACCAGAGGATGTACACTGGTACAGATAGGAACTGGAAACACAGGGAATCCAGGACAGATGATCCCTTCAGGACCAGGGGTAAGAGTGGCAATACTGGGAGGGTGGAAGGAAGGTGAGGTAGAAAGGGGGAACCGATTATAGGGATCTACATATAACCTCCTCCCTGGGGAACAGACAGCAGAAAAGTGGGTGAAGGGAAACGTCAGACAGTGTAAGATATGAAAAAATAAAAATAATTTATAAATTATCAAGGGTTCATGAGGGAGGGGGGAGGGGGAAATAAGCTGAAAGCAAGGGCTCAAGTAGAAAACAAATGTTTTGAGAATGATGATGACAACTAATGTACAAATGTGCTTGACATAATGGATGGATGGATGGATTGTGATAAGAATTGTACGAGCCCCTAATAAAATGATTTAAAAAAAAGATTTATGTCCACAGCACTGATCACAACATAAATGACTAAACCAATCACGTTGAGAGCTTCTAACCCATGGCATTAAGGTCACGGCCGAGAGACCTCACTCTTTATAAAAAACAAAGCAGGAGAGTCAGTAACCTTGTCCATCAGAGGGAGACTAGGCACACTTCAGAGTGTGTTTGTTTGTAAATCTACAGTAAATAGATCTTATTATAAGCAATACATGTGATAAGAAGCATTTATTTTCAGAAAAGAAAAGCATTAAGTGGTTTGTTTTAAATTATGGTTTTTTCCAATTCAATCAAGAGAAACTAAACTCACTTCTGTGGAAATTAGGCATCCTTTTTGCAGCCACTCCTGTCATTTTCCATTGGGCCCATGGACAAAGTAGCCCGGGGGTGGGAATGGAGGTTATGCATGGGCCCAGCAACAAGGACTTCTCCATTTTGGGAAGAGACTAACATTTTCCATCATGGAAGGGAGAAGTGTTTTTTCTTACTGGCATAGACGCTTACTCTGGATACACATTTGCCTTTCCTGCACAGAATGCTTCTGCCCAACCTACCATTCATTGGATTATAGAACGCCTCATCCACCACCATGGAATCCCACACAGCATTGCCTCCGATCAAGGGACTCACTGCACAGTAAATGAAGCCCATGACTAAGCCAGTCACATTGAGAGCCTTCAAGCCCATGCTCATGGAATCTTCTGGTCTTACTATGTTTCTAATCCTTCTGATGTAGCTGGGTTGATAGAATGATGGAACGGTCCTTGAAAAACAGAATTACAGGGCCAATCCTCTCAGGGTCGGGGCAATATTCTCCAGTGGCCAATAAATGGCGTTGCTTCTCCAAACCCAAGATTCCCTGGTCCAGGAACCAAGGGGTGGTAAAGGGCATGGCACCGCTCATTCTTACTTCGAGTGATCCACTTGCAGCGCTTTCACATCCCGTCCCATCACCCTAACCCAGTGCTCTTCAGTTCTGGAGGCCCTAGTGCAAAAGGGAAGAATACTTCAACGCGGAGACTCGGCAGAGTGAGCTGGCAATTAAGAGTATCTTCTTGGGGGGGGGGGGAGTATCTTCTGGCATTATTGGAACTTTAATGTTGTAGTAGTTATGCACTGGGCTGAAAACTGCATGGTTGACAGTTTAAAACCATTAGCATCTCTTCAGGAGAAAGACTGGCCTTGCTACTCCCATAGCAGTTACAGAAACCCCAAGGGGGTCACTATGAGTCCGCATCGACTCCATGGCAGTGAGGGGTTTTGTTTGTTTGTTTGACTTTCTGGATATTTTGGCTTCCCGTGCCTCTGGATCAATAGGCAAATAACGGTCTTCCTATACTGAGTAGTGTGATGGACCCTGATTACCAAGGGGCATTGGATTGGTATTACACAATGGTGATAAAGAATCATATCTCTAGAATCCAGACTTCTTAGGTCATTTCTTCATGCTAGCATGCCCTGTGATTAAGTCAATGATCAACAACTGCAACCCAGTCTGTGACTACTATTGGCCCAGACCCTTCAAGATATGAAGGTTTTATCTTCCCACAAGGTAAAGGACCACACCTAGCCGAGGTGCTTGCTGAGAGCAAAAGGAAGACAGGTGGGTGATGGACAAAGTCTGTTTTACATAGCAGCTATAGCCATGTGATCAGTTGCAGAGATGAGGACTGTAATTGACTCTATTGTCTCATCTTTGTATGTGTGGATCAAATTTTTTTGTCTTGTTCATTGATAAAATATAAGATGTAAATGGATTAGGGTGGTTTCATTTATATCATGTTATGTACAGTGTATGCTTTTATTATTTTGTTTGTTTAAGGAGATTTGTGTAGGTGCCAAATTGACAAGGAGTGAACTGGCTGCACCTGTAAGAAGATACAGGTGGAGCACAGTCTCCCACTGAAGTCACAACCAGATGACTTCCTCCTTGGTATCCATAAAATGAGATGCTGCAAAGAACATTCTCCTTTCTTACTGGTGTGAATTCTTCATCTTTAGCATCTGCCTCTGACTTCTTGAATTCCTGCCTTCCTAGTTTCCCATCCCTAGGTAGCCATCTGGGGAACTCTAACATCTGATCTGCCTATTTGACTCTGTCTCCACCAGCCTGTGGCTTTCCAGCTTTCTGGTCTCCTGGTTTTCCAGCTTCCTAGCCCCAGGCAGCCAGCTTAATATCTTACACATGGACTTGAACCACTTGTATTTAATCTAGATGTTTGAACTTAAAAAATATCTATATATATACAAACTTCACTCTTTATACGTATATATAAATGTCACTGGCTTGATTCCTAGAGAACCCAGCCTAACAAAAAATAATTAAAACTAATTACACAGATGGATAGATAAATATGCCATGAAAAATATTGCAAAATGTAAAGAACAAGTATAAAAATAGTTGGTACACCTACAAAGCTTACTATACAATTCTTTCAAATTTTCTGTATGTTTGAAAACATCTTTTGATGAAGAGACTAAGATGTAAATGCAATTTAGTTGTAAATATAATTTCTGTCTCCACTGATCCTAGGACTTAAAACCATGGCCATACTTAATCTTAAGGAAGGTTAGAAAAGGTTCTTTAGAAAAGCTAAGATTTGGAGATTCCTTTTCTGAAGAAGAGAAGAGAAATGTGAGTAAATTTGGAGCTTATTGTCTCTTACCTATTTCCTGGGGCATCATAAAAGCTAAATAATAAATAGTGGGGTTTTCTATTCAAGCAAGGAAACAATGGCCACCTTTACTCAGGAAGGAGTGCTCTTTCAAACCTCCTGAATCCTCGTCTGGGGTTGCGTTTAATGTTTTTGTCCCTGTTCAGCTTGCCTGCAGTTCTGTGGGAGCTCGTGGCTCCTCCTTCTCCTGTGGAACTGTGATTGTCTCCAGGTCCACACCATCTAGCTGAGGGGTTAGCTTTTGTAGACTATTGAGGCCTTATTTTTCCATGTATTTAATCTAAAAACTGTTTCCTTATGGCACAGTTTTCAAGGCAGTGAACACTTTGAAATCACTGCAGTATTAAGGCTGCTGATTGTTCCATTATGTGTCCCATACGAAAGAGTTCTGCTCATCATGATTTCTTGTCATTGCTATCTCCATAGCCATGCCCTGTGAGGCAATGCAGGAAGGTCTAGACAAAGCAGAGTTTCAAGTGTTGACTTTGAATATAGGAAACTCCTTCCATCTGGTCCTGGGAGAATTGTCTCAGGGACCTTAAGACGATCAAATCCTGTAGGATGTGCGGAGGAAAAGCTGAAACTAGGCAACTCTCAGTGGATGAAAGGCAAGATAGGACTTTGTCTAAGAAGCCCCCAAGGGAAAACAGTCACAAAAACAACAAGAAAGATTTGTAAACAATAATACTGCTAAAGTAAACAAGGAGTGACCTTTAGTCACGGACAATTTTAATAAAGCATGCATCATTCCAAGGAGTAGGGAGAGCCAATTCAAATGTTGATGGGACTAATAAAAAAGTAGCATAGTCAATCTGAAGAAATTCCGCTTAAAGGAGAAGAGAGTGACAGCCGGAGGAGGAACGTGGAAAGTGTGGAGGCATTTCTATAGTGAGAACAACCTTAGTGTGATCGAGTGCTGATAGAAAATGCCCGAGAAGGAGGTAGATGTTAAAGATCTAGAAGAGAGAGAGAGAATTACTGCCAGAATGAGCTTGTTTAGAGTGCAAGAAAGTAGATTCCAGACAATCCGAGGACTGATTCACTTTAGGCAGGAGGGGCTGCTCTTATGTTGTGACAAGAGGGGAGGGTATGTCACGGTTGGGATGGTGTTCAGCCAACACAGAATAAGATTGTTACCTCTCTATTCCGTTGCAGTGATAAATAGCCAGTCTGCAGTCACACCCCAGAGGGGCTTCTTGTGATCTGCTACACTGTCTTTTCCCTGATAATTATCAACAAATTACAAGCATTCAAAAATTTTAATATGCCTACTAAACAGGGTCTCCCATGTTTAGGAATTTCTGAAATCAAATTCAAATCTTGCATTGGTTTCTGTTACATTTCTTTCCATCACATCTCCGTTCAGTTTTCAATTTGTCAAGGTCTCCTCTATATTGTAATTGAACACAGAACATATGGTTGATATATTTCAGCCTTGTGTCACATGCGTTAAAATATCCTCGGTATATCTTTATCCAAATAACTGTTTTGACTTTATTTTATTTTTACTTCAGTAACCCCTTAGGGAAGAAGAATTTGACTGGAGGCTTTGATATTAACTGATAAAGTCATTTGCTTCGCGGAGCCTTCCTAAATGGAATTAACTGTATTCATTTGTGGCTTGCAGTGTTTATGTTTTAGGGAAAGCAGGCTGTGAAAACTCTCACTTTCTCTGGGCTCATTCTCACAAATAGACGGATACTGTCACTTTTCAAAGCTTGTCCATCTGGAATGTATCACAAACGCGTTACTGGGACAGGGAAAGTTCCAGAAAGAGCCTCATTTTCTCCTAGAACTGTGAAATCGAGTGGTCTGGTTTTTTCCATGTTGTTGTAAATTGACAAGAGTGTAATATAAGCTACAATATTAACCATTTGCGGTAGCTATGACTGAATAATGTTTCTTTTAGGCCTGTTGGGCTGTGGTGGCATAATGGTTACATGCTTGACTGCAATCCTTGTGGTCAGTAGTTAGAAACCACTAGCCAGCTCTGGGGGAGAAAGAGGATTTTTCTCCCAGAAAGAGTTCCAATATCAGAAACTCACTGGGATAGTTCTGTCCTGTCCTATAAGGGTCTTGCTCTATGAGTTGAATTGACTTGATGGTGATGAGTTAGATTTTTTGTGTATGTGTGGTGGGGTGATGGGGTCCCGGGGGGGGCGGGGGGGGGATGGGACCATTTCAGGCTTATTTTCCTTTTATTTATCATTTACTCCAATTGTTAACTCCTGACAATCACATTTAGTCACCAAAACCAAATTTATCTGCTATTTTGGAAAGTTCTGAAACAAACAAGCACTTCTCTATGGGTTTCTTACAGATCCCCAATATACGAACAGATCACTTTCTACATTAAAATAATAATAATAATAAAAATAATCCGATTGTTTATGCCTGCTTACTTTACAGTTAATAGTTTGACCCAAAGGACTTAATTTGAAACAGACACTCATTATGTTATTTATTCATTTTTTTCTTACAGGTTTATTTATTAGTGATATCTATTGTAATAAGTCATATAATTATAGATGCTTGCATATGAAAAAAACAAAATTTCAAGTGTTAGTATATTTTAATAAATAGGATTTATAATAGCTTTTGCTTTGATGTTGGTAAATTCTAAGTAATTTCACCTAAAAAATAATTTTACCTAATTGTGTTTCATTCACCTTAAATGAAAGAAAAAAATGTCACTTACACAGGCCCTTTAGCACACCTTTTATCTTTCTTTGTTAGAGGAAATGAAAGCATCTTCCAAGAACAATGACTAGTAGTCAACTTCTTGAATTCCAAAGAGCCCCTGCACCTCTCTCCTCCCACCCTTCTCCCAGTGAGCTGAGGGAGTCCAGGACTTCTGCTGCCAGACTTTTCCGAGTGGTTTCGCTGCTTGGGTAACAGATTGCATCCTTGCAGAATGATTTTCCCTCTGTTGAAATTTAGTAGAGGAATGAATCCCCTATTGAGAGAGCCCCAGCTAATGTTGGGACCAAAAAGGGGTTGACAGTCTTCCTTGAAAATCAAATAGCCTTCCTCTGTGTGATGTGCTAAACTTTCTCCTGCCCTAGATGTTAACATACAGGTTTAGTCTTTAATTTCCTTTGTGTGAATAACAAGGAAATACTTCAGAGTTCAACTAGATAATGGTAGGTCAGTATAAGACATACAAATACATTCTAAATCTAAATCAGGGATGCTCCCTGGTAAATCAACTTTTATCCAATGTTTCCAAAGTCGCCATAGGCCAGAGTGTACTTTTCTGAATACACTTTAACTAGATAAACTTAGGCGTTTGTGGACTATTTATTTTATTACAAATCTAAGTTTTTAAGTAGAATATCTCAACTTTCCCTTTAGTCTTATGTTTTACAATGACACATTGAAGATGGACTTGTTTTTCAATTATTCTCACACTTAGAATATACGAGGCATTTGTAATTCATATAAAATGTACAGTTGAATATTCCTTAAATAGTCTAGAGTTAATCCTACTGTAAATCCTGAGCATGTTATAATAGCCATGCAGTGAGAGTGTTGTTAGTGTATTTATTATCCTTACCATTTCTTCTAATTCTTGATCTTCCTCAGGTAGGAAGGTGCAGTATAATGAAGATAATTAATATAAATAATGGGGTTATAAGCAACCTGAAAATAAGAAAAACAGGTTTGGTGTGTTTTTTTTCAGCTTTCTTCTTTTATAGCAGGTTATCTTATAGAGGTTCTTCCACACTTGTACCTGAGGAGAGACATTTTTACTTTTTTTTTTTTTTCAAAACAACATTTCATTTATTTGTCATTAGAAATAAATATTTCACAATCTATAATTACATATTGTTTTTGTGATTCATCACTATGCTCTAATTATGTTCCATTTGTAACAATGAAAATGCATCGTGCATATCAGATTTTACATGACAATTCATAACAGAGGCAAAATTATAGTTATGAAGTAGCAAAGAAAGCAATTTT
>NW_022109491.1:41999875-42007383 GCF_000313985.2 Echinops telfairi
GGATGCCGCATCTCGCCGTGGGGGCAGCCACACAGTCCTTTCTGTACACTGGGCCCTCCGAGCTGGGCCATCGTCCTCTGAGTTTGGTGGGCCCAGATATTTTTACTTTTGTTTAAAACTGACAATTAACTTTCAACAATCCTTAGCACTTTTAAGTTCCTTAAGGGCAAAATGCCTGCTTATGTGCCACACCCACATACAGGAAATAGGGAAATCTAATTATAAAAGAATGAGCTCCTGGTGGCAAAACAGTTAAGAACTCAACAACTGAAAATATATTGGCACGTCAAACCCACCTATGTGGCTCCTGAGGAGAAAGACCAGCTCATTCTCTGCTGTAAAGATCGCGGGTTCAGGACCCAATGGAGTCAGTTTTATTCTGTCACTTGGGCTCATTATGAGTCAAAATTGACCTTAGAGCATCTAAAAAGCATAAAGATAGATAGAGCGAGTCAACAAGAGCATCCTGATGGTGTAGTAATTACATGTGCACATACGGACTTCTAACTTCAAACCCAGCAGTTCAAAGCCACCTGCCATCCTGGTGCACTGGAAGAAAGTCAAGTCTTTCCAATGTCATAAGGATTTATAGTCTGAGGAGGTCTTTGGGCAGTTCTGCCTTGTCCTATAGAGTCGCTATGCGTGTGCATTAACTGATGGCAGTGAGATTGTTTTGATATATAGATAGAAGTGGACATAGACATAGATAGATATGTATATATATGCACATATATATACAACCACCTCTTTAAGCAAGAATTAATTTTACCTAAGATATAGAAGTTTTACAAATACTGAAGCCTCAAATCATATATTCCTAGTCTATTAGAACTGTGTATTTGATGTTTAAGGAGCATATTAGCATTAGAGACAATGCAATTATTTTCCATGACATTTTAAAAGTCCATTTTGGTATTACATATTATTCCACTCTAGTGAAAATTAGATCTACTCTGTTTTGATTTGGCATCCAACACTTGTTGGCTATGGCATGTGATGTAATTTTATGCTGCTCATGCACATTTAGGAGACTGATTTTTAGCAGTTGTTGCCTGAGACAAGTACAATTGAAACTAATTCCCATTGATCCAGATACATTTAGGGTTTATTTTAAAATTCTCTATAACTATGACACATGGACTATGGACACATTTGATCCATTTTACTAAGCATCATTACATGTATGTAATAGCATGGAAATGTTAATAATTATCCTTCTTTTCTTGGGCATCTTAGTCACTGCATACCTAAGGCTAATTCCTTTCCCAGATGCTGCTTTGTATGCCCAGCTGTTACAAATATATGCAGTTTACCAATGAAACGGAAAAAGTATATTTGGAACATTCTGCAGGCAGTCAGATATTTTTCCAGTAAGGCTAAAATAAATTTAATATCAAGGATAGTCTTTTGGTAACAGACTGGTTGGACCAACAGGTATAGCAGAATGCCTCAAGAAACTGTCAAGTGAGTATACCATTCCACTAAGCATTTCCATGTTAGCATATACTGTGTACTGCAAAGTGAATTTACTTTGAGTGTATAATCATTGTCTGCAGAATTTATAAGGATGGCTAATATCGAAAGCCTATTATTTAAGAAGATCAAGTTACATCCAATCATTTAGCCATATCTCTTTTAGCATCTAAATACGTTTTTTTCCCTTTCTGATTGTAGAATAGCTTTTTTTAGATATGCTCAACTTACAGTTTAAAAGACGTGGGTTCTGAGTTCTGGTAGCATCTATGACTGCCCTATGACTTGGAAAAATCTCCCAACATTTTCTAATTCTTCACTATCCTTAACTTCTCGATGCGTGATATAGAAATACCTGAATTTTAGTTATTGTGTGTGCTCAGCCTAAGAAAAATACTTTATGCATTTTAGCGACATTCTAAAACAGCGATATAACATTAGTGGCTTTTCAACTTTTCCTGAATATCACTTAATTATCTTTATGTCTATAGTTATTTCTGTAATTTATTTTATTTATTGGATGCCTGATTATTTGTAGGATTATTAGAAGAGCACTTGCATGACTTATTAACACTCTTTCTTCAGACAAACAAGTAGAACTTCTAATATGAATGTCAAATAATGTTCTGGAAATCAGAAAGTCATAGGTGTTTCAGGATTCCAAACTCCCTTACTATTGCCTGAAGAAAACAGATGAACTGGTGATGCTGGATGCTACTGAAAAACACTGCTGTGTAACAATCTGATCATCAATGTCGGTGGGATCTTGATGAGACTATATTGTTGTCATTTTAGATGGTACCAGACAGCAAATTATCCATTCGGGCCACATAGTCTATCTTTGGACATTTTTTTCAGCCATATTCTTAATAATATAGTGACTGAGATAGTTTCCTTTTGATTAACAATTCCCTCATTCTGTACGAAATTTAAAATTTGGGGGATATTTTTAGCATATGGCTTAACGACATGTTTTTTAAAACATGAACTCTCAAGAGAATTACAATATTATCTCAGGAAAATGATGTACTTGTCAAATGCTACACAAAAACAGAGTATTCTACAAGAGAGAAAGAAAACGTTAGGAGCTTTTGCTTCAGAGTTAAAGTTAGAAGCTGGAGATTAAAGCTTTGCCCTGTAATGGCCTTACAGAAATGACATCACTCGACTCCACCGCCGAAGGTCAATTCTTTCTTGACACAGTGATCACTCGTCCCATAGGAAACAAATTCTCCTTTCGGATTCCACCCACCCCACTGATTGCTTCTTTTGAACCTCTTTGCCATTGTACATTCAGATCACTGTCCGCCTTAATAATGAAGAGTCCTAGAGTTCAATCCTTGAGTTTAGTATGGCTTTATACGCTGATAAAGCACAATTCTTATATCTCCGACCGAAGCCGCTCCTCCGAAATGTAGTCTTATATTTCCAACTGTCTACTCAATATGTCCACTTAGATTTCTCCTAATCATCTACTACTTATTGTCTCCCAAACTGAATGTCTTATCTTCTTCTGGGCCTCAGGACCCTAAAAATACACACATACACCTTCTCTCCAAGTTTTTTTACATGATGCCTCATGCTTAACCCATCCTCCCAATATTTCAAAGTAATATCCTTGGTGTTTTCCTTGAATATCCCTTTCTCTACTTTTGATATTCACTCTCTCAGAAAATCTTGACCCTATCTTCAAAATACATGCCATATCTAACAGTGTCTCATTCATTATATGGCTTATTTTTCCAGTAGTCATCATTGTTTCTCAATTACATTACTGCTACATTTTCCTAATTTCCTTCAAGCTTCAGTTCTTACTCTACTACAGCTTATTCTCAACATTTCAGTCAGAGAAACTCTTGGGAAAAAACTAAGTCAGATTACATCACTCGCTGCTTAAAACCTTCTCAGTAGAGACTTCCCAACTTTACGTAAAAACTTTAATTTCTTGCAAAGCTCTCAGTGTCCTACTTTATTTCCTCCTCACCACTCCATCCTACCTTTGAGGGTCTTTTCATCTTTTCTTGCCTGAGAAACTATTCCTCCACCTCTACCCTCATACCATCTCCTTCAGATCTCTACTCAAAAGCCATCTTTGAAAGGGTGGCGTTCCCCAAAAACCCAATCTAAAATTTCATACTCATTTTTCTTTAAGGCATCATCCCATCAGAAGAGCCATCAATGGAGCATATTTGAAATCTCTGAAGTGACAGGCTAAGATCAGAGGCAAAAGTGGCTATGGTGTGGAGAAAATGGGACATTCCCGAGGAGCCAGGCCAAGACAAGGAGACCATGAGCTAGAACAATGAGCAGCACTGTGACTATGAAACTGAGATATAGCTAACATGACAAGACTGTGAGGCAGAGTAGTTGGCTGGCTTCCTGAAATAGAAGCTAAGAGATTATGTGACAGAGAGAATGAAGAACTAGAGGGAGATTTGTCTACTGGCTAAGGAGAAGCATTGCTGTGGACCAATGTACTCATACTATTCACTGATCCTGACTTGTAGTAACCCATTAACTTCCCTAATAAATCCCCTTCATCATGAGTATTGTCTGTGGGCCTTGCGTGGTCATCACATTGGATTATGAAGCCCAATAGAAAAGTAGAGTGTCATGGAAGAAATGGTTAGTGTCACAATAGGGTAAAGAAAGGTAAGAGATAAGGCAGGCATTAGAGCTTTTGTGGCATTATCCTTCAGTGAAGGTATTGGGCTGACTTTTCTTATGCTGGGGTATATTTTAGAGGATTATGGTTATTAGTGGAGTATATCATTGTAGTCACTAGAGATGAATGGTGATTCAACAAGACAAAAGAAATCCTTGTTATCAGAACTAGAATGCTTGACTACTGCTGCTGAGTGATCTAAAAGGGAGAGGTCACAGCAGGATGTCCTGGATAGAGTGGAAGAAAATTGTGGCTAAAAACTCAAAAAACAAAAGATCAAGTTTACTGCTCTGATCGAAACTTGTAGAACTCCCAAGCCTATGGTCTTTCAAAAGTACTCAAACTCACTGCCAACAGGTGGATTTTGACCCCTGGTGAAATGGAGTGGGGTGAAGCCGCCCCTGTGAATTTCTGAAACTGTGGATCTTTGCAGGAGTGCAGAGCCTCATCTTTCCCCCTTAAATTCTTTAAGCCACCCAGTTGGCTCAACTTAAAGCCAAACAATACATAAACCTATGAATGAACAATAACACCAAGGACGTATAAACACTCTCTAGAACCAACTAGGGAGCCCTGGTGGGATAGTGGTTATGAGTTGGTCACCTAACCACAAGGTTAGCAGTTCAAAACCACCAGCCACTCCACAGAAGACTGATGAGACATTCTACTCCTGTAGAAAGTTGCAGTCTCAGAACCCATAGAGGCAGTTCTACAGTGTATCAGGGGGTCACTATGAACCGGAATTGCCTCAATGGCAGTGAGTGAGAACCAGCCAAGCATAGGAAATCAAAGGGCAACATTTCTCCAGGGGTAAAGCTCAGAAGGCAGAAAGGGATAGGAAAGAAGGACAAATAGAAATGGTAAACCAAGGGGGGAATTAGGAAGAATGCTATTATATTGTCACTCCATGGTAAATGCTCAGGTGCTAGTTGAAAGGTTGGTGTTTCAATCCCATCTAGCCACTCTGCAGGAGAAAGACCTGGTAATCTGCTTCTATAGATTACAGCCTAAAAATGCCTATACAGTGAACCCTCATTTATCACGGTTAATCGGTTCTAGACCCTACCATGATAAATGAAATTCCGCGAAGTAGGATTTCTTATTTGTAAATTAAATATTTTCGTAGTTAGAGCATAGAGGACATGAAAAAACACCCTTTAGTCACCATTACACTCTTTTTACCCAATTTATTAAACGAAAAAGGGAAAATACAGTAAGACATTTTGGACATTACAATTATCATTTATTATTTATTATATTATTTATGGCATCTAGTTTACAGTCTTACATATTTCACATACAGTATTATTATACAGACTCTGTTTTTACTATGAACTTATTACGACTTGTCACGATGCACTTTGCTTCTTTGTTGAAAGTGAAAGTAGCCGTAGCACGGATGTTTTTTTCCTCTTTACGGATGGAGCGAACGGAAGACTCATTCAAGTCGAAATGGCGTGCAACCTCCACGATTTTCTTGCCATCTTTGATCATATCCAAAAGTTTTACCTTTTCCTGGATGGTGAGCATCTTCCTCTGGCGCTTATTTTTATTGTCAGTAGGCTTAGAAGAAGCAGCTCATTTAGGAGCCATCATAGGGATTAGATAAAATTTCTTTAAAATCTCAAACAATTACAGTACACTGTAAAAAAGCAAAAATGCATCTGATACGTAGCTCCGATGCGTAGTGATGCAGACAGAAGCGTGTACAGTATGAGCCAATCAGTGGCAGTAATGACAGAGCATGCGCTGTTACGCAAAAACCGCGATAGAGTGAAGCCGCGGAAGTCGAAGCGCGAAGTGGCGAGGGTTCACTGTAGTAGTCTTTTCTGCCATACAGAGTGGCTTGAAGGGAGCCATGCTGGCCTAATGTTTATGCATCGGGCTGCAATCTAAAAAGACTGCAGTTCAAAACTACCAGCAGCTCTTTGGAGAAAAATCAGACTTTCTACTCCTGTAAGGGTTGCAGTCTGAGCAACCCACAAGAGTGGTTTTGCTTGTCCTGGAGGATCACCATGCGCTGGAATAGACTCAGTGGCAGTTCCCTTTGAGAAGAGGAATTAGACACGGATGCCCATTATCACTACTCTTATTCAAAACGATTGTGCAGATGACAAAGGACCATGAAGTGTTTTGTTCTATTGTGCCTAGCATTGCTAGGGGTTGGAACCAAGTTAATGGCACCTACCACCAGCAATATTTAAAATTGTACTGTACTTGCCAGAGCAACAATACAATGAAAATCAAGTTTATCCACATAAAATAAGGGAAAAATAAAACTCTCTATTTGCATATGGGATGATCCTACACAAAAAAAGACCCTAAAGATTCCACACACAAAAAAACCCCAAAACCTGCTGGTACAAATAAGAAAAACTCAGCAACACTGCAAGGTAAGGATCAATACACATAAATCAATTGGGTTTCTCCACACAAACACAAACTACTCAGAAACGGAAAAGATGACAATTTACAATAACCCACAAATCAATAAAATGGTTACAGAAAAGACTTATACCTGAAAATTATAAAATATTACTCTATGAAACTAAGAGACCTTCAGAATTGAAAAATAATTCCCATGCTTATGGATTGGAAGTGAAAATGCCAACTCTATCTAGCATGCCTACAAACCCAATGCAATCCTTATCCAAATCCCAACCACATTCTTGCCTGATATAGAAAAACAAACAAGAGCAACAACAAATAACCAATTTCACATGGAAAAGGAAGAGGCCCTCTGTAGCTAAAATGATATTGAAGAACAACGCAGAAAGTATCCTCCTCCCCAACATCAAAACATGGTATACAGTTACTGTAATCAAAGCAGTTTGCTATTGGTTCAATTATAAACTATACATATATAGACTGGCAGTTTATGATTGGGGACTCTAATTTAAGCCCAGCCAGCTATGGACGACTGAATTTCAATAAAGGGTTAATATCCATTTAGTGAGGCAGAAACAGCCTCTTTAATAAATGGTGCTAGCATAAAGACTCATATGTTACACTTACAATTATAAAATTTTATAAAAAATAAGTCTTCCAGGGGGAAGACAATATAGGGAGAAAATTATGGATCCTAATCTTTTATAAACATAGGATACAGAACATTGCAGCAAATAGCCCACTATGTCACCAAGTCTCCTTAAAGTACTTACCAATAAACAAACAAACAATGAACTCACTGCTATCAAGTTGATTCTGACTCAAAGTGACCCTATAAGACAGGGTAGCACTGCTACTGAGGGTTTCCAAGACTATAAACTCTTTTTTTTTTTAAATCATTTTATTAGGGGCTCATACAACTCTTATCACAATCCATACATACATCAATTGTGTAAAGCACATTTGTACATTCATTGCCCTC
>NW_022109491.1:42013599-42047918 GCF_000313985.2 Echinops telfairi
ATCTTCGAATAAGTGCTATGGGGACTTGAAAAGAATGTGAACTTCTTTGTATTTGGATGAAACGCTCTATAAATATATATCAGGTCAAATTCTCTAATGGTCATGTTTAGATCTCTAGCTTCCTTGTTGAGTTTCTTTCCCTGTGATCTATCTTTCTCAGAGAGTGGTGTGTTGAACTCACCCACTATAATTGTTGAAGCTGTGATTTCTTTTTTTTTCATCTTTTGGAGTGTTTGATTGACATATTCCGCAGGTCTCTCATATGGGGAATATATGTTTATAATACTTAGTGGTTCTTTATCTACCATTCCCTTGAGCATTATATAGTGTCCCTCCTTATCTCTTTTTGGTTTGCACTTTGAGGTAAATTTTATCCGAGATTAGGATTGCAATCCCTGCTTTTTTTGTACTGCTGTTTGCTTGGTATGACTTTCTCCAACCTTTGATTCTCAGCCTATTTTTGTCTGTAGCCTTGAGATGTTTCTCCTGTAGGCAGCAGATTGATGGGTTGTGTTTTCTAAGCCAGTCTTCTAGTCTCAGTTTCTTAATGCCTGAGTTCAGGCCATTGATATTCAGGGTTACTATCTCCATCTGCGAACTCTGTGATGTCATCTTATACGTTTTGTGTTGGGTGTTTTCCTACTTTCCTTTCTCATTAGTGTGTTGTGCATTTGTGTGTGTGTATCATTCTTGGCTTCTTTCCATCCTTAAGCCAATGCTATCTTGGGGTCTGTTTTCTCTTTGTTGCCCTCTGGGTGAGGTTGTTCTATGTGGTGGTCTCTTATTTATGCTTGGTGAGAGTTGTTCTCCTGCCCATACTGGGTCGGCAAGGATCTTTTGTAGGGCTGGGTTTCTTCTAACATATTCTTTGAGTTTTTCCTTGTCTGGGAAGACTCTTACCTCTCCATCTATCCTGGTCAATAATTTGGCTGGGTTGAGTATTCTTGGGTTTGCGTTGTTTTCCTTCAATTTTTGGAATATGTTACTCCACTCTCTCGTCTTCTCCATAGTTTCTGCTGATAGGTCTGAGCATATTCTTATTTGGGAACCTTTATATGTGATTGCTTGCTTTTCCCTAGCTGCGCTCATGATTTTCTCCTTTTCCTCAAAGCTGCATAGTTTAACTGTTATGTGCCTTGGCGACTTCTTCTTGGGATTCAGTCTAGCTGGTGTTCTTTCAGTCTCCTGAATGGTTGCCTGGTTTTCATTCATTAAGCTAGGGAAGTTTTCCTTCAAGAATTCTCTCACTGTAACAAAGAGGAAGTGCTGAAATCCTGGTGGAGACTGAGCATGATAGTGGGACAGGAGGAGAATCAAGGGAAATAGAGGAAATAGCTGGGAGGCAAAGGGCATTTATAGAGGTCTAGATAAAGACATGTACATATGCAAAATATATTTATATGAGGATGGGGAAATAGATCTATGTGCCTATATTTATAGGTTCAGTATTAAGGTAGCAGAAGGACATTGGACCTCCACTCAAGTACTCCCTAAATGCAAGAATACTTTCTTCTATTAAATTGGCATTCTATGATGCTCACCTTCCCGACAAAACCGCAGAAGACAAAGTGGGTGAATAAGCAAATGTGGTGAAGAAAGCTGATGGTGCCTGGCTATCAAAAAGTATAGCGTCTGAGGTCTTAAAGGCTTGAAGGCAATCAAGTGACCATCAAGCTCAGAAGCAACAAAACCCACATGGAAGAAGCACACCAGCCTATGCAACCACGAGGTATCGAAGGGATCAGGTATAAGGCATCATCAGAACAAAAAATCTTACCATAGTGAATGATGGGGGGAGTGCGGAGTGGAGACCCAAAGCCCATGAGTAGGCCACTGGAGATCCCCTTGCAGAGGGGTCTCAGGGAGGAGATGAGCCAGTCAGGGTGTGATGTAACAATGATGAAAAATACAACTTTCCTCTAGTTCCTAAATGTTTCCTCCCCGCTCCCACTACCATTACTTGAATTCGACCTTGCAAGTCTGACTAGACCAGAGGATGTACAGTGGTAACTGAAAATACAGGGAATCCAGGGCAGATGAGCCCTACAGGACCAGTGGTGTGAGTGGTGAAACAGGAAGGGTAGAGGGAGAGTCAGTAGGAAAGAGGGAACCGTTTACAAGGAACTATATGTGACCTCCTCCCTGGGGGATGGACAACAGAAAAGTGGGTGAAGGGAGACGTCGGACAGGGCAAGATATGACAAAATAACAATTTATAAACTATCAAGGGCTGATGAGGGAGCGGATAGCAGGGAGGGCGGGGTAAAAATGAGGACCTAATGCTGGGGATTTAAGTGGAGAGAAAATGTTTTGAGAATGATGAGGGCAATGAATGTACAAATGCACTTTACGCAATTGATGTGTGTATGGATTGTGATAAGAGTTGTATTAGCCCCTAATAAAGTGATTTAAAAAAAATGTTGAAAAGCAAAAAAATAAAAATGTAACTCAAATTTCACTTATAGGTTTGTTCTTTCCAAGAAATTATCAAAATTTGATATAATTTTGATTAATAGTTATACCCTCAACTTGTATTTTCAAAGTTTAATGCAGCATTTAGTGAATGTTTGTTATTTGCTTGCATATATGAACAATAAAAAAATTCTGGATCTAAAAAAAAAAAAAAGAATTCTCTCACTATTGTTGCAGATGACTTCTTTGTTGTGTCTTCCTCCAGTATGCCAATAATTCTAATGTTGTTCCGCTTCATAGCACCAGACATAGCTCTTAGGTTTTCTTCAGCTTCTCTGATGATCTTATTGGATTCTTGTTCGCGTTTGTTGAAGTCTGCTAGGCTGTCCTCCAAGTCACTGATGTGCTTCTCTGATTCCTCCAGTCAATTCTCAAGCTCTGTGTTTCTGCTATTGGTTTTTGTTGTCTCCTCCCTAAGCTCCTGTACTTCCCTTTGGTGGATGGCATTTATCTCCTCTATCATTTCATCCTTTTTCGGTGTTGTTTCCCTCATATCCTGTATGACTCCAAGTAGCATTCTGAAAATTTCTTTCTGTGGCAGCTAAATGTGTGCTTCTTCTATGTATGTTGTTATGTTCAGGATATCTTCTGCCATTGCCTTTTGCTTATCCTGTTTTTTTGTTGAGGTGGTTGGGGCTGATGGCTGTTTGCATTGAATTGTTTTAGAGGAGCCAGGTGCCATAATCTAGGGAGTCTAAGAGCACTGGTTCTCTCTAGGAGACTTGTAGGAATGCTTCTTCGAACTGCCTACAGCTAATTATTACTATGGCATTAACCTACCCCTTTATCTTCCTATGGCTTCCCTATCAGGGGAGAGCCCCACAAGGCTGGTGGGTTGCCTGCTTTGGTGTTGTGGAGGTTGGGCAGAGGTTCCTGCAACAGCTTGGAATGGTAATGAGTGTTGGCCGAGCTGCCTTATGTGACTATAAACTCTTTATGGGAGTAGAAAGTCTCCTCTTTCTCTCCAGGAGTGCCTGGTGATTTCAAAATGCTAACACTGCAGTTGGCAGCCTAACACGTAACCAAGCCACCAGGGCTCTCTAAGTGCTCATAGGTGTGTGTAAATACAAATACGTTTGTGCAGGCACAATATATATTTTTAAGACATAAATATGGATACTTCTTAGACTTAACCTAGCACCTTACAGTATTGGCCTTCCAAGTTTAAAGTCTTAGAATCGTAGTTTTGTGGACAACTTGATCAATTGCATAACATTTAGTTTACACACACACACACACAAATATGTTTAGCGTCCTAGTGATATGATTGCTATCTGGAGTCTTGCAAGCTTTCAAGCAGCCATCCAAGACATCGATGCCAGGAGAAAAGCTGGTAGAAGGTGCCCAAAATCTCAGAGAAGAAACAAGTCTGTAGAAACTGCAACATCATCTACTCCGAGATCAGAACTAGATGGTTCCCAGCTACAACCACTGGCCACTCTGACAAAGGTCACAGCAATAGACCCTGAATAGAACTGGGAAAATATGGAGCAGAACTAAAATTAATATATTTTTAAAAGCCAAACTAACTAGAGTGATAGAAAATAGAGGATTATCTGAAATTACCACTCTAAGACAGTCTTTAAGCCTAAAACTGAGCCAAAATATTGGGATCACCACTTAGTCAACTAGCAGAGTGGCATACAAAATAAAGATAAGTAGCCTACTTAAAAATCATCAGTATAAGACTAAAAATTCAATAATTACTCAAATGCAAAGATGAAAAGATAAGGCTGCAGGGAACCTAGAGCATTCAAAAGGGAATAGAATGAATATAACTTGGAGATTCCGACACATCATGATAATTGTAATTAATATCACTGAACAATTAGTGTGGAAATTGTCAATTAGGAACCTAACTTGCCCTATAAACTTGCACCAAAAATCAATAAAATGTTTTTTAAAATCAATATGTCCAAAGTATATATTAAACATTTCATATGACTTAAATGTCAAGTTGTTAAAATTAGCACGTGGTTCTGAAACATGATATAGTCTTCTACTCTCTCATTTTTTAGTATACTTGGATTGATCTGAAGTGTATGAATGAACTTGATCACAACCCAAATCAAATGGACTTTGTGGTCAGAGATATTTTTTTTCCCAAACATTTTTCCTTTCATGATACAAATTTAATGGCCATAATCATTGCATGCATCAGCGCTGGTGACAATTATATAATTGCAAACATTGACTGTCATATGTGAATTCAAAGGGGATCCTTCTGAATTCCTGACTGAATTTTAAAAAGGTTATGGTAAATTCATGCCCAGTATTAGACTATTATATTTCTATGCATGCATTGATTTTTTTAAAGAACAGAAACCTATTTTGTTTGTTTGTTTCTGAATCTTTCCACAGAGCTTTCTATAGACTACTTTAACAGGTGAAATAACTTGTAAAGAAGAACAGTCATTTCTTTGTCATGGCCTGATTTTGCGTGAAGGTTTTCTAAATGCTAATTGATTCCAACCTCAGCTACTTTATCTGCTGCTTCAAATGCTGGCAGCTTATAGTCATCAACTGAATGACAGCTGTTTCTAAGCCCCTTTTTCCTGAAAAGAAAAAAAGAAATTAAATAAACCTTTTGCCTGCTAATCATTGACTTCTGAAGTGACAGTTGAAAAGTGCTCCGGTCTGAGTGTAAGGCAGGCTTGAATTGAAGACGTTGTCTACATCAACTGGGTGTTGAGTTTTGACTAGATA
Organism: Echinops telfairi; assembly: GCF_000313985.2. Lineage (NCBI taxonomy): Eukaryota > Metazoa > Chordata > Mammalia > Afrosoricida > Tenrecidae > Echinops > Echinops telfairi. Next base: position 42,018,778 of record NW_022109491.1, read on the forward strand.
TTTTTGAAGTGCTGATCTAAAGAGTGGCAGGCAACTGATGAGACCATTATCACAAGTGAGGATGTTGATAAGATGAATCATTAAAAGAGACTTCAAGTGTGTTCAATATCTACATTAGATAAGTTAAGAAAGTTGTGCAGTACACTTTTTTTAATAAGCAAGCATTTTACAAGCTGTTTTATGTTTTTCTCATTCAATTTAGTAATTCAATTCATAATAATAACTGTTATATTTTTCTTGATTACAGTGCTACATTTTGACAAACTGAATTCATTTATACTATGAGCTCAACTTCCACTTTTTTATAATCTTGACCATTTGGCTGATTCTACCTTTACCATGGTAAATTCTATATGAGAAATGTATTCTCATAGAATAAATATGTCTCTAGTGGAGTTTTGGTAGGTCTATTTAACCTTAATAAATCACAAGGGTCTAAATATTAATAGAGGATGTATTCCTTGATTTGTGTAAAATCATCTACTACTGAATGCTCTTTATCTATAAGGCTCCAGGTAGTATGTTGGTTACAGGTTTTATATGTTAAAATATGTAACCTAATGTACATACATACAACTTTTGTTGTATTGATGAAGTCAACTTTGATATGAGGACATAACATTATTTTAACATTATTGTCAATCAATTGTTTCTCTATAATACTGTAATATTGACTTCTGGTTTACAATTCTATGATTTTTAACTCAAGCACATGCATATATTTGTAGAGCTCCTGCCCAAATCAGAATACAGAATAGTTCCATGTCCCCCAAACTCCTCACACTTATCATTTCATATTCCTATTATCCTTCACCCATAATACCTGGCAATCACTGAAAAGATATTTTGTTGATATCAAAATACTTTCAAAAATTAATTGAAGTAGAAAAGGAGAAGGCAGAGATGGATGAAGAGAAAAGAAAATAGAAGGGAGAAAAAAGAAGGGGAAGGGAAAAGAAAATAAATTTGGGATGCAAACCACTACACCCTGATCAGGAATTTCATGTGTTGCCTGTGGCAGTAGCTTCAATGCATTTGTGTTTCCGCCCCCTCCTTTTTACCCCCGATATAAGATAGTGAAATTGTTGAAAAGGATGCATCAGCACCATCCTTTAAATTAGAAATCATCCAGTGGTGGCTTGAGGACTGAATTTGTCCCAATTATTCCTAGATCATGTTTTCTAGAATTTCCTATTGTTAACTTGACACCATTCCCATATTTCTACACTGCAATGCAGATGAGATCCAGGAACTATGTGCCTCAGGGTTTCCTTTCTTAAGTAGTTTGGTTCAATGTGCTCAGTGAAAGGAACTCTGTCTGGAACTGGAAAGCAGAGAGTTCTTGATGCGCTAGGGGTTCTTGCAAACAGATATGGAGACATGTTGGATTCCTTGTGGCTTCTGAGTAAAAATGATTAAGACCCGCTTGGTAGACTGTGGCTACTGGTAGAATCTTTTCAGAGATTCCTGATAATCAGGGAAACTTCCCATAAACCCTTGAGAACCACCCTTTTGTTGCATCAAGTTGGCATCTTCCTTCTTGTTCTGATTCTGGCTTTCTGGTATTTCCTGACACCATTCATCTTAGTTCACCCACATTTGTATAAATGGAACTCACTATATTACTGTTATAAACTATATATCTGGTATAAATCTTACTTACTATACTGTATTCCTATTTTCAATAGCCCTTTATTCCTGGAATATTCTACAGTGGATTTGTATTCCAGCCCAGCTCCAGACTTCTCAGTGGTGTTAAAGGAAAAATTTGCATTAGGTATCAGTATATAAAGATGGTGTTATTTCTATTTGAAACTATAATTTCCATTTGAAAAATCAGGAGGTCTAAAAATGGTGTACCCTCTCATTTCTGAAAGGTAATGGTGTTAGACTAGATTGTCTCATGCAGTGGTTCTCAACCTTCCTAATGCCACTACTCTTTAATACAGTTCTTCCTCTTGTGGTGACCCACCAACCATAAAATTATTTTCTTTTTCATTTTTAAATTATTTTCTTGGGGGCTCGTACAATTCTTATCACAATCCATACATACATCCATTGTGTCAAGCACATTTGTACATTTGTTGCCATCATCATTCTCAAAACATTTGCTTTCTACTTGAGCCCTTGGCATCAGCTCCTCATTTTTCCCCCTCCTTCCTCACCCCACTTCCCTCACAAACCCTTGATAATTTACAAATTATTATTATTTTGTCATGTCTTATATTGTCATTGCTACTTCATAACTGTAATTTTGCTACTGTTATGAATCGGGTGATCCCTGTGAAAGGGTCGTTTGACCCACTAAAGGGGTCGCGACCCACAGGTTGAGAACCACTGGTCTAGAGAAACAAGTCCAGTGACATTCACCTAAGTGTGAAAAAGAGTTTTACATCAAGAAGCAACTTTACATAAAGAAGTTGCCCCATCCCATTTCAACTGAAGTCCATAAGTCCAAGGTAAGGCGTACCATCTTCAGGCCCATGTAACTGCAGGCCAGATGATGCCAAAGGGTGAGGGCAGGAAGCAGGGAGACCCTATGTCAATCAGTGCAGGGTCCTGTGAATCCAAAGTTGGTAGAAGCATGACAGGACTCAGACAGCTCTCCAGGTTGGGCAACCCACATGAGTCACTCGTGGCAGCAGACACAAAGTCCCAGTGAAGTTCCAGCAAGGAGGAAGGCTAAGTGGTAGAGAGAGACAGTTCCCAGAGTCCTTTACTCTCATACAAAAGTTACACCCCAAGAAGGTGTTCTCAAGCTACACTTTCATTGACATATTTTGCTCCGCCTCTACCTGGCAGGATCTAGTTAACATAATCCCTAACGACCACAATTACTTTCCCTTTTGAACTCTCTACTTCACCACCCAGCATCCTTCAAAATTAATATTCCCCACCTGGACTTTTCAGCCTTTGCATTTATGGCCCTCCTTCTCTGAAGTATCTTACTCTTAAACTAAGAAGCTAGATTGAGCTCAAGAAATACTTATTAAAGGCTTACCAGCAGCCAAATACTTCCTAGGAACATGTGGGTAAGTGGAGAATAAACACATAAATACATTTTTACAGATTTTATTTTAGAGGAGACTCGTCATTGACCTTTCAACTATGATTGATGAATTTTATCTGTTTTTATATTTCATAAAATGTAAACTACATTTTACATTGCGCTAGAGCAATGTAAGTTTTTTTTTCCAACTATAGAAAATTTTCTAAATGTATGTGATTAGATTATTTTTATTAACATTTTCATACATGAACATTTAAATACCAATGTATAATACTATTTAAATAAAAAACATAATTTCTGTTTAATGTATTAACAATTAAAATATAGCCATAATTTATTAGAATTGCAGAATAGAAATATAAAGCTTATTTTACTTAACATTTCTCCTGCTTGACATTGTCCGAAGCAAATAGCATATAATTTTCAAAGCATATTTTTTATATTGTGTTAGCTCTTATTTTAAATATATATATATATATATATATATATATATATATATACATAATAATAATAAGCCATGGATGACTGTAAAATCAACATATGTCAGTTTTCTTTCTTCCAGGCAAAAAAGTCTTCTCAGTATGGAGAAAAGTAATGATGGTAGATATGTTTATAGAGGTAGAAGAAATTATGCTTCTTATGGATATTCATAGATACTCCTTCTTTGATTTAATGTGTTCACATTTGTTGATTTTAAATTCACTTACTCAATTTGATATGATCCTTTTAAAATGGTAGATAATACATAATAACTTATGTTCTCCCCCAATTGCTAAGGAAAATAGAAGCAGCATGTACTTTGCTTGCTATCTCCTGTTAAAGTCAATTTTATAATAATTTATTATGTTTATGTATGTTTACCTGGGATCTTTAAAAGTTGTGGGAAAAATAGAACTAAAAGATAATGAAATTTTTCTTGAGTGTTTTCGAAGAATGCTAATATATACACCTGTCATTGAGTTGATTCTGGCTAATAGCAAGCTTGTAGGGCAGAGCAGAACTGCCTCGTGTGTGTGTGTCTGTGTGTGTGTGTGTGTGTGTGTGTGTGTGTGTGTGTGTGGTGTGTGTGTACAAAGTGGACATTTACATTTATGATTTGGACAAGTCAGAAATTGTACACAGTTGATCTCTTCCATATGGCAAGATATCTAGTAGCTGGATCCTTGACTGAATGCATTTCTTTTCTCATAAACATTTCTTTCTGCATGCCTTAGAGTGGGTCATCTCTTAGAGTTGGTGGGAGTTCCCTTTTAAAGCAGCTCTCAAATTCACGGTGAAAGCAGGGAAGCAGTGTGTATCACCTCAAACCCAAACTAAACCAGCCTCACTGGCATCAGGTTGATTTCCACGCGTAGCCGTGATATAGGGCAGAGCAGAACCACTCCTTGGGCTTCTGAGGCTAAAACTTCACAGTGCAGACGGCCTCATCTTTCTCCCACTGGGTGGCTGCAGTGTTTGAATGACTGCGCTGCACAGCCCAGCTCTCGATGCACGGTGTCACCAGGGCTTCTTTCTGTAATTACAAACTCACAAGATTCTAGGTGTTCCCTTTAAAAATTGCAGTGTACTCAATAATAATAATAAATCTTGCTTTGTTACAGTGGTAAAGTGAATAATTAGGAAACTTCGGAAGACAAACATGGATTCAATTTTGTCTTTGACTTTGGCTCTGTGCCCTTGTCTAAGAACGACAAACTCCCCGTGTTAATTTCCCTTTTGTAAATGGGAATGCTAGTAATTATGTCCATACAAGGCTGCTGGAAGGATTAACACCATCATTCAAATTGAAGGTCTAAATTGCTTGATTCATAGTTAGTAAGTAACTAAACCCACAAGGGGAGTTCTACTGTTTCTTATAAGGCCTTTATGCGTCAGAACCATCTTAAGGGTAGTGAGTTTGATTTTGAGAGGTAATTAATAATAATATAGATTTATACATGTAAGTAAGGCATTTGTTCTCAAAATTGAGTGTGCATCAGAATCCCCTATAACAAGAGGTCTTGTTAAAGCACAGCTGGCTGGGACAAATCTATGGAGTTCTAATTCACTAAATCTATGATGGGACTCAACAAATTTAATTTCTTACAAATTTCCAAATAATACTGATGCTACTGACCCTTGAAGCACATATTGAGAACCATTGGATAAACCATTCATATTCTCAACTATTGTTCTTGGGCCAGTAAGGTCATAGAAAATAACGGGAGTAAAAGGATGAGGTCCTTTGGAATTGGATAATGTTAATAACACTGAACAAGCCCAAGGACTACTTCATAGGATACAATAGCCTAAATGAATTAATAATCATAAAGATGAGTGAGTCCATACAACATTTTGTTTTCTTGTAAAGTGGTCATATAAATGGGATCTTACTTGCTGACAAATAGCAAGAAAAACACCTCATACTTTTAACTGAAACCAAATGTTCCCTTTGGTTCCAGGATGATGATGATGATGATGATGATGATGTGTGTGTGTGTGTAAAGATTGAAGTTGTCAAGGATTTTGTCTTACTTGGTTCTATAAGCAATGTTCACAGAAGCAGCAGTCAAGAGATTAAATGATGCATTGCATTGGATAAATCTGCTGTACAAAACCTCTTTTAAGTGTTGACAAGCAGACATGTTTCTTTGAGGATTACGGTGTGCTTGACCCAAGCCATACTCTTCAATTTCCTCATTATACGTGTGAAAATTGGACATTGGAAAAGGAAGACTGTAGAAGAATCGGCGCACCTTCATTATAGTGCTTGTGATGAGTACTGAGTGTACCAGGGACTGCCAAAAGAATAAACAAATTTATCTTAGAAGTAAAGCCAGAGTCCTCCTTAGAGGCAAGACTTGTGAGACATTGATGCAAATACATTGGCTATGCTGTCAGGAGAGACCAGTTCCACAAGAAGGACATCAGGCTGAGTAAAGTATTGGGCAGTGTGAAAGAGAGAGACCTGCAACAAGATGGAGTGACACAGCGGCCACATCAAGGGGCTCCCACGTAAGAACAAGTATGAGGATGGCACAGGACTAGTGGTGCTGGGTTCAGTTGTACACAGGGTGACTATAGTCAGAACAGACTCGATGACACATGACCACACACACACACACACACACACACACACACAGAGTCTTTAGGCTCCAAAGTCAAATGTGTTCACATGTAAAGTGATTAACTTTTCAAAAATATTCATTAGATATGCTAAAAAATTTTAACCCAAATTAAAGTTCAATATAGAAATTACACATTTTTATTTAGGAAGAAATGATAAGGTATAATGTTAAGCAGCATGCTGCTTTTACTTGCTGAGTGTTCCTGAAGCATTCCTTTTCTTCCGTTTCAAAGGTAGCATTTTATTGTTGATTTTCCGTTAAGTGTTCAAATGTGACTTAGAGGTCAAATTTACACGGACTTGATGGATTTTCAGAAATCATTTATACTATGATTTCAGGTCACTATTAGTTTCAGTTAAAGCATCAAGCTAGCAGTGAACAAAAAGTATTGCTGATATTATGGCAAGCAGATTGCTTGGTAAAGCAGGATTCTCTTTGGACTGTCCTCTTAAAGATAATAACAAATATGAGTGGTTCATTGATTAATTCATTTTGTTCCCCTCTATTTCTTTTTGAATGCCTACACTTTGGAAAGGATAATGCTAGAAATAAGTTTATATGCAAATTTACGTTTTGTTTAGAGACTGCTGTAATAGGTATCATTTCGTGAGAGTGTGTATAACATACCCAGCAGTTAACACTATTTCTTAACTTCCAAGATTCATGTCAAGTTTTCATTATTATTTACACTTTATCCTTATTTATCTAAAGTACAGAAAGACTGAAGAATTTGACGAAGGTCATAGGGTTAGTTGTGATTTCAACTAAATTGTGCATACAAAAAATATATTTTCTTTCATATTAATACCATGTTGTACTTCTTCTATACAATATTACTGACATTTTTAGAAAAAAATATTTGCAAAGATTATTACTATTTACTTAGGTCATTTCTACTTAGAAATTATCTTTGTGCTCATTATTATAACATTGGAAGTAATACATATAATCCAAATATTTTAAACTCAGCACTATTAACACTTGTGTAAATTATTTACCCAATCTCAGTCTCAAGTGCTTTATAGGATTTCGTTAGTTTTAACAAGGTACTGAATGTAAAGTTTTTAGTGGGCAGCTCAACAAACAGTTGCTCCATTGGGTTACTCTGGACTTCTGAACTGCCTCTAGACTTAAGTTTCTCCCCTGAGAGGAGTGCTTGAAGTTCTGAGGCAATCAGCCTCTGACTTTCATAACATATTTGCTTTTCCTTCGAGCTGTTTCAGGGCCTGTTTGAGGAAGACTGTTTTAGTGGGGGCTTCAGTCCAAGAACATCTATAGCTTTAGGCTGGAGTTTTCACACTTGGAAGCAATGAAAGACTAATGGTAGTCTGCAAACATATGTCTCTAGTTTTTGTTCAGGAGACCTCCTCAAGTTCAAAGTCAGAGGGATGAGACACTTCCAATATATCTTCTTCTAGAGTCTAGAGCTAAGTGGAATATAAGAAAACACAGTAAATTCAACCGTAGTTGTCAGATGCTGTTAAATCCGTTCCAACTCCTAGTGAACCTATGTAAAATAGAGTAAAGCAGCCCTGAAAAATGAAGAGTTGATGTCATTGAATGATGTTGCTGCCCACCGACTACCCAAAACTATCAGATTTCTGTATATATCGATGAAGGTCAGTTCACACATGAGTGCTGAGGATGCCAACTGGAACAATACAAAGGTAGAGCTTTCATTTCATAGTGATCTGTAGTGCTCAGGAATGGATTAGCTCTGGATTCATGATTGCTAACAAGGAGGTCAGAAAACAGGTGCCAAGTCCCTAAACATTAAAATGAAGTCCTCAAATAAAATGTCTGGTCCTAGAGGGCAGATTAAAAGTCATGGAAACAGAAGCAAAAACCCGGTTGCTAGTAAACTGCTCCACAGCAAGACTTAACTCTTCTTCAAGCTTGGTAGACCTCATCATCTCTAGTATTTTCTCTGCCATCAGACTTGGTGGTATAGCGGTTAGGAGTTGGGTTGGGAACTGCAGGGTTGGCATTTTGAAACCATCAGCAGATCCTTGGGAGAAAGACTGGGCTTTCTACTCCAATGAACAGTTACAGTCTTGAAAACACGCAAAGGGGTCACTACGAGTCAGCATTGACTCCATGGCTGTGATTTGGATTCTTTAGAGTACTTTTCTATGATCGATATGTAAGGGCTGCTTGGAACATTGTGCTAAGAAGGATTATGAGACTCTATCAAATCAGTAATAAAGGATGATTCCTTGATTAATGATATTTTTATTAGCAATAAGTAAGGGAGGGAAGGTTCTATACTTGTCACATATCTGCCATTACTGATTAAACCTTAGAAGTAGTACTGTTAGACTTAATAAAACATAGGTCTTGAATCAGGGTAACATAACCCCAGTTAATGTAAGTAAAGTAACACAAGAAACTGATTTCTCCTTCACAGCTCTTTCAGAGCATTTTCATATTTATTAAGTTCATAAAATTATGGCATGCTTTTGTGCTAAGATAACCACTCTGGCTTTCCTGAAAGGAAGAAAGTCCTTTGGCATGAGTTTCCCTGCTTCCCTGTCTCTCTCTTTAAGTTAAAGCTTTTCTGTAATTTTAGGTTGCTGAGAATTTTGTTTTAAATTAGTTTATTTCTTATTAACTATTTCACCAACATACAATTCACATACCATATATTTCAATAGTTCAATCACAGTCATAAGAGCTGTACAACCATAGCCACAATCCATTTAAGAATGTGTCTTCTTCCTTGTGCCCTTTCTTCGCTCCCCATTTCCCATCAGCCTCCCCTGGATCTATTGATCCAATTGTTGCCCCTAGAGGTTTAACTAATCTGGGTTTCACATACAGAAAAACATACAAAATCAAGACATCCTATAAACAAGTGGCTCTTTATCTCCTAATGTCTCTTATCTTCTCCTATCTTTCCTATTGTGGTATTTTTTTTTTCATTATGGAGGATAAAGCTTTGGCCCTTCCTTTTAAAGCTGACTTAGTTCTTTTATCCAAGCCCATTTGTCAAACATTAAGAAAAAATAAATGATGTGGAGAAATAAGATTTCCTTGAAAGTGCATTCGCAATCTCAGAGGCTTTCCCATGCCATGCTGCCCTCCCCAATGTCTGTAAATTGCTAGTGGGAATAATTTTCACAAATTACTATTTTTCTCTGTTTCACATTAATTTTCCTCTGTCATCAAGCTATCAGATTTCAGTCAAATTCAGAGCAAACAAAATTCAACTTCTTAGTTCCAGTCTCCTGCTGAGCAAGTCTCACATTTGTCCGATTTTATTTGATTACATGAGTTGGAATTTAGAGTTAAGTATAAAGATTGTAACAATGAACAATAACATCTTGTAATGTTACCATTCAAATGGTTCAAATAAAATGTACTGCTAATCTGTGATTAAAATTGAGTTCTGGATTTGAGTGGTAAATTCTATGCTCCAAAAACAAACGAAACAACCTCACAGCTACCTAGTTCATTCTGGCTCATAGTGACTACAGTATAGGGTAGAACAGCCCTGGAGCTTCCAAGATGTAACTGTTTAGGGGAGTAGAAAGCCCTGTCATTCTCCCATGAAGCAGCTGGTGGTCTGGAACTGCTGACTTTTCGGATTGCAGCCCAACTTGTAACCACTCCACCCAGCGCTCCTTATGCTCAGAAGACATCTTAAATATTACACTTCCAGTTTATTTGAAATTGAGATTCTCAGCTGTGGTTAAATCTTCTGAACTTGTTTCTAACTTGACTTTATGTATAAAATAATTTATTACTTTTTAAGTAGCTAGTGCCAGTACTATTTGATTTCAAAGGCAACCTACATATTTCATTAGCAACTCACATGGTTCTGATGAAATGTTTTCTCACTTATTTGTATAATCATTCTTAGCTCAGTCCCATTGTATTTGCTGTATCTTTATTATTAGAGATAATCAGCGCAAGCACTTTTTTCCCCATCTAATATATGGTTATATTCATGTTTATATTGTGAGTTGGTTATTGTCCAAAAGAGGGAAACAATCCCTATATCTAAGTGCCCAGAAAAACTGGCCAGGAACAAATTTAAGAGATGTTATTTTAATATATTTGGTGGCTTATGGATAAGAAAAGTAATGCTTCTTCCAGCTGGTTTAATGTTAACTTTGGCCGTGTTTGCATAACAAATGGTACTTAAAGATACATGATGCATCCAATGAGATACTTGTTGCATATAGCTTCATAAACCTATCCTGCCCCTCAAGTTCTACTTTGTAAAACTGATATGAAATTGTATGAATTTAAGTCCAATAGTCATGCCACAAAATAATTGGAAACTTTACAAACAAACAAAATAGAAATGTGAAGCTATTGTTTTTCAACCTATTCTCTGTCTAGTTCAACATATTTTTAAATTCCAGATTTCTAATCTTTCTTCAAAGAATTCTCTTTTTACTTCCCCCAAACCAAACTCATTGCCATCAAACCATCAGCATAGCATAGTGACCCTGTAAGGTAGGGTAGCGTTTTCCCTGGACATTTCCAAGACGGTACCTTTTCATGGGAGTAAAAAGCCCTGCCTTTCTCTTCACTTCACACCTTTTCAAAATGGCAGTCTTGAAAATCTTTGAGTTTGGAAAAGAAATAAGTCTGTAGGGGTAATATCAAGGAGGTAGGAAAGATGGGGTATGATTTCTCAATGAAATTATTGCAGTAAACTCTTGTTACCTTAGAAGAATGAGCAGCTTCATTGTGATGGCAAAATAATAGAAATAACACTCAGTGAAATTTTACTAGGCTTTTCTCACCAATGCAGTTCTCAATTTTCTTAAAATTCTTCTTATTCGCCACTATGATCATCCTTAGTCTCTTGAGAAGCTCTGTCAATATTACCCTATTGGATCCTCAACATTCAGTTGCCATGACCTTTTGAGCTGACCTCTCTGCCTTGAATTTTACTAGCCCTGCAGATTTCCTTCCCAGCCACTCTTTTGATGGGGCTTTTTTGGGGGGGGAGGTGTATAGAGGGCACCCTGGCAAGACTATGACAAGTGTACGAAGGGGTCTCCCCACCAAAATAAAATTGGAATTGCCCTGGGTGAAGCAGAGCTTTTGTAGTACACATTCACTACCACCACCAGCTCCCCGCCCCCACTAGGACAGCATCCAGTAACTCTCTGAGTTAGTGCACCCAGTGGTGTCGCCTGGGAATGTTCGCTCTAGTCATAGTGAATTTTTTTTGCAAAAAACAGTTTCACTCAAATTTCATTTTTTGTGATGGCTGATTTAAGAGAATAGTGTGCAGCTGTGAAATTGTTTCCTACTTGGGAAAAATGCCAAAAACTATTGTGATGTTGAACACATCTTACAAGGACAGCAGTATGGGAAAAACTCAAGTGCATGAGTGGTTTTCTTGTTTAAAAAGAGATGAAATGTTGACTGGTGACAAACCTTGTTCTAGATATCCACTACTTGTAGTGCATTAACACCTAGTCAGACTGTTAATCAAGCTTTCTATTTAGAGGTTCCGAAAAGAGTTTGTAACTGTGTATGACAAAAAAGTCCCGATTTGTGACAGAAAAGGGAATGGTTTTGCCACCACCACAATGCAACTGCTCACGCAGCCATCTCAGTGCACCAGTTTTGGGCAAAAACCATCATGGTTTTCCCAATAACCTGACTCACCTGACCTCGCTCCATGCGACTTTTTTTTGGTATCTGTGAATGAAGAATGTGGTAGTTACATAATCTGGTGTCAGCTTGAGACTATTAAGAGTGAAGGGGTAAGAGTTTAGCCTGTCAATCAGGTCACAGCTTGATGACCTCATTTGGAGGCACTGTGGAGATAAATAGCTCACTAGAGGCCAGACTGAGACTCTCTGTTTCATTTTCCTGTTGACAAACCATATGGAGACACACTGATGGAGCCAGAGCCCTAGAGTTGGAGGAGCCATGTGGAGACCCACACCAGCCCTGAGATGCTTCCATAAGACTTTTCACCCACTGGCCTGTGATCTTCCTGCTTTCAGCATTACTGCATGTGCTGCATGAGTGTGTAGAAGAGTTCATGGACTAGTATCAGACATGTGGGCTATTATTCAACTTACAGACTTTATTCGGACTGGGCTGGGAAGTTTTTTTGATATACAATTACTCTTTTATAGAAGTATTTCTTAGACACATATGAGTGTCTCTGCATTTGTTTCTCTAATTAACCCGGACTAACACAAAGCAGGACTAGAAAAGACAGTGATTTGATTATGTAGAAGAGGCGATGAAAAAAACGAGGGAGATACTGTCAGCCATTCAAACAAATGAGTTTGAAAAGTGTTTCCAAGAAAAAATTTTTTTTCCAAGAATGGAATCACAGATGTGACAAATGTAGTAAATGTGATGGAGAGTACTTTGAAGGTGATGAGGCTGTTTTGTAAAAATATTAAATGTATAGCTTTGACAAAAATCCATTTAGGAGGGGGGCTTATATTATTACTGAGAGAATTTATCTACAGTCATGACTTGATTGCAGAAGCATGCTTAAATATATCTTCTTTGGAATAAACCCATGTATATATGAAGTGGAATCCTAGTAACAATACTTTTTGACTTACCCATGTATATAGTGGTCTTGATCATCATCAATGTTTACCTTTTCCATCTCATTGTGTTTTTTTAACGGTTTATATTAATTTTTTACTGAGAATTAGGTAGGAATGGTTGAAATTTCAGAATCTAAGTCTGCATTCAACAGTTCAAAAACTCATCAATAACCACCGGGCCCTGTATTCCATATCACACCTGTTCCACCTCCACCCCTACCCTACTTGAGTTCCTTTTCCCCTCTTACAGAATCCCACCAAGTCAGTACCTTCTAGTCAGCCTTCTAGTCCACTGCTTCATCTTCCCACTTCTGCCCTCTCTCCCTTGGAAACCTCCAAAGAGTGTACTCTTTGGTATACAAGCCTTTGTTCTGGTTTTTATTCTTACAGGAGTGGTCTCATGCAATATTAGTCCTTTTGTGATTCATTAACTTCACTCAGCATGATGTTCTCCAGGTCCATCCAAGCTGTTTCATCATTGATGATCTTTATATAGCTCTGGTATTTACATTCAGGTTTTTGATTCATCTTGAGTTCATTTTTGCACGTAGGGTAAGATATGGGTCCTGTTTCATTCTTCTACATATGGAGATCCAGTTTTTCCAGCATCGTTTAAGAATAGACTCTCTTACCCATTTAATGTTTCTTGGTCCTTTGATGAAAATCAATTGTGTGTAGGGGAACAACTTATTTCTTGGGGTTCTGTTCATTTCCATGAATCCAATTAATGGAACTTGTCCAGTAGACCTAATATTGGACCAGTACCAGACTGTTTTGACTACTGTGGCAAGATAATAGGTTTTGAGGTTGGTTACTGAAAGGCCTACTATTTTGTTCTTCTTCTTAAGAAGTTTTTGCCTTATCTTGGGTCTCTTTCCCCTCTCTATAATGTTAGTAATTAAGTTTTCTATTTCTTTAACAAATGCAGTTGTTAGCTGTATTAGGCCTGCTTAATTAAAGAAACAAATCCAGTGACACTCATCTATGTGTAAGAAAGAGCTTTAGCTCAAGAATAATTATGTGTGACTAAAGCATCGCATCTCAGTTCAATTCCATCCACAAGTCTGATACGAGTGTATAAGTTCTCTACATATTCACTTACCCACATGCAATGATGCAGAATGTAGGAAGATCACAGTCTGGGATGGATGACATAAGTGATGCAGGAAAGTCTAAATATCCTCAGCCACTCATTTCTCAGATTTACCTAAAATTTTTTTAACTAGTTTTATTTTATTTTTTTTAATCATTTTACCTAAAATTTTTAGAATATGCTTCACCTCATTTAGAGTGTCTAGAAATTTCTGTTTTACAGTTTTGTAAAAGGAGAAAAGCTTCCATACTGGGCAGTCAATATCCGTGGCTCTTCACTACCCTATGACCTTATCCTCAACAAGCGTGACAGGTGACTAAGAACGTGAGCATGCTAAGGCACAGCCACCTCACCGAGCACACCAGATGTGTGTGGGACATGATCTGGTGGTGTGTAGCTTTGCGCCTTATGAGCACAAGGCCGTGGAGCTGCTCAAAGCCTCCAAGGACAAGCAGGTGGGGACACATTTGTGCCAAGAGAAAGAGAGAGGTTGCTGAGCAATCTGATGGCCTATTCATGCCCCCTACACACCCAATCACTGTGCCTTTACCCATGATAATAAAGCCTTTCCAGAAAAAAAATTAGTAAAAGGAGAAAAAATATTTGGATAAGCTTAAAATGAGCATTTAATATTTTACAGTAATTCACAGTTTTTATTGAATTATGCTATCTCTAGCTATTTTTATCTTACATTAAAATAAAAATCCATGTTAGCTTTAACTGATATAAATTAGTGCATGGTGTAAGGAAGTTGGAGAAAAAAACGCTGTGCTTGCTTGCCCTATAACCTAGTGGTTATCTCAGAGGTTTATTTAATGTGGCAAAGGGCAACAAACCCTGGCTTATAACATCTCTTCCAATGTAATCTCACCAACCAGATGCCTCTGACAAAAGGAAACCTGATATTATTTATACGTAGTTTTATATATGTGCATATGTATATATAATTCAGATATCGGATATAGATCCCCAGAAAAACTATATTACAGGTGGCAAAGACAAAATAGAGTGGAATTTTTCCCCTGCAATTTTTTCCCATGTCAATTGTCAGAATAAATTAATGCTCTTAGAAGCAGTCCTATTATCATGCCACTTTGTGCTTCTGCTTTTTAATAGTTTGGACTGTGAGTGCTAATTAGAAAAGTATCTGGGAAAGTTAATTGGGTGTGACACTAGTTAGTTGTGACTGAAAATTTAACCACCTTAATTGTACATTGTAGCTCAGATAAAGTAGTCTAGGCTCAGCAGGGTGGAGCATAACTGCTGATGAGTTATGTCTAAACCAGGCTGGGGAGAATCTGGGAGCATTGAGTGTGTCAGCGATTTATCATCCCTATAGTAGGGGATGACACCATTGTAGAGAACTTTTCTGGTTGTGGTTTTATACTGATAGTCAATCTTTTCTCTTTCTGTTGTCACTGGATCATTGGATTTATCATCTACTTGGTATCACCATCCATGTCATCTTTTATTTTGAATGGTGAATGATTTCATCACAGTATATAGCTAATTTTCAATCAATGATGTTTTAATCTATCCTTTCTTTGCTTTATTCTAAGCATATTGTGACATTCACCCTTGTCTACCTCTAAGGCATATCCAGTCTTTAAGTTGAAAACTACAAAATAGCTTTGGGACTAACTAGATCTTTCTATATCCTCTCTTCTTGAAGCTACCATTGAAATCATTTTTTTTAAAATTATTTTATTAGGGGCTCATGCAACTCTTATCACAATCCATACACACATCAATTGTGTAAAGTGCATTTGTACATTCATTGCCCTCATCATTCTCAAAACATTTTCTCTCCACTTAAATCCCCGGCATTAGGTCCTCATTTTTCCCCTCCCTCCCCGCTCCCCGAAATCATTTCGTGTCTTGCTGATAAGTATATGCGTCATCTTCTTTATTTCTAACTGCCAGCATGCAAGAAGATACAGATCAAGAAGATGCATGACAAGAATGCAGAAGCTGCAAAGGTTTATGTTTTAAAATATTTAATTTTTTACACATGACATTGAAATAGAATGAGATGATTTATACATACTTTTAAAAACCCTATTCTTAGATTGAGAAAATTTATCATTGTCTTTGGGTAAGTTCTGGAAAGGCCTAGCTTTTCAAACACTCATATGAGAAGGGATATATGAGATATTTCACCAATTTTCCTTCAAATATATATTTTGTGTCCTACTTCCAGAGAGGTTGAGAGGACAAATGATTGACTGATAAATTCTACATCAGTCTAAAGCAGGAAACCAAGATTTGTTCTTATACTGTCACTTAGACTTAGGTCTGTAAGGGGCTTAATTTGCCCAAATTCGCCCCTCAACCTACCACTGGAGATTTTGGAAGAGCTGCTGATTACACATGTTGTCCTCTTGTGTAAAGGCTAGACTTTCTCTCCCAGCTACTCCAAATCAATGCACAATCACACCCCAGTCAAAAAGCTCAACTGCTGCTCAGTTGGCCATTAATTCTACATTTCTATGCTCAGTCTAAACACCAATGGTTTTGAAATTGAGCTGAAGTCAAGATCACCTGAAGGACTTATTAAAATGCAGACTTCTGGATTCCCTCCTTCAAAACTCACATTAGGCAGATCTGGGTGGAACCTAAACATTTGCATTTCTAACAAGTTCCCAGGTTGTTAATGCTCTCATCTGGGGAGCACACCTAAGTACCATTGTGAAATCATCCTCTGGTTCCTTATTTCACACTTCATTGAACTAAGGCTGAATTTAGGCTGGTGTTGGTCTGGTGCTGTAAGAGATCATTGTTTATCCAAAGAGTTGCTTGCTCATATCGTTAGCTACTGTTGATCTGATTCCTGTGCAGGGTGATGCCGTTTGTGCAAAATAGATCTGTACCATCAGATTTTCCAGGCCATGAATACTGCTTATGAATACTGCTAGGGTTGCTTGGTGGGTGAGAGTTGCCAAACTTGGGGCTCATATTTCAGTGCTCAACGGTTAGTGCCTTCCCAGGACTGTCTTTGTCGCATGAACAAAGCTCCAGAGGGGGAGTATCATATGAGAACTTCCAACACTGATTGTTGTGATGCTTCTTAATTGTTTCTGCCACCCTTAACATTTCCCTTCATACATTCCAGCCCTCCCTCCCACCACCCATATCCCTTCTCGTTCCTCCAGTCTCCAAATGTAAGCAAACTAATATATAAACTCCAGTATACACAACGCCTAGAAGACAGGACCATCAGATTTGCTGAATTGCAGTGCCCTAGTGCTACCTCATTATGAAGCAATGTGAATAACGCCCCCTGGCATTGTGAAATGCTGTGTCATCGTTGAGTAGTACTGAGTACCAATACCTAGCAGCATGAATCCTCTGCAAGTGTTGCAACTTTCCTTCATTGGGTTGCCAGGCTGAATTGCGAACCCATTAATGGAATTACACAAATAAAGCAGAACTACAATCCCTTGGCTGACCTCCAAAACGCTACATCTAGAGAATGCATTTGTAATCATTGATTTACCGTCAGGAATAGCCTCACGCCTAGACCGGTCTAGACATTTCCTACATTCCCACCTTCAAGAAGCAAGACTAAGAAAACAGTGTCTTATTTGGTTACTTATGGGGAGGAAGTCTCCCTGATTCCACCCAGAGGTGTGTCTTGTCTGAGTTTCCTTTCCAAGGGTCTTAGGACAAAATGAATATAGAAGATAGCCGAAGACCGAGGTTCAACCCAGGCCTTCAGATTTAAATCAGCCACCTAAATTTACCCCTAAGCCCCCTGACTTTTCTCCAATGGTTGGGAAATATTGTTCATCCCTGCTTAGTAAATTCTCATCCTTGCATTATTCAGTATCTGTTGAAATAAGGTGTGTTATGTCACTGAGAGGGAAAATCCTCCCATAACAAAATTGCCCCACACGGTCTTATTCACTGGGGAGACCTATCAGGCTTTTATATCAAAGGATTTAGCAGGATGGGTAAGGTTCCTTGGTCAGCTTTGATAGCATGCCTGTGCTTTACACTATAAAGACAACGGGTTATAGTTGATTTTTCGAATATGGAGGGGAACGTGCTGAAATGAAGCAACAGATTGTCACAAAGAGGGACTTTGGTGAGAAAGGTAAATCCTTAGCCAACTTCCTACTAAAAAGACACTGTACAAGATCTCCAATCATCTTTCTTACACTTAAGAACTGAGGGCAAAGCCATGGAGTCTGGAGGAAATTCCAGAAATTTTGCCTCAAAATAATCTTTAAAACTTAATCCAAAAATATCCCCTGACGTCTCCTTAAAACCAAATGGCAATGGAATAAAGTTGACACTTTCAGGTTAGATGGAAACTTTAGCAGGCCCTGTATTTACGGTGTTGCAGAAAGAACGGTGAGGTTGGAGAAACAAAGCCCAAAATGTCATCAGTGTCCCGGAACAGCGCAAGTCGACTTGAATCGGTGTAGGTTTTTGCTATGGATATTCTTAATAGAAACAGCAAAGAATATTTTAATAAAACAATTAAAGGAAGGGGAAGCTTTTGTTTTCTCCTTATTTCGGGGCAGACATTTTACATAGATTGTGGGGGGGAAGAACATCTTATAGATGGGAATTTATGTGTCTTGGGATGGTTTCCTCTGTGACACTCTCTCATATTATTTAGTGACTTCTCTTTATCAATTACAATAGACTACAAAGACTACAATTTGGGATTCTGGCAGGGATGAATAGCTCATAAAATATACGAATATATCTCCATCACATTTCTGCCTGCTTAAATTTTTTTCTCCGAAGTTGGTTTGAAACAGTGCTATTCGTGCAAAATAGCTGCTGAGTTTTATTGTCAGGCTAATAACACCTGGCATCTTTATGTGCAAATGAAATATGAAGCTCTAAGTGAACACAGAAGAGACTCAGTTTTCACAGTGGTATACTTCATTCTCCATTGATGACACAGAGAGAAAATCTGTGATTGTGTCAGGACGTATGTTTACCAATACGCAACAATTAAGACTATTCATCACTTTGTGCACTTTGCTGATTTTCAGTTAACACAGCACTTTTTGAAAAATTATGATTAGTTCATATCAAGAACTGAGACAATTAGGGGTGAAATGGCCCTTAAAAACCACCTAGTCCAAAAACCTCAATTTGCAGATTGAAAGAACTGAGAACCAATGTCCATTTTGAGAAATGCTCAGCTATTAATGTGTTCAGAATCAAAGCTAGAATTCAGAGGTTCCATACCTTGCTCATGACACTTTTTAGCACTCCATATCATTCTTCAAGTTATGAATAAATTACTCAAATGCATGTCGAACATTTGGAGGTAATTATCTATGTTATGTTAATGATTTCAAAGTTATTCATTTTACATCATTCCAACATAAACGTTTTTTCAAATCTTCACAACTTTTTGTTTTGAATTAATTTTAGACTTACAGAAAACATGCTAAAATAGTACAAGTTTTTAATATTTATTTCATTCCCTCACTATTAATATCTTACACAAGAGCATAATTATCAATAAGAAATGACTTATTGTAATGAGTAAATTTCAGAACTTATTTGAATTTCACTAGTATTTTTTTTGTCCTGTTCCAGGATTCTATCCAGTATCCCACATTGCTTTTAGTTGCTATTTATTCTTAATTTCCTCCAGTCTGATCGTCTGTTTCAATATTACCTTGATGCTTTTGAAGAGGACAGTTATTTTAATTTGTTTGTTTTTTCTTCTGTGTTTTTCTCATGTTTGGAGCAAAGTTACAAACAGCTCTGAAGTCACAGGACATGATTGATTGTATGTTTTAACTTAATTAGTAACTGATAGCTTCTTTTTTGTGGTATATAAAATGACATTATATCTTATAATACAGTGTCTTCCAGTCAGTGCAATTATTTGTGTGTGATTTTAGTTCATTAACTATTAAAAATTCTACACTTTCTTCTTTCAGTTCAGTTCCATAACTACTTTGATAAAGAGGTGAATCTGTTTTATTTTTAATGAAGTAAAACCTGGTAAAGAGTAGAAGAGGAGAGTACTGATCAACAAGTATTCATGTACTTGAAACAGGCAGTGTCATGAATGAAATCACATGTTGGGTCAAGGGTGGGGGTTGAGAGACTCACATTCTAAACAACTTTCAAGTGATTTGTTCTATCTGATAAATAGGAAAAGCTATTTAAAATATAGGATATTTTAGGATATTGTGTACTTTCCTGAAGTCCTCAAATACTTTCAGAGTAACAGGAAGCTGCAAGAGAAAAAAGAAGTTATAATGAACAAGAGACCTGAAAATTCCAATCAAATAGAAAAATCTATAAAGATATCTTTATATATAAAAATCTATAAAGAGAATACTTTTTTTTTTTACTAGCCCATCTTCTCCAACTCTTCTTTTGTCAATGGACTTAAATACAGTTTTCCTCTCCATCTGTCCTTTCCTTGCCTCCTTCTCCTCTCCCTCCTCCTCTCCCTCTCCTGCCCAGTCTCCTCCATTTGCTTACTAGCCACATCACACTAAAGAATGAACCCTTCACTCCATAACCATAAACTTATGAAGCTTGGGAGAGGAATAGTCTAAGAAAAGCCCCAGAAGCTCTATTAACCAATTCATTTAAAATTTCACTCGGTGCTTTGGAAAGTCATTTATGAAAGATATAGTTAGCTACGAACCAACACCTTATCATTTGATCTTCATTTAGACCCATGCTAAAATTCTTGTTTTTACTGTTTTCTGTTTTTCTTTTCAACTAAGGTTTTTTTCTATTTTATTTTGTAATTGTTGTTAGCTTTTTTGATTCTTTGTTTTGATTTTTTTCTTCTGTATATGAAATGCCGGATGGTGAATCGATAGAAACAGTACCTGGATTAATGGTTTCCTGTGAGTAGGGAAAGGGAGGTTGTGGGGAAATGGGGAACTAATTACAAAGAGTAAAAGAAAGAAAATTTTTAAAAATGTGTTGTGGTAATGATAGCATTCTTCTCGATAAGATTGAACTATTGCATTGTATGATATATGGATTGTGTCCCAGTAAAACGATTTCTGTTTATAGTACAAGTTCAAGCATACCAACAATTGTGTGCATGCCACAGATTGGCCTGTTTCCTTCTGCTGTACTTTGCGTCAGTATGAATCAGAGCCCAGTTGGTAACAACTAGCAACTACACCGATATGTGTTAAAGACATATGAAAAAGTACATTGCTGATCACTCATTCATTTATCAATATTCTAGAGCCCTAACAAAGTACTAGCAAATTAAATTTGGAAATGTGCATAGAAAACAATGGTACTGCATCAATGTTAATTTTTACTTATTCTAGAAATACAGGATTCATTCAACACTAACAAAAATAGTAAATAAATTAACATGAACAGATTAGAGAGGATTATTGTATATAACTAAGTAGCAAGTCTGCTAAGTAAAAAGTGTGAGAAAGACATGAATATGAATATTTCTTCTTTTCTGACTTATTTAAAATAAAATTACTCACTATGGGGGAAAAAATAAATCACTCCATTGGAGAACAGCTCACCAAAATAAGCTCAGTGCATTGTGTAGGTAACATCTGGTCTTTCAGTAAATGAGGTTTTGGTGGGCAAAACTATTGAGACTATTGGGTAGTACCATGTCAATATCGAATTTTCAACTTGAGTGTGGATGTCAGTTTAGAGAATCTGAGTTCTTGCAAGCACCGAGAGCTTGTACAGTCTATTCTATTCTGCAGCTGTCAGAAATACCTTGTTCTGCCCTTCCTTTGTGCCTCCTCTCAATAATGCTATTGCTCAGAGGAAGGAGACCTGGGAACTGAAATTAATCATTGCTCCATTACGCAACTGGGGGACTTGGGTTTAGCTCAGGCTACTCAGATAGTTGGCTTCTGTAGCAACCTGGAGCCACAGGAAATCTGAGATTTAAACTTGTGAGCATTCAGTATTGACATGAAAAACGCCATTTGTGTTATTCTCAAACAGGCATGCTGATTATGTAATAACTTCCAACACCTTTTCCTGCTGGTAGGGAATTTTGATTGACATTTTATGGTCCTTATTATTCTTGAAAACAACACTGAAAATGCCATGACAAGCTCAGATGGAAATGTGAGCACATGGTCCTCAGCCTGCTGAACTAGGAAAAAAATGTATTTTTTATTCTTCCTGGAAGAAGATGGGGAAAAAAAGTGATTCACCTAGTCACATATATGCTTAATGACAAGACCTCCTTTTGTTGCTCTTTGGAGTTGAGAGGGGTAAGATTCAAATTTTGGACAATTTGGTCAAGTCTAGGTGCTAGGATGGGAGAAAGATTGGGCTTTCTACTCTGGTAAAGAGATATTGTGTCAAAATCCCACAGGGGCATTTCTACCCTCCTATAGAATTGCTGTGAGTTGGTATCAACTGGACAGCACTGAGTGTGAGGGTCCTTTGAGAGTCTTATTATTTATGAAGAAAATCTTAGTTTTAAAGTAGAGAATAAAATGAGTAAGACATCAATGGCTTTGTCAATATTTTCTTTACAGCAGTGATTTAGACTTTATTTGGCAACACTGAGGAAGAGGGAGTTCATAACAGTCTAGAGATGCAAGTGCAGCAGAAATTTGTATCCCATGAATGAAACGTTGATAGTTCTTTCTTCTTATATATGCAAAGCATTTTCAAGATGGAGTGGCATTTCAAACACTGATTTAAATTTTTAACTCCTCCAATTTCTTTCAGATTTTATATGACTAAAACATATAAAGGTTTAAAATACCATAAATGCTACTGCTTACAATGAAAATAATAGCTAAAATGTACTATTATAGGTATCTTTTAAGATTGTTGAGCCTGAACACGTAGCTTCTAGAACTGCTGGATGACATTTTGGTGTTGTTTGTTAAATCATCTTCAAAATAAAGTGGGGAATATACAAGCTTATGGTTTTTTTTCCCCCTAGTTGATTGCCCTTACCTCTGCATCCTGAAGAGGTAAGCACATATTCAAGCAGATCTGGGAAGACTTGGTACAGAAATTAAAACAAACAATCTTTTAAAAGTTATTCAAAGAAAATATATAATGGTTCATTGTTGTTTTCTCCAAATATTGAATATTGAGGACATGGTTTAGAAGTCACAGTACAGTTAGGCCAAAAAGATCATTTTTCTAGAAGCACAAATCCAGTTTGGCAAAGGTTAAGTTGTTTTTGATAAGCCTGTTTTCATGTAGAAATTACTATAAATGTGCAGCAGATGTTTGTTTTTAAGGAGCACACTTTTGATTGGTCAGCAAGACAAAAATGCACATGGTGACTGTTAAGAAGCACCTGGTATCAATTTAATAGAATGATATTCTATCCTCCCTCTGCTGTGGCCAGTCTGAGAAAAGAACCATAAATAGTTGAAGTTATACATTCACTATTCTTTGTGATATCCCAGAAATTGGTTCTTTATGGAATATATCAATAGCAACGCAATATATAATACCATTTATCACAGCTATGCCTCTTCCTCTTTTGCTGCTTCTTTCAATAATACCACTAACTTCATATTGAAATTGTTTTCAGCTTAAGTAAGACTGATTTTTATATATATAGGGGGTACTCCTCCCCCAAAAGCATTTTTTTCCCAAAGCTAT
Organism: Echinops telfairi; assembly: GCF_000313985.2. Taxonomy (NCBI): domain Eukaryota; kingdom Metazoa; phylum Chordata; class Mammalia; order Afrosoricida; family Tenrecidae; genus Echinops; species Echinops telfairi. The sequence goes on from NW_022109491.1 coordinate 42,042,112, forward strand.
GTATTTAAATATTTTTACAAAACAATCGTGTCACCTTCAAAGTACACTGAATTATACATAATACATTTGTCAAATCTGTGATTCCATTCTTGGAAACATTTTCAAACTCACCTGTTTGGATGGCTGACAGCATCTCCTTTGTTTTTTTTCTTCTTCACCTCGTCTATGTAGTCAAATCACTGTCCTTTCATGTCTCTCTTCCTTCACAGAAACACCAAGATGTCACATGGAGAGAGGTCAGGTGAGTGAGGCGTGAGGCAAGAGAGGCATGCTGGGTTTTTTGGCAAACACTGGCACCCTGAAATGGCTGCATGAGCAGCTACATTGCCGTGATGGCAAAACCAGTCCCCCATCTGCCACAAATCAGCCCTTTTTGTCACACACACTTATGCAATCTTCAGAGCCTCTAAATTGATTGATTAGCAATCTGACCCGGAGGAACAAACGCCAAATGCACTATGAGTAGACATTTTCATCTGTTCAAGAAGTTGACGGACATCCAGAAGAAGGTTTGCCATCAATTGACATTTCACCTTTTGTGAAATGAGAAATCCACTCACACACTTTTGTATAGCACTGTCCTTGTAAGCTGTGTTCAACAACAAAACAGTTTCTGTGCATTTTTCCCAAGAAGGAGACAAAATTTCTCTTTAATAGGCCATCACAACAATGAGGTTTCAGCGAAACTGCTTTTATGAAAACATTCACTGTGACCAGTCATTAAGAACTTGTAAGTTACATGGGATGGAGTAATTGATGATGAAACCAAAATCTTAGTGAGATCTAGCTTTTGTATAACTCTAGTTTTACACCTTATAAACAATGAAGCATTGATTGGTAGTATTTTAGATGGTGTTTTTAAAATAAACATTTCTTTACCTTTACATTGTATTTATTTTACATTTATAAATTGAGTTATGGCACATTGTTGAATATACTAATCTTGGGTGTATATACTTGTGTGAACACCCCAGAATGCTTCTCAGATTAACCTTTTCCCCTTAATAAGACCTCTTTAAAGATTTAAAGAGCAAGGATATTTACTTTGAGGACTAAGATGTGCCTGACTCAAAGCATGATGTTTTCAATCATGTCATATGCGTGTGAAAGTCGGACAATGACTAAGGAGGGATAGAGGAGAACGGATGCATTTGAATGAAGGTCCTGGCAAAGAACACTAAAAGGACCCTGAACTAACAGGAGAATGAAACAATCTGTCTCAGAGAAAGTGCAGTCAGAATGCTCCTTAGAAGTAAGGAAGACAAGCCCTCATCTCACCTACTTTGGATGAAATTTCAGGAGAAACCTGTACCTTGAAAAGGACCCCATACTTGGTAAAGTAAAAGGTCAGCAAAAAAGAGGAAGACCTTCAAAGTTATGGACTGACACAGTGGTTGTTACAGTGGGTTCAAGGATAATGGTCATTGTTCGAATGGCCTAGGAGCAGGCAGTGTTGGCTTCTATTCTGCATCGATTGGGTGTGAGTTGGAAGCATCTTGCAGGCACCTAACACCACCACTCCCACTCATTAGTTTTCATCTCAAACTTTATGTAAATGGATTGATACAATATGTTATCTTTTGTGTCTGACCTATTTTGTTTAACAAAGGAGTTCTGAGATCCCTTCATGTTATTTAATACACAAGCACGTTGTTCTTCTCGATACCATGTGTTGCCCCATTGTATGTATGTTGTAGTTTTTAGGTACCGTCAAGTCGGCTCTGACTCATAGCGACCATGTGCATCACAGAACTGAACACTGCACCGTCCTGAATCCCCCTCACAATCCTTCCTCTCCTCGGCCCATGGATGCAGCCACTGTGTCAGGCCATCTCATGGATGGCCTTCCTCTTTTTTGCAGCCCTTCCACTTTGCCAAACATGATGTCCTTCTCCGAGGACTGGTCTCTCCTGAAAACAGGTCCTAAATGTATAAGACCATGTCTTGCCATTCTGGCCTCTAAGAAGCACGCTGGCCTTACTTTTTCCAATACAGATTTGTTTGTCCTTTTATCAGTCAATGGTACTTTTAATATTCGTCTCCAGCACCAGAATTCAATGGTTTCTAATGCATCTATTCTTCTGTCATTTTCCTTATACAATGTCCAACTTTTACATACAGATGATGCATGTATATATATCAATGTTAAGTTGTTCATTCTCTGTTGACAGACAGTTGAATTTTCAATCTGTTTTATCTATTATGAATAAAACCACTCTGACATTTATGAACCTATCTTCTGGTGAGCAACTGCACCCACTATTAGGTATGTATCAGAAGTGCATTTGATGGGTCAAGGGGTAGGTACACACTTGGAACTTTTAGCCTTCTAGTACTGAGTATTTTTTCCCACGCTCTTCCACCTCTTTTGGAAAATGCCTGCCTACATTTTTGCCCGTGTGAATATTAGGCTGTCTCTTTCTTAATGTTGTGGCATTCCCTTATGTTTTAGATAGGAATCTCTTATCAGCGATAGCTTGTGAATATCATCTTAAGACTGTGTCTTGCTGTTTATGCTGTCCATCTTAACTTATCCTCACAATTATTGGCATGCATGCACTGAACTTTATTTTCTTTCCCTCTTGTTCTTTTCTAGTAACGAACAGTGTGTGGTACTTATATAATCATTTGTCAATTTAATAGAATTAAGAGTGAAAGGGTGAAATCTAACATGTCAATCAGGTCATAGCCAAGGGGGCCTCTGTGTGGGCATGGTCTCCTTCTGAGGATTCTGGGAACTCCAGTATTCCTCCTTGGAGATGGGAGACACACACTCTCTCGGCTCAATCTCTGGGAGACATTGCAGCTGACAAGACACATGGAGCTACACTAGTACCCTGAGCTGGAGAAGCTGCATGGAGACCCATGTCAGCGTTGAGATGCTTACAACATTATTGGATCTAAAAGACTTCCCACCCACTGGTCTGTGATATTCCTGCACTGGCATCATTGCATGTGTTTCATGAGTCTGAAGAGAACTTTATAGTTTCGTATTGGGCATATGGACTAATATCAGCCTTTTGGACTTAATCTGGACTAGGCTGGGGTATTTTCTCAATATTCAATTGTTCTTGAGTACAAAGCTCTGTTTTAGAGAATTATGAGTGTCTGTGAATTTGTTTCTCTAGTCAACACAGACTAACACACAGTTTTACTGGGACATAATCCATATATTATACAACGCAATAGTTCAAGCATATCAAGAAGAGTTATACAATCTTTACCTCAATAAACTTAAGAAGGCAAAGAATATCAGGAAAAACATTTACTTGTATTTTATTGACTATGCAAAGGTATTAAACTCTGTACCATAATAAACTATGGGTAGTCTTGAGAAAATTAATTCCAGAAAACCATTGTGCTCTTGCAGAATTTGTACATGAGTTGAAAGGCAGTTATGCAATCAGAACAAGAGAGGGCTGCATGGTATAAAGCCAGGAAAGGTGTGCTCCAGCAACACCTAATGGGTAGTGAGTGATGGGGGTGGCCCGGCCACTGGCGATGGGGCGTGGTTGTTATTCTTTAGTAACACTGATTTTCACATAAACACCTGGACAATAAGTAAGGCTGGGTGTAATCTCTATGTTTTGGGGTTTTCTGCCAATTAAGGACATTGTTTTATGGCATGTTTATATACCTATTTCCAAATGAAGAACAACTTACACCATGGTTAGGGAACTTTATGCAGATATATGTTTTTCTTTCTATGTTCATAAATTCTCTATTTCTAATTTCACACTCTTAGTGTTATATACATAGGTGCTTCAAAATAGTATACAAACATCATGAAAAGATTTACAGATGCATATATAATAGTGCGGTAGTTTCAGAACATCCTAAGAAACATATAATGATGTCAATGATTTTTCTTAAATCATTTTATTGGGGAGCGCTTACAAATCTTATAACAATTCATCATTCAATGGTATTAAGCACACTTGTACATATATTGCCATCAACAGTTTCAAAACAATTTCTTTCTACTTGAGCCCTCGGTATCAGCTCCTCTTTTTCCCCCTCTGTCTACCACCCTCCCACCCTCGTGAAACTGTGATCATTTATATACTATCTTTGTTCTTTCATGTCTTACACTGCTCGTTGTCTCCCTTCACCCACCTTTCTGTTATCTGCCCCCCTGTGGGGTGCTATATATCCAACCTTGTCATGGCTTTCCCCTTCCCCCCCCACCCCGCCGCTGCTCCCACCATCCCCCTACCCTCATGATATCACTACTCCCACCACTGTTCCTGAGGGGTTTATCTGTCCTGAATACCATGTATTGAGAGCTCTTTTCTTTACTAATGTATATATGTCTAGCCGGATTTGTAAGGTAGAACGGAGTCATGGTAGTGGGGGGACTGGGGGAGGAAGTATTCAGCAACTAGAAGACTAATGTATGTTTTGTGGGTGCTATACTGCACTCTGGTTGAAATGTCCTTTCCTTGTAACCATTCTGGAGCATGTCATTTTGTTTCCATTTGTTAGTTCTTCCTAAATATTTTAGAATTTTCTACAGATGGGCTTTGGGTCTCCACTCCAACCACCCTCTTTCCTCTCCATATAATTGTTTGTTTTAGATTTTTTGATACCTGATACCTGACCCTGTCAACACCTCCTGATCACACAGGCTGGTGTGCTTCTTCCACTTGGGCTTATTTGCTTCCATGCTAGATGACTGCTTGTCGAATATTTTCTATAGATAGAACTTCCAAATATCATGTGTTGTCACATGCTAACCCCCAAGCACAACCACTTGCCCAGTTCATGGAGAATGAGCAAGTCAGCTGCAGTGTTGCCCAAGATGAGAGAGATGAGTCTTCACCAAACCCGAAGGGAGAAATACATTCGACCAAAGCTCTGGAAGAATTTTCTCCTTCTGGTATCATCAGTAGGGACCCTATATATAGATCAGAACTGATTCAATGGTAATGGCTGGGTTTGGGGGCATTAAGTAGTATCTGTGCTTTACATAATGCTTACTGGTAACTATAGGTTTTCTATTGCTGCCCATTCCAACAATTTCCATACCAATTTCCATATGGACCTTGACCTTTCACTGCATAGTTAAATAGCAGAAGGCTGCTGAGCACACAAACAAACCCTCTACAGTTACTGAGTCAATTCCTCCGCAGTTACCTTATACTCAAACTTACTACCATCGAGTCAATTCTTACTCATAGTGACTCTGTAGGACAGAGTAGAACTGTCCCTCTGGGTTTCCAAAACAATAGCTTTACAGGAGTAGAAAGCCTCATCTTTCTCCCATGGAATAACTGGTGTTTTTGAACAGCTGACCTGTGGTTAGGGGACCAATGCAAAACCCCTTTTGCCACCCAAAGTACTCAATAGGCCAGAGTTAAACTGCTCCTTAGGATATCTTAGCAGAAGTCCTCTTTCTTGGCATTGATGTTCAGGAAGTAATAAGGGTGTGACTACAATGTGATCTTAAAAGGAGTCTTTCTTTTGCCTTAGGCATCTCTTTATAACCCTCATTACAGTTAATGGATGACTGAGTTTATGACAAAAGTGGAGTGTAATATAGATCACCTGAGGTTCCCTGTGGTTTCCTGGGGGGAAAGGAATTCCCACAAGTCCATTGTTACGCAATCTCTTAATTACAGCCTTTATCTTCTCAAAACATTCAAATTAGCCAAATAACTTGATTGCTTTTCTAAGTGCTGATTCTCTTAAGCCACATTGGCAGGACAGGTTAAAGTTTAGGGAAATAAAAGGACATGTTCTGTAATAGAGTTTTCACCTTAAGTTTTTGTCAAAAGGGTGAAGTGTATTTCAAACCTTTAAAAGTG
>NW_022109491.1:42048018-42088010 GCF_000313985.2 Echinops telfairi
CTTAACAAAGATCTCTCTGAGAGGGCAGGGTGTGTGTGTGGTGGTGGTACTTCTTGCTGGGGGAGGGATGAGGAGGAAGACTTGTTAAGTAAACTGCTTCTACTAAATGCTTCAGACTCCCTTCCATTTCCCTGACTTCCTAGGAACCCTAGAGGACCGTGGAAGCAAACCCTCAAAGGCAAAATTCAATGTGTCCTGTAAATATGCAAATTAACATTAGCCACTGAGTACGTTTTAGGACACTGTGGTATTTTTAGATGGTATGGCTACATAAAATACTGAATGGAATGAGTGACAGATTTGTCTAGAGCTCCTGCCTGAAAATGAAGAATGGTATTGATAACATCAGGCACTTAAATGTCTCATTCCCTGAAAAAAGCCACTGTAAGAAGCTTTGAAATTGTCATATGACCTGTTTAAAAGACAGGAAAACTTGATTTTTTTTTCTTTTACAGTATCATAATAGTGGCAGTTTTACCCCTAGTAGGAATGGTATTTCTTGCTGTGGGAATGATAATAGTACTTACTCAGTACAGTTCGACTATTGGTGAACATCAACAGTATGTTGCCCTTAATACTAAGTGCTCATGATTGTTATTTAGCACCATGTCCACATGCTTCACTCTGAATTCTTTTATACTATTCTGCAAAATTAAATGCATCTTAAGTGTGTAAATATTTTTACATCAATTTTATAGGTTTTAAGACCACATTACAGGATCTGAAAGCATTTCCATAAATATGATGAGCAGGGAAAATATGATCAGTGTGTTTCAGGATCTGAGGTGACTATTTTCAAAGGAGATGAAGTTTCAGAAGTTGTTGTAAAAGAATATTAAAAAGTGTATTCTATAGCTATATTTTGAATTATTAAGCAATTTTAGTTGTCTTCATTTGTCAAACACATAAAGAAATTGTGCATATACATGATATGTTCTAGATTATCTATTCTGTATTGTTCTAGATTATCTATTATGTAAGTATATGTTCTAGATTATCTATTATGTAAGTCTTCAAAATTATTTTTAATTTAATTACTTATGATTATGAGTTAAAATATATATATTAAATTCTCATGAGCAGCACTAGCCTGAATTTAGGGGGAAAAAATATTTGTAAGTATTCTGGAACAGGGAGAGATAGAGAATTCCCTTTCCAATTTGTTTTCAAAGGGTGGCACCTGTATTTTCTATTCTAGATCTGGGAAGATCTAAGCAATGGTGTCTTATAGGATTTTTTTTTTTAACCTTAAGAATAAGGTCTGAAAGTAATTACAATAAGAAATCCAAGATAGAGTAAAAGGAAATTGTGGAGCAAACTAAAAAATTTAAAAAACGAAAATCAAGCAAGAAAAAGCAGATTTTCTGATTGGATATAAACTTGAGAATCTAAGACACCTTTCAGGTTTGGAATCAACTCACCCCTGTTGCTCTAATTTAAGTCAAACAATAGGTAGTTAAGATAAACAACACTATCAGGGGCGTGTACTCCTCAGTATATACATAAAATAGTACTCAACCTACTTGCTGGTATTTTTTTTCATCTTAACTATATATTTTAACTAATTATGATCAACAATACTACATCAAAAGAAGACCCTCAGAAGTCCAGAAGGATAGGAAGGGAGGAGGAGTTGAAAATGTAAACACATGGAGGAAGTGGAAGAGTGCGGCTCCATTGTGAGGATTGCTCTCAATGTCAAGACGCAAAATGTGTACAAGATGCTAGATCCACGGAGAACCAATTTGCTCTACAAACTTAGTCAAGTAACAATTACTTATAAGAAAAAGTTTGTCATTAGCAGGGTAAAGACCCTGGAGGGCTCTTTCTCCACTCAAGTAAAAACAGCATGACAAGAGAAACATTCAGAAGGATAAAACTTCATTCAGGGAATAAAAAGAGGAACCTTGCAAGGCAATCAGCTCTCCACCAGCAGTTTCCCAGTACCAAACTTTTATATAATTATATACGCTAATGGGAAACTTGTAATAAAGCCTCGATGTAGAGTTTTCTGAAAGTGGAGAAGGGATTTACTGGAATGAGTTGGTTTATTAAGATAAAGTGCGCACACAATTGTTATCCAGGATGGAGGTGACCCTGAAGGCTTCTGGGATGCTGAACAGGACTCCTTGTGGGATGTTGCTGAGTTTGCAACCGTCTCCTCTGCAAGCAGCCTCCCTCCTGTCTGGCTTTATCTGGGGGGACAGTGGGCTTTTCACTGTGTATCTTTAGTACCTGATTTTCTAAGTAGCAACTTTAGAATAGTCTGAGAGGGTAGTTTTTCTCACTGTGCCTGTTTGTTTAGGATGTGGGATTTATCAGTTTTGTGTGGTTTTAATTTTCCTATGGATTATTTATTTCTACGATGAGCAAAGGGCTTATGGGGCTGCTCTGCTGTCTCAGTTTGAATTGCCAAAGTTGTAAGGTCTATGTATTTACTCAAAAACAAAGAGTAGTTGCTTAGGTTAACTTTGGACATCCCAATACCTCACAGAATTGGGGTTCTGATTTGGAACTTTATGGTCCTAGTTAGGTACAATTAGCTCTCCAAGGCACAACAATTCGTCTTTGTGATGGTTATATTTTATAGCAACTTGTTGCATGTGAATGTCTGGATGGAGTCTAACCTGTCAATCAGAGCAATGCTTAATGAAGTTTCCTTGGGGGGTCTGGCCCTGTAAAAATAGATGCTGCAGGGAACTTTTATCTCTCTGAATTTTCTTTGTCTTTCAACTTGCTAAAATCGTCTGGCTCATGGATGGCAGTCTCTGGATGTAGTTAGAACCCTGGGATGTCCTTGCTGCTCTTAGATCCATGTGACTCTGCACCCATCAACCTATGATCTCCCTGTTTTCCATTTGTCCTTCCTGCTTCATTGACTGGCAGCTTTATGAGTCTAGAGGGGGACTCCAGCTGGCATCTGACCCATGGACTTGAGTTGGATTGGGCTGGGCCACCTCCTTGATTAATTTCTTTCTTAATATAAAATTCTTACTTATACATATATGTCTTTCTGCCATCAAGTTGATGCTGACTCATAGTGACCCTATAGGACAGGGTAGAACTGCCCCTATGAGTTTCTGAGATGAACTCTTTACAGGAATAGAAAGCCTTGTTTTTCTTCTGTGGAGCAACTGGTAGTTTCAAACTGTTGACCTTGAAGTTAGCAGTCCAAGGTTTAACCACTATGCCACCAGGGCTCCTTATACATACATTAGTGTCAGTTTGTTTTTGCTTCTCTAGAAAACAAAGACTAACAGAGTCTTTATTCATCTGGAGCAACAAAGGAAGGAGAATCGGGAATAGGAGGAGAAAATTAAATGCGGGGCTAACTGCCTGCTTGAACAAGTACCTCTATTGCCAAGAGACCAGAAGAACTACATGGTGACCTGCTGTCAGGACGATCATTCTGAGAAAAGATTCTATAAGCAACTCCTGGTCAAAAGGGTGGGTGACACAAAAAGATTTTCAAATTCTTCTGACATCTAGATAGTCTGGAGTCATGGAAGCTAGAAGAACCCCAAAGCTTTTGCCGTGAGATAATTGTCAAATCCCATAATAGTTAGGTTTTATGTTAACTTGGGTGGGCCAGCATTCTCCCATGATATAATATGACATAATGTGGTCAACACCATGATGGGGTCTTTTGTGATGTAGCCAAGCAGTTGTGGGAATAATAGATGTCCTTAACCTGGTTACAGCCCTGGCACAATTGAGGGAGTTTTCAATCAGGTGTGGCCTATTCTTAGTATAAATTGACAGTGTGGAACCCAGCTCACTCTCACTTCTGGATTTGGATCCTGCATCAGGCTCCTGGACCTCCTTCTGTTGTATCACCTGCTGATCCCAGAAGCCACCAATTGACTGCCCACCTTGGATTCATTCAGCCAATCTCAGATTCATTCAGCATCACCAAGCTCTGTCTTCCTGTTTAGTCTTCTTGCTTCTGGTTGTCAGCCCGGCAGCCACCAGTCAGGAGAGACTCTCAGTTTACAGGTGACCCACGGACTTGAACCGAACGGGACTGATCCACTTTGACAACAACGCACACCACTTCTTGATAGAAACATCTTTGTATATACATACAAGCACACTGATTTTGCTTCCTTAGAGGACCCAGCTGGGCAGAAACTCGAAACCAAAATATTCCCAGAAATCTTATTAAAACTTCCCAATTGTGTACCTTAATTAGCAAGTAATGTCTGTCTTGAGTTATATTCTTTTTAAAGATTTGTTTATATGGGGTCAAATTAACTGAAGCAACTACAAAGATTAAATAGAAATGTTAAGGGGAAGTGAGTAAATGTTAATTAAGAAGGAACAACTTAGAAAAGGTGAGTAAGAATGGTTATATGACTTGATGAATAAGCTCAATGTCACTGAATTGTACATATAGACATTGTTCAACTGGTGTCTGATTTGGTGTATTTATTCTCAACAACAGCAAAAATAAAGCACATTCTTAAAAACCCATCATTATTATTATTTTAGTTTCTTTACTAAAGACAGCTTTTCAATTTGGGGCTGGGTCACCTGAGATTATGTTAATATCTGTCTAAAACAATAACAAGAGGAAAATTAGCTGACTTTACCGTTCAAAGTAGAGAGGATCCTATTTCCTTATTTTGTTCTGGGATCATTAAAACCCCTTATTTCAATTTGCATTTGATCTTACAAAGTTCTACATACCACTAGTATATCAAATGCCAGCAGGGTCACAAATGGTGAACAGATTTCAATAGAACTTCTAGACTAAGATAGACTGTGAAGAAAGGCCTGGTGATTCAATTAGGAAATTAGTCAATGAAAACCCTATGCATTCCAACAGAATATCGTTTGAGATAGTGTTTCAGGATGAGAAGGCAACAATGACCCCGAGCAGGCCATTCATCATAATGATGGAATAGAGCCATTCAGCATTTTATTATGTTGTACACGAGGTTACCAAGAATCGGAGTCGACTGGATGTCAATTTAACAACAACAACGATTTTAAAAACAAATAAATATCTCTGGGGACTTTGGTGAGCTGTGGTTTGACAAGTCCAGAAATGTTCTCAGATTGGGTTTTGACAAAGCGCTGCTGAATTAGGTATGGCAGAAAGTTACAGTGGTCGCTTTGGTTGGTCTACAATCTCACTTAAAGTTATCAATATTCAGCTGCAGAGAGAAGTTAGTATACCTATCAATCTATCAAAGTATATGAAAGTTGTTTTTTTCTTTCTTTTAAATATATTTGATGCTAGTATGTTTGTCCATGTACAGGCAGTGACCAAGAATGTGGGTGGGAGTGAGAGGAGGAGATTGCCATTTATTGGGTGGAGATACACAGTAAGTAACACAGTACTGGAATTACTCATCTGGAAAACCTACAAAAGGAAGGGATTTGCTTCTGAAAGAAAACTCTGTTGCGCCGTTTTACTCTGCATACCTGCTCTCTCCTTGAGTTGGGCTTTACCCAATGGAAATGAACAACAAGCAGCAGAGTGGTTGTTTCAAAGTTCCAGGTATTCCAGCATGCGTCTCTCAGAAATCATGTGTCAATTCTCGCAAGACCTGAAGCCATCACGCAGAAAACCTCAAGGCTCTTACTTCTTCAATTTCTAACTTTTAACACACAAAGGATTTTGCTAGTTAGGATTGGAGGAAACCCCTTGAACGTTACTGACAGCTACCAACCTGTAATCTATTACTTACATGCCTTGCTCTGAGATCTCTTTAAATCACAGGTGGGGGGTGGGTAAGAAGACATGACCGCACACCTGTCTTTTGAGATTGCCTGAACTGTCTTGGACAATTAAGAGAAGGTTCTAAAATTGTTGCCGTGTATGTAACTATCTGCCAGTGCCTCTGATCTTGGTTGGACAATTACAATAAGGTTTTAATTGTTGATATAAATAGAAACTAGGTAAAAAGAAAAACAGAAAGCAATTAGGTGTTTCAATCAGAGAGAGATTAAGAGAGTCTCTTGTAGAAATGTTGGTTTTGTGGTTTTTTTTCCAGCTCTTATTTAGTTTCTATGTGAAATCTCCCAGATGGTTGTAAAGCAGTTCCTTTTCCTGTGCATAGCTGTCCGCCAGTGCCTCTGCTGTTGACGACCAATGAGGAAGGAGAATGGCTTCAAACATCATTCAAGCAGGCCCTAATTTTCCTCAGACTTTAAGGGGTGCCAGTTCAAATGTATAAATTATAAAACATTGATTAAATTAGGGAAGATAGCTAGTTCTTTACCTCAGCCCTGTCTTAAGAATGGAGAGATATTGAGTTCGAAGGGAATTTTGGAGGCAAGCTTACAAAATCTGAAAAAATGAAGTTTTATATGTATTAGTGAACATCAAAATATTTTCTTGTGGTAACATTTAGTTGGGGGTCAACTGAAAACTGGGTACTAATATTTAAGATTTAATTATGTTAAGAAAAGTAATGAAAAGCAAACAGAAAAGAAAAAGATTTGCAAGTTTAGTGTGATGATTTAAAAACGTGTATTAAGTATGCTTATTCATGTACAAGCAGGATGGGAAATGGAGAGACTGAGACAGTTTTGTTTTCATTTGCCATTTGAACTGGCACCCCTTAAAGTCTGAGGAAAATTAGGGCCTGCTTGAATGACGTTTGAAGCCATTCTCCTTCCTCATTGGAGGTCAAAGGTAGAGGCACTGGCACACAGAGATATACAGGCCAAGGCACTACTTTACAACAACCTGGGAGATTTCACATAGAAACGAAGAACTGGAAAACCAACCAACCAACATTCCCACAGGAGGATCTCTTAATCTCTCTATGACTTAAATACTTAATTGCTTTCCGTTTTTCAAATTTAGCCAAGATGTGTCTTTAACTCTATCATGATTCTCACTTTCTTCTTCACTGCCGCTGTCACTCTTTCTCTGGAGACACAGTTAGGGTATTTCATGCAAATAGCGTTCACAAAAAGGGCAGTCAGGACTGTCTTAATGCAGTAGCACAAGCATACATGCTGTCTGAAGGAGAGCAGTGCTTATACCGAAGTGTCACCCCTTCGTGTCCTTGACAAGACTAACTCACTCTCTGCCCATTAAGTTTCCTCAAGTCGGAGTTTCAGTTCACAATGGGCAAAGTTATCAACACCAGACATAGTTCCTTATTTGAAGTTTGCTGTTCCATAGCGGGAAGTTTGGGCTTGGAGTCAATCAGCAGCCAAGGTATCACTGTATCTTAGGATTTGATCTCCTTTTTTGAGCCATTTTAAAGTTGTTTCCGTTTTTCATATTTTTTGCTTTCATTTTGATTGAGACTTTTCTTTGTTTTCTTTAGTCATTTTTGTTTGTTTGCTTCCTGTTTGAGTTTTGTATGATTTCCTGTATATGAATTTTAGGATAATTAGAGATGGTAACTGGATTCATAATTGCCTAGAGGCATGGCAGGGAAGGATGAGGAAATAGGGAGCTAACAACAGTGAGAATGAGAAGAAAATGTTCTGAAATCAATTGTGGTTATGATTACACATTCTTTTTTAATATGATTAATGATTGAATTGAATGATATGTGAAGTATATGCTAATAATACTAGTGAAAAAGGATATAAGAAAAAATAATTAAAGAAAAAGGATTGGGTTCATTTATCAATGTTCAAAGATATAGGTACACAATGAATAAACCATGGACAATGAATGGATCAGAATGGTTGTCAAAAACAAACAAACAAACAAACAAACCCCAAATGGTTGTCATTTGACCATTTATTCAATCATTCTTCCAATTGGGCTCCTGCAATGTGTCATGCCCTTTGATTTGGATGACCAAAGCATTGATGACCCCTACACTGACCATTGTAGTGGAGTTAGGGGAAATTGTGTCACAAATGGGTTGTGGGCCATCCCTGATGATTCTGTCTGAGAGGTGATACCAAAATGGCTATTTATAAATATTTTGTGCAATGTTTCAGGAGAAATGCATGCATTTAAAATAAAAACATTCCTATAGTTACTGATAACAATAAAATATTATTTGAAAGGTCTGATTACATATGTGCTTATACCTATAAGGTTAAGACTTCATGCTAATTTATTTTTGAACCTCCTAATGTGCTGCAGTTGGAGCTGTTATTATTATCCAATTAAAATGAAGATTTATTTGCATATAATTACATATTTTCATCTGCATGCTGAACAAAATGACATTTTCATTGCTGTCTGTGTTTTTGTAGTCAGTGTTTTTTTCAAATTTTCTCATGGTTCAGCTACAATATTGTACTAATTAATATGTGTGAACATAAATCAATAACTATTTAAAGACTGAATTAATAAAGTAAAAAATGGGGAAAAATGAAAAATCCAGGTACTAATAATATAGCTGTTGATGTTATAGTTCACCATAGAAAGGTTTTATAAAACAATTTTGTTGTGGTGAGGTGCCATCGAGCTTGCTCCCGCCCAGAACTACCAATGTACAACAGAAGAGGCTCTGCCTGGCCCTGTGCCACCTTCACACGTATTTCTATGCCCGAGCCTATGGTTGTAGCCACCGAGGCAGTCCAGCTCCACGGGGGCTTCCTCTCCTCCGCTGCCCCTCTGCTTTACTAACATGATCTCCCTCTCCAGTGACTGATCTCTCCTGACAGCCTATCCAAAGTCTTGCCATTTTTGCCTCTATGAAGCACTCTGACTGTACTTCTTCCAAAACAGATCAGTTTGTCCTTTCAGTTGTCCACGGTACTTTAAATATTCTTCAGAAGCACCACAACTCAAATGCATCATTTCTTCTTCGGTCCTCTTTATTCGGTGTCCACTTTTCACATACATATGAGGCAAATGAAAATACCATGGCTTGGATCAGGTGGCCCTAAGTCTTCAGAGTATCTTCCTTGCTTGTCAACCTTGTGAAGAGGTCTGGTGAAGCATATTTCCCTAATGCAACTCGTCTTTTGATCTCTGGACTGCTTCTTCCATGAGCTAAAAATGGTTCATTTGAGGTGACCTTATTGGCATGTGAAATAACAGTGATATAGCTTCCAGCATCACAGTAACACACAAGCCATCCCAGTACAACCAACTGACAGACAAGTGGTTCCTCCGGGTTTGTTGTTAGTATTCATATTTGCTAAGAAATAACACACTTAGCAATGTGCTACTATATTTATCACAGACTCTCCTTGATTAAGCCTGCTGGTGGAACTGTGTGGTAGTCATTGGACGGCTAACCATGGCAGGGGCTCAAACCCTCCAGCAGAAGAACAATGAGGCAGTCTGCACTCAGAAAGAAAACAGTCTCACAGACCCTACCTAGGGTCCCTGTGAGTGAGCACCGCCTAGACAGCACTGTGTAGGAAGCTAGTCTATGGTTACAATTGCTATTCAACATAGCTAAAGTTTTTGGGCTGCCTGATATGGGAGGAGACGCATGGGGGTGTGGGTGACACTGAAGTTACTGCACTGGGTGACCTTAGCCTTAGTCATGCCACTGGTTAGGTGTATGTAGGAGAGCCCTAGTAATGCCACTAGTTACAGGTATGTGGGAGGTGGAAACACTCCACCTTTACCATGTCATTAACATGTACCATTACTTTGTTAGTCTGGGTAGATTAAAGAAAGAAATTCATAGACATATGTATATAAGAAAGAGGTTTATATACAAGAGCAATTCAATATTGAAATATCCCAGCCCAGTCCAGGTCAAGTCCGTAAGTCCAATATTAGCCCATATGTCTGATACCAATCTATAAAGCCCTCTTCAGCCTCACAAAACATATGCCATGATGCTGAATGCAGGAGGATCACAGGCCAGTGGGTTGGAAGGCTTCTGGATCCAGTGGCATTGTAAGCATCTCAGCACTGGCAGGGGTCTCTATGTGACTTCTCCAGCTCCATAGGTCTGGTTGCATCAGGGTAGGTTCATGTGGATTCTCCAGCTCCCAGAGCATAGTGCCATGTGTCTTTTCAGTTGAGCATTTCCCAGGGAATGAGCCCAGAGAGTCTCCTGCCTCCAAGGAGGAAAACAGGAGTTTCCAGAATTCTCAGGAAAAGGCCATGCGCACACAGAGGCCTCATTGGCTATGACCTGATTGACAGACTAGACTCCACCCGTTCACTCTTAATCCTCTCAAGTTCCAAATTGACACCAGATTATGTAACTGCCAGAATTACTGAAGCCATGTAATGGAAAACAATTAATAATTTCTAGGAAGGTGGATTTATGCTCAGTTTCCTGAACTGAAATTTCTTCTTTACATAGGATTTTCACATCTGGAACAGTTTTTTTTGTTTCTTTGTTTATTTTAGCCAGATTGCAGCATTACAATATAAATTCTTTCTGACAAGATAAACAAAACTATCATCACTACCAGTAGATTTTGATGTTATAATGAATTTATTTATAAATTAATTAGAATATATATTATTATCTCATATCACTTGAAAGTAAGCAGATTTTATTGTTTAACACAAAATTTTAGTTGTTTTAATTTTAAAACATTTTTGCACATGTTTTAACTTAATGTCAAGAATTTACTATCACTGATAATTTTGCAGTAGACTGACATAGGTATTGACAAGTTGATTATTGAAATATGTAAAGTAATGTCATATACTTTTGTTGAACTTTACAGATTTAAATATATAAGAGAATTTAAGTAAATTACTTAACAGTATTCTTTTCTGAGATTAGATATTATAGAAGATTTTTTATAATGAAATAATAACCATGAGTTGGCATTAACCAGGATATACTTAATGAAATAAAATTATAAACAGAATTATTTTGAATTTTTAGACATGCATTTAGTTTATAAGTTCAGTGGCTAAGTGTACTAAAATATTTATAAATAATGGTTGCAAATTATAAGAGATGAAACATGGTAAGAAGTGGGAAATTGTGTTTCTTTCTATGGGTACTTTTGAAAATCAGATTTTAAAACACTCCCATTTTGGAAATTCTTCATAAAAGCAAGAATCTGAATTAAGCGCACATAAAGATGGATTTCTATCCTCTAATGCAGTGCGCTCTTCAAAAATAGCTTTCAGGTGGAATTTTAGTGATCTTTCACACTCTTCTAGAGAAGAGACTTTGTGAGTGTGTTTGTTCATGTTCTCTCTCTCTCTCTCTTTCTCTCTTGTATTTTGCCAGAAGCTGTCTGTTTCTTTCCTGAAGTCCAATAATTGAAGGCAATTTTGTGGAATGGTTTTAATTACCCAGAGCCAGTGGAATGTTTAACTGCCCCTTGCTGTTCGGTAACTTGTTTAGGTTGGGATTTTAGATGAATTCGGATTGCATTTAACCAGACGTTATCTCCTATGCTAATTTTGTGAAACAGAAATGTTATCCGGGAATGGCATTTGCTACCATATTTCGGTAAGCCTCCCTAGAATTTCATGGAAATGTGCTCCTTGAAAGTAAACAGTTTTATCACAGCCATCAATCCCCAACTATCCAAATGCATATATAAAATATTAACTAGGATTTTTACATTTTGTTCTTTGTAATAATTGATTCATATCAGAAAAAGTTATTTCTTATAAAGACATGTCATTACCCATCTGGCAGGAGATGATAAAATTGTAATAGTTCATATTGTGTCTAACCTTCACCAATTTACTGTCAGGCAGCCCAGGTAATAGAAAATAAAAGTTGTGATATATAATAAAAGAGAAAAAAATCTGAGCCAATAAAAGTCACTTGTAAAATAATTAAGTGATTCAGTCAGTAGGCAATTGAAGACTTGTTTCCATAACCGAGAGGTTTAGTGAAGATGCTGTAAGGTACATTGTTTGTACAGGTTGAACTTTAAAACATAAAAAGCTGAATACGCAAATATTAAAATAGAAAACATAAAGTATAAATAATATCTTTCTAAGAATCACTTGCCTTATCAAGTGATGCAGCATACACTTAAGATTTAAAAAAAAATAAAATTGGCTTTCTAATGTGATTAAAATGTGATGTAACTTTCAAAGTTTAGATTGCATGTATATTTTCAGAATAATCAGACACTTTTTGTTGAATCTCCAAACATGATTTTCCTCATCTATGGGGAAGAGAGGCCATGCAAACACTTGGTTCATGAACTGAATATGATGTATCTGTATCTATGTCTAATCATCCAGATCTTCAGCAAGGACAGCGTGCTTGCTAAAGCAGAGGGGCAGTGCAAAAGAGTGCATTGGCACAGTCGCTGCAACAGTGAGCTCAGGCATAAAAATGATTGTGGGGACAGTGCAGGGCCCTGCAGTGGGTTATTAGGTTGTGCATCAGGTTGCTGTGAGGTGGAACTGACTGGATGGCTCCTCACAATAACAGCAACACAGCATTTTATAATACAGTTGTAAATTTAAAACATACTCCAAATGGTGGAAATTAAGAAGTGATCTAAACAACACACACACACACACACACACACCCCAAACTCATTGCTATTAAATCTATTCCGGCTCATAGTGACCCTACAGAGTAGAACTACCCCTCTGTGTTTCCAAGACTATAATTCTTTAGGAGAGTAGAAAATCTCGTATTTTTTTCTGATAAATATCAATATATATTAGAAAATGTTTTAACTGAAAGATAATGAAAAATAAGATAATATCAAGACTGGTCAGATGGAGGTTAAAAAAGTACTTGAAAAGGTAACTGTAGCATTACTTGCATATGCTCAAAATAAAACCCAAACTCCCTACCTTGGAGTAAGTTCGGATGTAATTATGGTCTAAGAGAGAGGAGATCTGTCCCTGTGGGTTTCTAAGGCTGTGAGTTGTTACAGGAGCAGAATTGCTCATCGTTCTCACATGGGTTGGCTGCTGGTTTCCAACTGTTGACCTTGTTGTAAGTAGACCACTTTGTAACTCAGTATGCTACAAGAGTCCCCTATATATGTATAGACTAAGAATTTTAACAGGCTAAAATCAAGGACAATTTGTAGCAAAAGTAGAAGGAAGAAAATAAAAAAGAAAGAACAGAAATAAAAAATGGCTATTGCAAAAAATCTTTAGTGTTCTTATATGTCTTAAAGAAATTGAAACAATAATTAAAAACCATCCAACTAAGAATACTCCAGCCTACATGTCTTTGTTGGTGACTTTTCCCAAATTTTAAAGGAAGAATTTCTTTTTCACTTATACAATCTCCCAAACAATAGGAAAAGATATTACCTATCTCATTTTGTGAGATAAGCATTGTTTGATGACAAACTAAATACAAAAACTTTGTATGCAAAGTACATTTTAGGCCAGTTTATTTAGTAAAGAAAGATTTAAAAATTCTAAATAAAATTATTCTTATATTCTATCTATCATCTATCTATCTATCTATCTATCATCTATCTAATCTATCTACGGGCTTATGTTAAAAATAAATTTGAATTATCCTCAGGGTTTTCCTGCTGATATTAAATTTCTTCTCCATTGCCCCCTCACACCAAACCAAAAACCAATCTCACTACTATTGCACCAAGCTGGCTCACAGTGACCCACTGTGGGTTTCCAAGACTGTACCTCTTTACAGGAGTAGAAAGCTGAATTTTTCTCCCAAGGAGCTTCTGGTGGTTTCAGCTGCCAACCTCTCCAATAACAGCACAACATGTAACCACTACACCACCAAGGCCTGCCTCTTCCCACAGGAATAGTCAATTGATTACTGTGTGTACCCTATGGAGAAGTCTACATGTATAGTCACTATTTATGTTGCTTGTAGAAGGTATTTGCAATGAATAAGTTGTTAATCCTGCACAATTCTATCATGCAGTTTCTATAGCCAAGGCCATGGTTTTAAACACTGTTCCTGCTGTGATGCCTTGTGTGTTGCTGTGACACTGAAGGTGTGTCATTGGTATTTCAAATGGCAGCCAAGTCACCCAGCCAAAGTGAACAGGTTTCAGGAGAATTTCCAGAGTAAGCACAGACTACAACGAAGGAATTGACTATCCACTTCGGAGAAAGTAACCACTAAAAACGTTATGCAGAGAATCAAAACATGGTCAGATATTGAAGGACTAATGAATGGAAGCAGAACATGGTCAGAGTTAGTGTCAGAGGAAGGGGCCGTCAGCTTGTGAGGATCTGCCTTCTCAAAGTAGGGTTGACCAAGGTGACATGCATGGGCTAAGGCCTGTGGAATAAAGCCTTCAGGGCCCTCATTTGCTGAGAGGGCTCAACTCAAAAAGAGAAGAAACATCTGCAAACATCAATGATCACTGATTCCTTTGAATCGTGTGTTGATTAAAAAATAGTGAATGTACCAGGAGACCCCAGGAGAAGAAATAAATCTGTCTTGGAAGAAGTATAGCCAGAATCTTCCTTAGCAACCAAGATAGCAAGCATTCATCTCACATAATTTTGACATGTTATGAGAAGATATTAGTCCCCCATACCAATAATCTATAAAGTAATGATATATATCTGGATAGGCAAGATTGGATTGATAGCTGATGAAGTCAGAACCATAGAAAATGGATGTTTTGAAAGAGAGTACCTCAGTACACATCTAGTACTACAGATGTCAAATGAGCAGTTGATAAACTACCAAATCATGCCAAAGAGTGATTTTAAGAGTAGAACATTGAATACACAGTACTCAGGAATCTAGGTCTTCAATTTGCTTCTTTCTTTTGAGACCCACTATGTGAAGGATAAGAAAAGAGGCAGTACTGCATTCTGTCTTAATCGCTGTTTGTTCTTGACTGGATATAAGTACTGTTTAAATCTCTGTGACAATTTGCAGGATCCAATGGTCAAATACCTTGGGTTTAAAATACATTATTTACTATTCTTTTATCTTTAATTTGTTGTGTAATGCAACATGCTTTGCCTGTTTTCAATTTTTGTGAGATTTTCTGGTGGCATTGCTTTTTTGAGGACAGATGATAAAATATCCAGAACTATCAGGATTATTATTTTTTGGCTTTAACATCCTTATTGACATAACATTAAAATAAACCATTCCCATTAAGTCCGTTCTGACTCATAGTTGCACCATGTGTGCAAAGTGGAATTAGTCCATAAGGTTAAAGATCTAACTCTATTCCAAAGCACCTATGGGAGTTTGAACCAATCTTTCTGTTGAGGGACACCACCTGCATCATTATCAACTACCATTTACTTGTCCCTAGTGCATATTTGTTGTTCGTTGTTGTAGAATTAGCTTCCTCCTCATGGTGACCTTAGTTATGTACAAGGGAATAAAATGCTTCTTGTTCCTAAGCCATCACCATTATCATGCACAGATCTGATTGTTATTGGCTAATTTGTGGAAGTAGATCACAGACTTCTTTTCCTAGTCCATCTTAACCTCCAGGAGGTTATAGGTGTATGATCAAATCTATGCCTTCCCTATCTCAGTGCCACTGTGTCATTTCTGACTCATGGAGACCCTGCTGGACCGAGCAGAACTGGCCCTGTGGGTTTCCCAGCCTTCACTCTACACCTGCAGATCACCTCTTCATTCTCCCGTGGAGCAGCTAGTAGGTTCTGACCACACTCAGCTGATTACCATCCACTCCATTCCAACTCAGAATGGGTTCCCAGGACGATAGCTTCTTATGGGGGTAGAAAACGTCATCTTTATTCCTTGGAAGAGCTGCTGACTATTTGGACCTGGTGACCCTGTGCAGCAACTCACCACCGAACCCACTACAGGACCAGGGAGGGCACTTCTGCCTTCCCTACAGAAGGCGCACATCCCAACACTGCCCCCATGTGGTATATACCCAACTTGATCTCAGACCTGGGAGGAGGAAAGGCAAACCCAAACTAAACTCCCTGCTGGGAAAAGTAGCAAGGTTTAATGTGGGTGCAAACTGAAATCCCTTCAGGACCAGAGAGATATTCTAAAAGAGCAAAGGGGTGATAGTTAAACAACAGCAAATATATTGCCATAGTAACTGGAATTGGATCATTTGTCTCAGCACCCTGAAAACAATGTCACTCTGTGAATTCCAATTCATAGCACTGATAGAGGACAGATTAGAAGTGCCCCATAGATTTTCTAAACGTTTAATTCCATGTAAACAGATTGTCATATCTGTTTCTTGGTGGCTTTGAACCACTGGCCCATCTATAGCATCCACACACTTCACCTGGCTACTTCTGAAGACAATGAGAAGTGGCATTGAACTGGAAATTTCCCAAGGGGACCGGTCCTACTCAGCTCCAGTTAAGTATATCCATATAGGTTTTGAGGTCCACAGCTACCAGATTTTATTTTTTTATAAATCATTTTTTGGTGGCTCTTACAGCTCTTATAACAATCTATACATCAGTTGTATCAAGAACATTTGTACATATGTTGCCATCAATTTAAAAACATTTCTACTTCAACCCTTGGTATCAGCTCCTCTTTTTTTCCCTCCCTGCCTCACTCTGCCATCTCCCGAACCATTGATATATTGTAAATTATTATTTTCATATCTGATACCATGTACTGTCTCCCTACACCCACATTTCTGTTGTTCGTCCCAGCT
Organism: Echinops telfairi; assembly: GCF_000313985.2. NCBI lineage: Eukaryota > Metazoa > Chordata > Mammalia > Afrosoricida > Tenrecidae > Echinops > Echinops telfairi. Next base: position 42,064,438 of record NW_022109491.1, read on the forward strand.
GTCACATTTTTAAGTGACCTCTGAAATCTATCTTAAAAAATATGCAAACAATTCAATTAAAAACTAACAAGCACATAGTGCTTGTGCTAAGACGACGGACTAAAGAAAACAGATCTAAGGACTGTTTTAGCATTGACATAACTTCCAATTTAAGTAAGGGAAATAGGACACCTGATTTATATGACAGAGATATTAAAATTACTTAGCCCTACATGTATGCGTTTTTTAACTTGCTCATACAAAAGCATTTATTGAGAACCATCTGAGCTTCATACCCTGTGTTAATATTTAGGGCCAAGAAGATGAGCAAACATGTTTTCTATTATAAAGCAGCCATTGGTCTGGATAACAGAACCTATTAAGCAAACCATTAGAATGTAATAATAAAAAGAAGGATAATTTGAATGGCAGAATTTCGGAAAAAGAGGCTTTGCAAAAATTTCAAAGCTTCAGAAACTATTTCTTGGGAAAGAACTAACATATCCATTGATATGGTGTGGTGGTATATGTGCCGGCTGTTTTTAACCAAGTCACAAGACGCAAAACCAAGCTATAAGACCACCTCAGGTTAACTTACAAAGGAGCTATTAATATTTTAAAATTGGCCAAATAGCTCTTAATAAATAATAGTTTCACCATCCTACTAAAGCATCCCATTAATTGTACTAAGCAGAATGTTTTGTTTTTTAAAAATGGGTATATTGCACAATAGCTATTTATGTATAAACATGAACACACACAGTTATATACTTAGTATTGGATTTTATTTCTTTTGCTACTCAACACAATCTTGCTTTAGCTATAAGTAAAATGACAGTGACAGCCATTTATTTATCCACTTGCAAACTGTTGCAGCCATAAAAAGGCACATATATGAATAAATTGTCTTTAATTTGAGAACTCTCTGGTTGTGATAAAAATGGAAATTACATGCTCTGGGAATTCTGAGTGACTTACAGTTTTGCTGTTTACTTTTAAATTTGTTTTATTCACCAGTAGAGGATCCAGCACTCAATTTATTAGAATATCCTTATTCGCTGGAGGGTATAAGACTCTGTAGCTTTGGAAAAGGGTGCGTTTAATTCTTAAATATCTTCAAATCTTTCCTTCAGGCCATTCTTTCCAATTTATAATATCGTGGGAGTAAAAAGGAAGTTGATGATTACGCCTTGAATATTTTTTGTGTGTTTCTAGTGGAAGAACATCACTTTATTTCTGATAAGGATCTAGATATCAATGACATAATGAAGTAACCCTTCAGCTAATGAGATGAACGTTCCAAAGACCCTTTAGCTGTTTTGATAAAGAAAGTGGGCACTGTCAAACATAGAGACAACGGTTGAGAAAGATCTGTCGAAAACAGCTCCTTCCGAATGACAGGTGCTATTGGCAATAAGAGGAGACTGGAATTTCCTTTAACCCTAGTGAGCTTTAAGGAATACAATTTTTAGCTTGTCTTTCATCATCATAATAACATGGTAGTGATTAAATTCAGCTGCAAAATCCCAAGGTATCTGGTTGTTTCATGGGAACTTCCAAGGATCATGTGTACAGACATGTTCAAGGGGAAACTTGTGAATTCAAGAATGGTAAACTTCAGTGTACCATATATGGTCAAGGAATGGCATGTTCTACTTTAATTGAAAACTCTCATCGTTGGACTGCTGTTGGGCATGCCATACACTTGAATTTTCAGAGTAAACTTTGATCAGCATTAAAATGCACTACACATGGCTTAGAGTTTGCTTTGATGTAGTGGTTGAAGTTTATCTTCTTCATCTCCTACAATGCCTTTCTTCTGTCTTTGGGCACTTTCCCAGCTTTGGTTTGGGCAGAGTTTACATAGACACTTCCAGTTGAGGCTTGAAAACCAGCCCCTATGAATCCTAGATTTATTTTATTTTATCTTTTTAGTCAAACTATTTTTCAAGTGTGTACTCCTTTGGATTACCTGAGAAACTGGCTCTTTTGAACCAGTTTGAGCCACAGTCTTATGGGTTGATAATAACATATTGATTTCATTGAAGATTTGATTTAAAGAACTTGATTTTTACCTCTTATGACTTGATTCGAATAAATGAATTTGAATTCTATAACTACCATAACCTTTTGTAAATCAGAGATTTAAGAAGTATCTACCCCAAAACGAAACCAATGTGCATTAAGTTGATTCTGACTCAAAGTGACCATAAAAAGTCTTTTTTCCCCAGAGGTTGTAAATCTCTATGCAAACAGCCTCATTTTTCTCCCTCCGAGTGGATTCTGGGTTTGAACAGCTGACCTTGTAGTTAGCAGCTCAAGACCTAACTTATAGCACCACCAGAAATCTTCTTGGTATTATTCATTTTTGTAAGTATAATGGTTATATGTGTTGAGTGTTTGTTGTTATGCTCAAATTGTACTTTATATAAATTATTGCAGTCCTTATTAAGCAGACAAGCAAGCAAACAACAAGAAATAAGTAAACAACAATGTCAAAAGATGAGAAAGATGGCAAGGGACTGAGTTGCATTTCTTTCTGTGATATACAAGCTTGTCATGAATCAGATCTGACTTGATGGCAAATGCCAATAATAACAAATAAGAAGAGCACTTTCATCTCTTTTCAAAGTGTCTACCTTTGATCACTGCCTCTCTGTGTGGGCTGGTGGTCACGCTCCTGTTTTTCGGAGCACTTTCCTCCCACCCATTAATTGTGTGCTCTGAGTCAGTAGACTCGCAAACCTGTTTACGCCAATGAAAATGGAATCATTTGATTCCATAGCTTATGACCAAGAAGACAATTGTGGTTCCATGAAAATAAAGGCTAATGCTTTGAGTAATTTTGAGAGAAAACAAATTGCTTAAAAAATGCTATCAAAGTAGGTGGGGTAAACTCACTGTAGAAGGTTAAAGAGTCATAAAAATAGGAAAATGTCTATACATATTGCTTTGTCATGCTCTGTCATTACTTTGTCTTGTTAAACTTCTTTTTAAAAAAATTCATTCATTTATGTTTAACAATTTCACCATGCATTTCACTAGTTCCATTACAATCATGAGAATGCACAACCATCACCACTAACAATTCCGGGCTATTTTTTCTTCCTTGTACTTGTCAGCACTCCATTTGCTGTCCACCTCTTTACCATTTGCCTTTGAAACCATTACTTCAGTTGTTGTTTCTATAGCTTTACCTATCATGGGTTCCATGTAAAAAAACCTGAAAATCAAAACAAAACTCAACAAAGTAGATCAAATGACAAGGTGTCACATTTTGATCTAGCTGCAACTGCAACTAGAAATAATTGCTCTTAGACTCGGATTACAATTAATGTGAGCTCATAAGCCATTCATACATCTATGATTTATATGTGTATCTGGTTCACTTTAATGATATCATTATTATGTTTTTGAAGAATGTTATGAGTTATCCCCACTGGACATATGATAGTTCTAGCAATGTTATCATTAATTTAACCAATGGTATAGATTTAAAATGCTCTTGAGAAAAGCAAAGTATACATGTATAGGATTTGTTTTATACCAAAGTATATGGATTGTTGATTTGTGTAGATTAACAATTTAGATAAATGGACACTGTTTACACAAACAAAGACGGTTGGAGATAGAATAATCGTTTAAATAATTATTGTAGAATTGGACTAAACATATCATAAAAGGCCAAAGAGCATAAAGAAATAACACATATACAGTAGTCTTGAGTTGCCATTTATTTGGCATCCTGCAGGCATGAATTTTAAACTAAAATCCAATACATTTGTCATTCATAGCATGGGGTAGCTGTCACCTGCTTCTTCTCACACCAGTACATATCACCCTTAGATCTATTGGAATATTTCAGCTCCTTTAATCTGATACCAGTATATTTAAATAACGTCCAGTCCACTTAGTGGGAGATCCAAACAGATCCTTCTGGTGTGGCCTATGAAGGATGTTGTGCACCTTGAAAAGGCATGGTGTATAAAGTCCTGATTGTCTATAGTATACACCCTGTATCACTAAATGTTGAATATAAACTAGGTCATAAGTGCTCAATTTGGGACATGATATGGAGCTTATTCTCCCATTACTTGTCTACCTATTTAATGGTGAGTATTTTTCCCAACGGTAGGCTGCACCACACGGTTTACCCACTGCTAAAACATAGTTGCCTTTTCGACAGCAGCCATGCCTTTCACCTGCCACCTCTTTACCTGGTTTCTAGTAAGGTTCTCTAATCACTCTTGTAAGGTTGTCCGTTAATTTGAAGTGACTGTATAATAATGTGTTATGTGGCTGGAACTGGTTGGTCTACTCCCTCTCTCTGCACCATGGAAAATTGACTGAGCTGAGGTGAGGCCTCCCCTGTCTATGATTTATAAGATGCATAAATAGGGGGGTAGTATATGGTTCACGAGCACTAGGTTGACACACTACCTTGTTGCCTGGGACAACCGGAATAGAAGAGCAGATGACCTAGAAGCTGAAGTCTGCCTATGTCTTGGTGTTTATCCTTATAGTAGTAGTGTCATACGAATTTGTCCTTTTTGATTGACTAATTTAACTCAACATAGCAGATTGCAGATCTATCCACATCATGAGGTTTTTTTGTCGTTTCATCACTGTTTTTTAGGGATGCATAGTATTGCTTTGTGTGTATGAGCGGGTACCCCCCACCTCCACCTCAAAAAAAGTGGGAAAAAGTTCCACTGGGCAGAGCTTTGGTTGTATGCATTTTTCTGGCTAAGGCAGCATTCTGAAAATTTCTCTGAGTTAGTGCACCCAGTGGCTTCACCTGGAAAAATTCTCTGGTCACAGTGAATTTTTTGGTAGAGAAGTTTCATTTGAATCTCATTTTTTGTGATGGCTGATTTAAGAAGACAGCATATGGCTGTGAAATGTTGTTTCCTGCTTAGGAAAAATGCTGCAGAAAACTGTTGTGATGTTGAACACAGCTTACGAGGACAGAACTATGGAAAAAACTCAGGAATACAAGTGGTTTTTCTCATTTCAAACAAAGGTAAAATGTCAATTGATGACAAACCTCATTCTGGATGTCCACCAACTTCCTCAGGGATGGAAATGTCCACTCGTAGTGCATTTGGAGTTCATCATGCCAGGTCAGAATGTTATTCAAACTTTCTCTTTTGAGGTTCTGAAAATATCGTATAACAATGTGCGACCCCCAAAGCCTGATTTGTGGTAGACATGGGACTATTTTTGCCAACATGACAATGCACCTGTTAACGCAGCCATATCAGTGTGCCAGTTTTGGGCAATAAACAGCATGGCTCTCTTGCCTCATGCACCTGACTCACCTGACCTCGCTCCGTGCAACTTATTGTTGTTTCTGGGAAATGAAACATGAAAGGATAGTGATTTGACGATGTAGAAGAGGTGAAGAAAAAAGTGGGAGGTGCTGTCAGGCATCCAAACAGATAAATTTTAAAAATGTTTCCAAGAATGGAATCACCGTATTTGACAAATCTATTAAGTGCTTTGAAAGTGATAAGGTTGTTTGGTAAAAAAATTTAAATACATAGCTTTGGGGAAAAAAATCCATTTTTTTTTGGTACCCCCTCGTATATCCTAGATTTGCTCCACCTATTCTTCTACTGATGAGTATTTAGGCCGCTTCCAGCCTTTTGCTATTGTGCAGTGTGCTGCAATGAACATAACAGAGCATGCATCTGTTCCTATTTTGTCTCTTTCTTCTTTGGAATATATGCCTTGTAGAGGTATTTCTGGGTTTACTGGGATCTTATTCCCAGTTGTTTTATGTAACACCATATTCTTTTACTCACTGCTTTTACGTATTTACACACCCACCAGCAGTATATGATATTCAGTCTCTCCACCATTTATTTTATTTGAAATCCACCCTGGGTTTAAGATGGTATCTCATCATAGTTTTGATTTGACTCTCCCAAATGGCCAGTGACCATGCACATTTCCCCCCCATGTGCTTGTGACCCATTTGAGTGTCATTTTTGGCAAACTGTCTGTTCATGTCTTTTGCCCAATTTTCAATGGGATCGTTTGTTATTTCCTTATGTGGTATTTCAGAATTCTATAGATTTTAGTAATTAGACCCTTGTCCATTGTTTCTTTGCTAAAGATTTTCTCCCAGTTTCTGGCCTCCTGTTTTACTCTTTTGATGAAGTCTTTTTATGTGCAGAAGCATTTTATTTTTAGTAGAACCCAGTCACCTATTGTCTTCTGCTGTGTCTTCTTCCTTTGTTATACTTGGTAATCTGTGTATGCCTGAGATAAGGCCATTAAGTTTGTTTTAACTTTTTAATCAAATACCCTTATTGCTCTGTGGGTTATACATAGGTCTTTCTCCACATTGGGATTATTTTTTGTATAAGGGTCATGGTATGGGTCCTGTTTCATTTTTCTGCATGTGGTGATTCAAGTTTTCCATCATCATTTGCTGAAGGGCTTTCCTTATCCCATTTAATATTTTTGGTTCTTTGTCAAAAATCAGATGCCTGTACATGGATGCATTCACTTCTGGGTTTGCTATTGTGTGCCATTGGTTTGTTTTAGGCTGTTTTGACAACTTCGGCTGTGTAGGTTGTTTGGGGGTTGGTGGTTCTAGGCCACTTACCTGGTTCTGTTTTCAAGGGGCTTTTTCCTTATCCTAGATGTCTTCCCTGTCCCTGTGAGGTTGGTGATGAGGTTTTCCATTTCTTTAAAGAATGAAGTGGGATTTGGGTTGGACTTGCATTGTGTTTATAGATTGCTTTAGGTAATGTTGACATTTTCATAATATTAATTCTTCCTCTCCATGAATACAGGGTCTTCTTCAATTTGTGTAGGCCCTTTAAAATTGCTTACAGTGTTCTGTAGTTGTCTTTGTACAAGTCTTTTATTTCTTTGGTTACGTTTCTCTCTATGTATTTCATCTGTTGTGTGGATATTATAAATTGAAAATGCGTTCTTAATGCCTTTCTCAGAGCTCTCTTCCCTGATATACAGAAATACAGTTGATTCTGTTTGCTAATCATGTATTCTTTCACTGAATTGAATTCCTCCATTGTTTCCAATGTGGGGTCTTTTAGGTTCTCTCTCCATAAAATCATATTATCTGCAACCAGTAAGAGCTTCACTTCTTTGCCCAAGTTTTTTCTCTTGATTTCTTTTTGTTGTCTAATCGTCTGGCTAAGACAGCTAACACCTCAAGCGTGCTGCTGAATAAGAGTCGTGATAGGGAGCATCCTTGCCTGGTTCCCATTCGCATTCCCTGGTTCCCAGGGAAATATTTCCAGTTCATCCCCTTGAGTGTGATGTTAACGGTTTGGTTTTTATATATGGCCCTTAGAATGTTGAGGCATTTACCTTCCATTCCTATTTTGTTGAGTGTCTTTATCACACTCAATAGTACAAGATATTTTGTAAAAATAGTACAAGATATTTTGTTTCAAATGAAATTTGTTTGGGATATTATCAAATGCTTTTTCTGCATCTTGATGTGATCATGTGGTTCTTGTTCTTTGCCATGTTTATGTGGTGGACTATTATGATTGTATTTTTAATGTTGAACCATCCTTGCATCCCTGATATGAATCCAACTCGATCATAGTGAGTTAATTTTTGATATGTTGTTGGATTCTACTGGCCAGAATTATGTTGATAATTTTTACATCTATGTTCATGAGGGATATTGATCTGTAGTTTCTGTCTTTGTGGAGGTTTTGCCTAATTTGATATCAAGGTTATTCTCATTTTATGAAATGAGTTGGGAGTTTGCTGTCTCTTTCTATATTCTGGATTAACTTGTGTAGTGTTGGTGACAACTCTTCACTGAACACTTGGCAGAATTTCCCTGTGAATCCATCTTTTCTGGGCTGTTCATACTTGGCAGTTTCTTGATGATCTCTGTTTCTTCTATTTTTATGGGAATTTTGAGGTTTTCTACATCTGTCTGCATTAATTTGTGTAGATGGTGTATTTCTAGGCATTTTCCCATTTCTTCTAGGTTATCAAACTTGTTGGGATACAGTTTTTCATAATAGTGTGTTACCCTTTTTATTTTAATTCCCTGTTTATTAGTAATGGCATACTCATCTCTGCTTACAGAGGTGGAGTTCTCAGTGCCATTAGGCCTAATTAGACCTAAGACCCAATTTAGGAAACTCATTTTTATGATTTTGCTTCTCTGGAACCACTCATGGTTGGAATCTCCAAAGGAGCATCATCAGTTATGCTTGCATATGTTGTATATAGAAAGAGATTTTTGTATATATATAAAATGATTTAGGTAAGTGCAGTCTGGTTCAAGCCAGGCTTCTCATGCCTTGTGGGAGCTGATGAATAGGAAACAGATGACAAAGCAGAGATCGTAAGGGCCACAGACTGGAAGATGCAGAAGTAATAGGAAGCTGAAGTTAGCCAAATGAATCCACCCTTAGCAGTGGGTTGACATTCCTGGAACCAGCAGGAGGCTTAACAGGCAATCAAGGAACCAGCTTGAGCAGAAGGTGAAGGGCCAAAGAGAATTCAACTCTGCTCAGTCTCTTTATTATGCAAAAAGGCCACACCCCCAAGGTGGTATCCTCAGGCTGCAACCCAACTGATAAATTGGTCTCTGAGGTTGGTCTCTGTCCTAGCCTTATGTAATCAAGAGAGCCTGGTTGACATAATCCCTAACCATCATGGTACTGATTAAAAATAAACTATACAAATAGTACAAGATGTTTCATTTCAAAGGAGGGTTAAAAAGAAGCTGCAGCAGCAGCTGGGGCTCTAAACTCTTCCCTCAGAGAGTTTAAGATTATACAGGGCAGTGGTCAGTTGGGCAATTGCTAGAGGTGCCTAGGGGGCAGGCAGCTTCACCTATTGTGGTGCTTGGACTGGTAGGGAGAGGTTAGGCAGATACCTGGCTAGAGTCAAGTGGGACTGTGAGAGCTAAGAAACTGGAGGTCTTGTAGTTTGGGAAGTAGAGAGGCTTACCAATTTGAGGTTGAGTGGATGTGGGAGTGGGAGGATAAAGGCCACACCTTTCTAGAGGCAATAGTCTCTAAGAAGGGCCCCAGGAGGAAGTAGCAAAGCTGGGTACCTTTTATTGGAATGGTCCAGGGGTCGGGGACTGGAAGGACAAAGGGCTCTATTGGACAAGTTGTTGGCATGAATGGCCTGGGATTGTCTCAAAGAGGTACTGGCTGGAGATGATGGTATTGCTGACTTAAGGATTATGGAAATGGTAAAAAAAATATTTTTATTAAAGAGTGCAAAAGAAAGGATACTACTGACTATTAAGGAATTATAAAAAATAGCACACAATTTTGTTTTGCAGAAGGGAAGGAACAAAAATAAAAGAAAAACTGGTTGGGGTGAGGTCTAAACTGTGCCAGGGTAGATTTCAAGAATATGCAAGAAGGGCAGAGGTCAGTTGAGCAGATGGAAGCACTGCCTAGCAGTGTGTGGCTCTCCTCTCTTGGATGCTTGGATTGGCAAGAATAGGTCTACTCTGACCCCTGGCTAGAGTGCTCAAATGGGGCTGACAGAGCTAAGAGACGGGAAGTCTTGCAGTTAGGGAAGTAGAGTAGGGCCAAGTGCAGCCAGCCTTTATAAAAAATAGAGTTCCGGAGATCCAGGTTGGAGGGGCCTGGGCACAAGATGTTTTGGAGATGGCAAAGGGGCTGGAGAGGAGGGAGCCTTACAAGGCAGTTTCAGGGGAAAGGGTCTCTTAGGACGGCCTGGAGGTGGAGGGGGTGGGTCCCAGGTGTTCTCAGAGAGCAGGCTATTGCTCTGAACAGCCTTGGGTGGTCTACATGGAGTGCTGGCTGGGAATGGATTTGTGAGGGAGCCTGGGGTTTAAGTCAGTCAGCCCTTTGGCCAGGATGTGAGGCAGTTCCGGACTCTGTCAGAGCCCAGGGCATATGACTCTCATGCCAATTGAAAGGTGTTCACCAGCCGAGGGATGAAGAGGCTGCGTGGGCAGTCTGGAGGCCAAGTGTATGGGGTCATGCCAGCTAGGTATTTAAGAGGCCACACAGGTTTGGCGTGAGATCAGCAGCTTGATCCGGCCAGAGGAAGGGCTTAGGTAGTTTGGGGGCCTGTCTACCCTTTGTTCTCCATCTCTCTTACTGTCTCTGGACCTCAAAAGGCTTGGGTCACATCTGTTGAGTGGTTCACTGTGACTACTTGCTCCCCATGTTTTCTTGCTCCATGTTTCCCTCCTGAGTGTTGGGGAGAGGTGCACTCTCTGTGTTATCAGTCAGACATCTTGAACTGCAACAGCTTCTGGTAAACTTTTAAAGACTAGAAATCATACTAATACACATGAGTGAGGTTACTATTAGAAAAAGGCTGGAATGTGAAGTTTTTTGCTCTCCACCCTCTGCAGTACAAACAAGTACTGCAAAGTAGGAATGTGAAATTGAACAATGTCAAACTGCCTTTAATGAACTTACCTAATGAAGAGCAGGCATTGTCCTTATAAGAAAATATTAGTAAATTCATGTGCTATTAGGTGTTTACTTCAAATAAGATGTCGGATTTATGTAACATGTTTCATTGACAAATTGTAAGGCTAAATCAGAGTCTTACATGGTTAAATGGTTTTGTAGGTTAAGTCGGAGTCTGATATTTTAAACGGTGAAACTCATGCTGTGATGCTCATAGTTCAAGGGTAACTTCCAAACTCACTGGCACGGAGTCACAGCCGCCTTTAAGACAGACTAGAACTGCCCCTTTGGGCTTCCGAGGATATACATTTTTATGGGATCAGAACGCCTGGTCTTTGTCATTTGAAGTGGCTGCTGGGTTCAAACTGCTGACCTTGCAGATAGCAGCCCAACTCATAACCCACTGTGCCACCAGGGCTCAGAAGCCATATACTATCTCTCCCCCCTTTTCACTTTCTAACCTATATAGTAATACATGCTTGTGATATGTACAGTACAGATGCGTAAAATACCGTCACTGCCATTGACATGGTTCTGACTCATAGAAACCCTGTACAACACAGCTGAACAGCACATCATGATTTTGAGACTAAACTTTTATGGGAGCCATCAGCCCCATCTTCCCCCTGAGAGCCACGTTTGCGTGAAACACCAACCTGGAGATCAGTAGCCCAAAGCTTAATCCACTGTGCCACTAGACTTCCTGGAGGCAAATTATTCATGACAAAGTATTTGACATTTTAAAAGTGACAAATTTAGCTTAATTAATTACATTGAGCATGTTGTGCAACATTTGTATTTCTTAAGATGTTCCATTATTCAAAACTTCAACAGTGTTACTGAAGCAATAACTCCCCTGAGCCCTCCACAGACCCTGGTAGCCACTAATAAATGTTTGTCTCCAAGCATTTGCTGACTCCAAGTATTACATAGAGTTGAAATTAAACAATATTTCTGGCCTTCCGTATCATCAATCATCCGCATTCATTAATGTTATAACAAGTATGAGGTACTCATTTCTCTTTAGAGTTGAATAACATTCTATTGTATGGATGAAACATTTGTTTATACATTCACCTGTTGATGGACTTTGAGTTGCTTCCACATTTTGTCTGTTGTGAATGCCACTGCAAAGAAACGGACCTGTAAGTATCTGACATCTGCTTTCCAGCCTTTTGAGTGTACACCGAAGAGTAAAATTTGAATTACTGAGTCTTATGGTAGTTTTATACCTAACTTTTTGAGCAACCCCTGAAATATTTTTTACTGTCACTGTACAACTTTACATTAGCACCAGCAATGGCTGAAGGTTATAATTGTTCCATATCTTGTCCAATACTGTTATTTCCCATTTCTCTAATATAGCCATCGTGGTGGGTGAGAAGTGGTATGTAATCATGGTTTGGGATTTCCCTGGTCATGCCCTGAATGACTCAGGAGGCTGAGCTCCTTGCATGTGCCTACTCATCATTTCTAAATGTTGTCTAAGGAAATGGGTATTTAAGTTTTTTGTCCAATTCTTAAACTAAGTTGTTTACCTTTTTGTCATTGGGCATACTTCTATTCCTTGCTTATTGACTCTCTCACTATCCATAATTATCCATTTATAATTGTAAAAATAATCCACCATCTGGCTACTTGGTACATTAGTGATGCATGTCTTCCAAGAAGAAATGTGAAGGTCCCTCATGGGGTCCCTGATAGGTGAATCCTCTGTACTCATAGAAGGGATGCTCATGTTATGTAATTCACTACTAGTGAACAGAGAAGGGGCACGGTGTCTCCAAGCTTCTGGGATGCCAGGTGGGACAGAGAGGGGATGGAATGGGGTTGTGGGAATGGGTGCCCAGATGGGATTGAGGTCAGGAAAAGTGGTAGCTGATGTCCAAATGGTGGGTTTCCATTGGGTCCAGGGAGAAAGGGGCCACAGGGCCTGCATCTATTTCACAGCTCTAAGAGAGCGTAGCATTAGGCTGAGATTTTCATGACCCCAGAAAAGTCCTGGATTAGGTCCAAGAGCCACAGGACCCCACATCAATTGATCAGTACTGTGTATATCCTTATACTTCCTTGGTATCTCCTTCTGGGTGGGCACAGATAAAGGCAAGTCAAACTAGCTAGGGTCAGTGGGTGAACAGCCAGTTGTAACTGCAGTTCAAAGCTAAGGGTAGAGGTTGAACTTGGGTAGAGGGTGAGGGTAAGGGTAAGGGTAGGGGCTATTGTAGCTTCAGAGAAAGCTCTGCATTGTTCACTTTCATGGGAATATAGGTTGGGGGTGCAGGGCAGAGCTATCCAGCATTTCCCTTCTTCCTAAGGTCTCCCATCCCATCTGAGCAAAACCACCAATGGCATTTTGAGCTCTTTGAAGAGATGAGCCAGAGAAATCCATCCTGAAAATATGGTGAAAGCAGGGAAGGGTGAGGACTCTTGGGATAGGGAAATGGACAGTCCTTGGGCAACTGGCTCTGAGAGACGAGGTGACTTCCCTTGTGGGCAGCGATGGGGGCCGAGCTTTCCTGCGGAGAGCGCGGGTGGGCCACAGTGGTTAGGGACGTCAGCATGGGCTCCGGAGGACATTCAGAGTACAAGTGATGGGGGAAGTGGTGCGGTCAGCCTCCATTTCCACATAATTGCATTTTTCACACAATGACCTCATCTTTGTAACCTACTATATTATCAAATGAGGAATGGATACATGACTTTGTTTTTTAACTAAAAACAAAGCAAAAACTTTTTTATTTGACTAGGCCAAAATTTAAAAAGCAAATTTGGTTTTCTATCCAAGAAATCATACGCATTTGTTTTATAACATTGATTGCAGTACCCACATTGTACTCTTCCTGTTTTCTTTTAATTTAAAACAGTTTTATTGACATTTAATTCACATATTGTACAATTCAATAGTTCAATCATAATAAAAAGAGTTGGTCCATCATAGCTACAATTAATTGTATTTATTTTCCTTTTTTTCGTACTCATTGTTAGCTCCTCATTTCCCCCCAACCTTTGCTACCATACTCCTAGGAAACTATTAACCCAGTTACTATCTCTATAGATTTAGCTATCCTGGATTTCATATACAGAAAATTATTAAACCAAACCAAACAAACGAGCCCCCCCCCCAAAAAAAAAATCCTGGCAAAAATAAAACAAAAAACACAATATAAAAGTAAGCAGGAGATATTAAAAACTGGAACAAGTATACAGTGGGTCAAAATAGAGACCCAGTAATAAGGTGTCACATTTTCACCTAACTACATCTGCAATAATCCACCTTACAACATGCTTGGTCTGACAGCAAGGCCATTCACATCCCTGGTCCATAGTCAGGAGAGATTCAGCTGAAGCTTCATAAACATGGGGGCCCTGCAAAACTAGGTGCACAAAATTTAAGCTCTAATAATGTTCTCTCCTCCCGATTTGGATTTTATTATTTACAATATTTGGATCACACAGGTTGGTGTGCATCTTCCACATGGACATGGCTGGCACTGCACTTTGGTGGCTGCTTGTTTTAAGAAGCCTTTAAGAGCCCAGACACTACTGTTTCTGATAGCTGAGAACCCTGTTTTCTTCACCACAGTTTGCAGTGGCACCTATAGCTTCCAGAGGGCACGTGTTGAGCAGGGCCATATCATAAAAACTAGTTGTTCTTTATATGAGGGCTTCAATTAAGTGAAAACTCAAAATCAATCATATATCTATGGTTTATATACAACCTTGGTTCATTTTAAAGACATCGCAGAGAACATTAATAATCATACCCCAAGATAATTTTATTGATATAACTAATTTAGCCAATGGTATAAAATTTAAAAACTGTTGAGAGAAGTAAACTACTTTATACATGTGTAGGACAGTTTTTTAAACCAAAATATATGGATTATTGACTTCCGTAGATTAAAAATTTAAGCAACTGCTATTTATACAAAAAATGAAGGTTGGGGTTAGGGAAAAACTTCCAATAACACTCATTCATAAAGACAGAATTGCATATCACTCTTTCGTTCTCACTTTAACGTTGTCCATTAACCAACCAAAGTCTTGTTACAACTGTTTAGAATAGAAGGGGCACTTTATCTAATGCTTCCCCCACCCCGTTGCTTGTGTTAATTAAAACTGAAATTCACTGACCCTGGCTTCGGTTACCACAGCTAATAAGTAAAACGAGCCACATCTCTGGTCTCGATGCCCATGTTTCCTTCACCATTCTTCTCTGCTTTTCTCTAACCTTAGCCCTTTTCTTCTAATAGCACGAGCGCCTCTTTAAAGACAAATATTTTAAGTAGGCATGTTAAATATTACCTGGAAGTTAAGAAAGATGAGTCTGAAACACAGTCACCTGATTCCAGGGCATTTGTGACTAAATCCTCTTTAATCTACATGGGAGAGAACTGTAGGCATAGGGGCTATGATCAAGAGGAGAATGGGTAACTGGGGACCGTAACATGCTACTAGCTTACCCCAATCTTTTCTTTGTGGAAGGAGCCCTTTTGTCCCACTTCTCTCTGACCTAAACTCAGTCATTTTATTATACATCAAGATCTTATCTGCGATATCTTTTTTGAAGCCATTCGACAAACATTTATTGAACACCTAAGAGGTGTCAAGCACTGTGACAAGGAGCTGTGACATTGACTCAGTTCCCACTGTGTGCACAACAGAACCAAAGATTGCCTGGCCTGCCCGACCCTCACAATTGTTATGTTTGCCCTCGGTGTTGTTGCACTGTGTCAGTCCATGCCCTGGACATTCCTCGTCGATCTCACTGACCCTGTACTCAGCAAACACAGTGCTCTTCTTCAGAAACTGGTCTTTGCCGAAAACATGCCCAAAGCACATGAAATAATATCTCACTGTCCTGGGTTGTAAGGAGCATTCTAACTGTAGTTTTCCTGAGACAACCCACTCTTCTTTTTTCCATTCTTTTCATTTCTTTACTTCTTCTTCTTCTTCTCCTTCTCCTTCTTCTTCTCCTGCTGCTGCTTCTTCTTATTCAAATTTGGGGCTCTTACAACTCTGATACCAATCCGTACATCAATTGTCTCAAGCACATTTGTACATATGTTGCCATCATCATTTTCAAAACATTTTCTTTCGAATTGAGCCCTTGATATCAGCTCCTCTTTTTTTTCCCTCCCTCCCCCACTCTACTTTCAATATTCTCCACCAATACCATAATCCAAGTACATCACTTCTTCAGCAGCCTTCCGTATTTCTTAGGCAGCTTTCCTATACATATGAGGTGATTGAAAATAGTATGGTGGAGATCAGGCACACCTAAGTCCTCAAAGACACACCCTCACTCTTGAAAACTCTAAAGAGGCCTTTTGCAGGGCATTTGCCAATGCAATACATCATTCGATGTCTTGACTGCTGCTCCCATAGCACTGACTATGGGTACAAGTGAAATGATGTCCTTGACAACTTCAGTATTTTCTCTGTTTGTCGTGATGCAATCTACGGGTCCCATTTGTGGCTTTCTTCATAATGCATTGCAATCTATAGCAGAAGCTGTAGTGTTTGAGCTTTATCAATAATACTTCAAGTTCCACTTGCTTCCAGCAAACAAAGTTATGTCATTTGTGTATTGCAAGTTGCTAGTAGGCCTTCCTCCAATCTTGATGCCTCACTCTTCTTTGTATAGCCTAGCTTATCTGATTATTTGCTCATCTGACAGGAGATCAGCTATTTTAATCTTAATGATAAATGTGAAAATTATAAAGCAGCTATTATATTGTTTACATGCAATAAAAGTGCTAGCTATTGAAGACTTTGTCATTCCAAAATTGAATTTTCTGATAGAGGTGCAACCTATTCAGTCAGCAAAGCCAAATAACCTAGTGACATATTTTAATAAATGGTTTAACTTTTCATAAAGCAAGTAAATCAGAGGAGTGTTTCCAACATAGCATTTCAACAGATATTTCTTGGACACTGATTATAATATTTATAGGAGAGTTCAGGGAAGAGAAAAGAAAAGATCACTCAATCTTAGTACACCATTTAAAAAAAGCTTAAATCTATTGGGAAAGACAGATGTGCAGACAGATACCCCCACCCTTTGGCAGAAATAATTAAGTACTAATGGTTCTTTAGTGTTGAAAGTGAGGATGACTACTCCTCTTATACAGTGAAAGAGTGCGTAAAAATCACAGACATTAAAGCTCAGATCAGTAAGATGTAGTTAAAGTGGATAGTGTAACACGGCTGATCCAGGTTTAGTGTTTTGCTTCTTAAAATAAACTAGGCACAGTATCACCTCATTAAGGTAGCTATATCACAGCCTACATAGCCAAGTATGTGCTGTGCATCATGCTTAAATGGATTTTTTATTCTTCCGTACTTTTCCATGTTTTCCCTGTTTGATGGAGGCGGAATTGGAAAACTTAATAGAAAAAGTCTGACTCTCCAGGAAATGTAGCAGTTGTGTGTAATTGGCTGTCTTTATTCAGGGAGACAGGAGAACCTGTGAGCCTCACTCGGGAGAATTTGATGAAACAATGATAGTATATGCTGGCCTCGAAACCCCCCAAAAAGGAACTGCGTTAGCTCAGGAGAAAGCCGGTATCTGCATCCTGTTTCTCCATTTCCTGGTCCCTTCATTATAGGTGTGGACCCGGTCCACCGAGATCAACCTGTGAGCTTGATCTAGGGTCTCTAGACACTCCACTGTGACAACTTTAAAATTGTTCTTAATTTCCTCCTGCCCCAAAGAAGTATAAAACATATAGGGTTCTTGGGAAAATCTGTCATTGTGACATTATATCAGATTTAGAAAACCCTCTTAAAGATGGTTGTGGGAGTCTAGAAATTCTTCCTGCACCCACGGGTTCCTCAGTCTTCTTCTCACACTAATGAGGAGACAGGGGAGGAAACCATGATTATACCAGGTGTGTGTCTTCTCACACTGCTGGTCTGGCCTCAGACGTACAAAGTCTGATGATAGGAATTATTAGTGATGACCTCACATCTATATTGAAAAGCATTTTTTAGCACTTTCTAGCAAAATTATAGCATGTGGTTAAATATTCTTCTTGAGTTTCTGGAATAATCAAGCAACATCCCTTCCCACCCCCCCACCCCCCAATCTTAAGAAAGTTAAGTACTGAGATGGAAGATAAGATTGTTAAAAATACCTCTTCCCCAGTCCCTCTAGATATACAAAAAATTTTTTCCATCCTTTGAGTCTCACTCCCCACTACCTCCACCCCCTGTTTTTCTTACACTAGATAAATTGTTTCAGCTCAGTTACATTATGGTTGTTTAATGAAAATTTGTCTCTTGACTTCCAACTAAATTTCAATTTTGAAGCAATTTGTTTTATACTCTTCTTCTTTCACCTATATATAAAATATATAATGTTATTGTAGGGTTATGTTTCCTTTTTCATTTGTTTTAACCTCAGTTTTATAAAAGTTTTTACACCGAGAGTGGAGAGTTCAAACATTCATAAATCCAAAATTTATATCTTGCTTTATATGATTCCCCCACAGACACACTGTTTAGGACCATATCATATTAATGGCAAAAATAAAACATTGTTTTGAAGGGTGACCTATGAATGCCTCATAAGAGAGACAGACTTACCTACTTTCTTTACCTAGAGTACAGAGGTAAATTTTGCTAGTCGGGGGCTACTTTACATTTGCGTGGGCCTACTCCAAAGAAAACCAAGTTAAAATGTTTCTGCAATCAATGGAGAGCTACAGACCAGGGCTCCCAGTAATACACTTGTCTCAGTCTTGTTAGGATGCCATCCGAAAGAGAACATTTTCTTTTTGGTCATGGGGGGAAAATGATTTTGAGGGAAGAACTAATAATAATTTTTAAGAAAACTCAAATTGACATCTTCCCAAATTATTGAAGCAACTAGTTTATGGCGATGTTGTCCCACATAAAACTAGTTTTTAGGTGAACTAAGCATTGTAAAGAAGATTGAGAAGGCCAAAAAGATACTCAGGGCAGAGAAGTCAGCTCAGAAGGTGACTGTTTTTGAGGGATTCCCTGGGGGTAATCTTGATAGTTTTTCTCAAAGGATGCAGGGAAATCACAAGGTCTTATTAAGAAAAAGTTTTCAGAACTTTGAAAACTGCATTGCTGAGAAAAGAAGACCAGAAACGTTGCACTGGTGGGATTGCTTTCTATCTCAACAATGCATTTGCTGATTCTTCAAGGGTACCAGGGGTTACGCTACAAGGATTTTACTGGAAAACTTTATCCCATTTGACTTCATGTCTTGATCTTGCCCTTTCAAGTATATTTAAGTTGCTATTATGATGTGGTGCAAATCACAGCAAGCATAATTCTTTGGTGGGAGCATAAAAGAGTTAGAAACACCACCCTCAGAAATGTATTGACCTAGCTGTAGAATATATCTAGAAACAATAGATTCACATTGTCAATCTTTTAATTTAGTAAAGGTTTCAAATATATAAAAATGCTTTTTGACATATCCTTTTAGAAGCTCCTTTTATAAAACCAACAGCCCCCCCAAAATGAGAAGGCACATACCAGGGAGTTAGGAATTTGTTTCAAGGACCTTCATTACCATATCTGCTAAGTCACTTGCACGGGTCTGGGAGACAGAGCAGTAGACTGCATCACATTACTCTTCACTTGCAAAATGAACTCTGGTACCAAGAGCACTTGATTGAGCACTTTGTTAGAGGCTCCTAAAAAGCATACAAGGCAGGTCATTGAATTTTATGGCTATAAGTAAATGAAGCCAGGAGAGAATAAATAACTTTAACAGTGATTAGCATTAAGCCTACTTATATCTACACGAAATGTGGGCAAAAACCATTTTTTTCTATTTATACTTTGAGTGTATTTTAAAGCCATGTGGGGTCCCATTAATCAATGCAGTTGCTACTAATTTATTTATTCATACACTCACTAATTTTGTTTTTTAAAATATTTTTGGCTTAGCAAGAAAAAACCAGCAAAGCACACAGCAGCTATTACTAAACAAGTAAATGGATTATTCTACAGTGTTTGATAAAACAGTTTTATTAATATACAATTCACACATGATATAAGTCAACAGCTTAAAAAGAGTTCCCCAATCATCAATTTCAGAACATTTTTCTCTTCCCTGCATCACTGCCATCAGCTCCCCACTTTCCTTCCTTCCCCTGCAACCCAATGAAACCACCAATCTAGTCACCGCCCGTGCAGACCGACACACCCCACACTCCACACAGAGAAGCACACACAAACCAAAGCAAAACCAGAAAAACACCACTAACAGAACAAACAAGCAAAACAGAAAAACCTTAGTTTAAAAGAGAAGAGAAAATAAGAACAACTAGACAAATTCAAAACAGAACAAAAGGGCGAGCAAATGATAAGGTCTTAAACTTTGACTCAGCCACATCGGCATTGGTCCAATTCCCATGGACACTGACAACCAGGCCATCAACATCTTTGTGAATGGCTAGAGGTGACCCACCAGAGGCCCAATCCAAGGAGGACCTTGCAAATGGACTTTGGACCCTCAGTGTCATCCATAACTCCCTGCAAACCAGGCGCTCAGAATCTAAGCTCCAACACCACTCCTTTGGTCTTCACTTCAATTATATACAAACCTGGTGTAGTTATGATGTGGGTTACTAACAGAAAAGTCAGGAGTTAGAAACTACCAGCCAGCTCTGAGGGAGAAAGGCGCTTTCTACTCCAGTAAAAAGTCTCAGTCTCAGAAACCCAAAAGGCAGTTTCTACCTTGTCCTATAGGGTCACCATGAGTCAAACTCAACTGGATGGCAGTGGGTTGTTTTTGTTTTGATCACACAGCCCACCACATCCCCACTGCTATTCCACCCAGACAACTGCCTATTTCACGACCAGCCCTCAAAACCTCAGATACCAAGCCCCTATAGCTGGGCACCATCCAGTCTCTTCACCACACCTGCCATAGCATCTACATCCTCAGTGATCTCCCCATGAGGGCAGGTATCAAGCTAGACTCGTAAGAACCAACTGTTCTCAGAACAGCACTATATTCAAGCAAAATCTGTGCATGCATCAACACCTACTTATGTCCCTGACCCACTCCAGAGCCCTCACCATCCCTTTATTAGAGAGCACTACAACGTGTGCCGATGGAGTACATGGAAATTCAATCAATAGCATCACCAATCCAGCAAGTCTCACAGAACCTCAACCCTGTCCAGAAAAGGAAAGCACACATGTGCAGGACAGCTTCCCAGACTAAAAGCCATGGGTTTGTGACCTTCACCAATGGAAACAAACCACTAACAAAAAACTCAAGTGAATGGATGCAGTCCCCTCAAACCGTGAGGGCGGGAAACAGGGCAACCCCCAAGGCAGAAGCACACCGCAGAGAGTATGAAAATAGTAACTATATGGTAGCCTTGAGCACCATTCATTGGGCACCCTCAAAGCAAGAGTTCCAAACCCAAGTCCAACAACCTCTAATAACCTTGGGAGAGCAGTCATCAAGTTTTGTTTGTTTGTTTTTTCACACGAGAACATTGAAGCCTCAAATCTAAGAGTATCTTAGTGTCTAAGGGCTGCTACAGGTGTGTTTAAGGTCAATCCAGTTCACTCAATTTCCAAATCGGAGCCTTCTGGTATGGCTTATGAAAAATGTTGTGTACCTCAAAAGACAGAGTCTACAGCCCTAGTTGTCTAGAGTACTTGGCCTGAGCTAAGATGAGCTGAATACACTCATCCAAAGTATACAATTTGGAACACAATACCTGGCTTATTCTCCTCATGAGGGCCTATATCAGTAATGTTAAGGATTTTTCCCACTGGCAGGTTGCCCCACCTGGTTTACTCACCAGCAGAGGTGTAATCACGGTCTCAAAGACCAATCTGCTTTGTCTGCTCCACCTCTAGACTTAAATTCCAATTGAGGCTCACCGAGCACCCCTGTAGGAGATGCAGTGTATTTTACATTTTATTTTATCTTTAGTTTTTAAAATGGGCACATACCATGCTTATATCAAAATTACCAAAGTCATGCCTAAGAGTTAAAATATTTTTCTGTAATTCATTTTCTCCCGAGACACTAGTGAGCCTGGCTTCCACTTACTTGTTTACAAGAGACATCCTCAAGATGCGGCGGACGACAATGACCAGGTATAAAGCTGGAAAGAAGTGATTTCTGCTCGTCGAAGCAGCCCCAGGTTATTCCTTGTATGGGAGAAAAATCCGGACTGGATTAATGTCCCAGTCAGGCCCGCTCACCTGTCCTCCCTCACAGTGTTGACCGAGCAGCACTGCGGCTGCCCGGGAGACCCCCTGCCTTCTCTGGCACTTTTGAGTGGACACCACTTTCTAATCAGAGAAAACATGTCATTTGGGGTCAGGGGTTTTGCCACTCAGTGAAATATAAAGATGGATTTCCAATGCGGCGGGAGGGTCAAAGGAAGGGGAAACAGTGAGCGAAAGATGAAGAATAAGGAAAAGAACTTCTCACTTGCAAAATATTATGTGTGCCTTTTTAATGGTTCTTTTTAGAGCTATACATATTATTGTAATATATTTTCCAGATTAACAGATAAATTCTGCTTCTATGATCACATTACTGTGTACTGCATGCTATTGTGGGTTGAAGTCCTAACTGCCAGTAGCTGTGAATATGGTTGTATTTGGAAATAGGACCTACACACGTGGAATCCTTTCACATGAGGTCATGTGGAAGTAGGGTAAGGCCTAATGCGATATGACTGGTGTCCTTATACATGAGGAGAAGAGAAGCAGGGCAGATGGTCGCGTGAAGTGAGGCAGGTATTGGAGTTAAGCTGCCACAAGCCAAAGGAAGGAAACCAAGAACTACCAGAAACTGGAGGGGACCAAGACATTTCATTTATGTGAAATATTCTAATTGAGTTTTCTGACCTCTGGCCCATCTGAGCCCCACAAAACTAGCCATGTGCCTTGCTGGAGAAAGATCTGGCTGTATACTTCCATAACTATGTGACCTCCTCCCTGGGGGACGGACAACCGAAAAGAGGGTGAAGGGAGACGTCGGACAGGGCAAGATATGACAAAATAACAATTTATAAATTATCAAGGGCTCATGAGGGATGGGGGAGCGGGGAGGGAGGGGAAAAATGAGGACCTAATGCTGAGGGCTTAAGTGGAGAGGAAATGTTTTGAGAATGATGAGGGCAATGAATGTACAAATGCGCTTTACACAAGTGATGTATGTATGGATTGTGATAAGAGTTGTATGAGCCCCTGATAAAATGATTAAAAAAAAAGATTTATGAAATCCTATGAGTCAAATTCGACTCATGTTAATGGGTTTTGCTACCGATTGTTTAGAAACAAAAGATACGTTCCCCCAACTTCTGGGAGAGAGATCAGTTTAGAAGCCTCAGCTGCTAACATCTCTCAGTGGTTGCTTCAACTAAAGGCTCCTTCTTGCCCAGGGCCACGCCCCAGTTCCTGGGTTAGCCCCACTCAATAACTGATTGAAGTAGGGGTGGAAATCCTGGTCCTTTGTCTATCATGAAGTCGAAGTTCTAAGGATTGCCCGATCTTCAGATTTTCCTGCAGTCTGTGAAGGCTCTCCTTGAGGCTGATCACTCCGAGCGGAACATGACAATAATCTATGGCCAATTTAAGAAAACGATGCAAATCATCACATTTCTTCCTATTTAGAATTTAAGTGCCAATGAAAACCTCTGCCATGCCACAGAATATTCAGTATCCATTTTGACTGTCAGCAGTTTGAGCAGTTGCCTTTGGCTTTATGCAGGCAAATCCTGGAGCCATAGTTATTATATTTTTCACACAAACATCAAGCAATTTTTTAAAACTGAACTTTTTATTTTATTTTTTTAATCATTTTATTAGGGGCTCATACGACTCATCAAATCCATACATACATCAATTGTGTAAAGCACATTTGTACATTCATTGCCCTCAGCATTCTCAAAACATTTGCTCTCCACTTAAGCCCCCGGCATCAGGTCCTCATTTTTCCCCCTCGCTCCCCCCTCGCCCCACCCTCATGAGCCCTTGATAATTTATAAATTATTATTTTTTTCATATCTTGCCCTGTCCAATGTCTCCCTTCACCCACTTTTCTGTTGTCTGTCCCCCAGGGAGGACCAGGGAGGAGATCACATATAGATCCTTGTCATCGGTTCCCTCTTTCATCAGTTCCCTCTTTCCAACCCACTCTCCCTCTACCCT
>NW_022109491.1:42088861-42113442 GCF_000313985.2 Echinops telfairi
CCACCTCACCACCAATTTGGATCACTTGTTGTGCCCTTGTCCCTGCGCTTGTTAACACCACTTCCTTTCCCCCTACCTTACCCTCTCCCATGTCCCCCCAGAACTGTTGGTCCTGTTGTTTTCTCTTTCAGATTGTTCATCCAGCCTATCTTATTTTGACAGACCTGAGGATATACTAACATGCACAAAAACAAGACAGAGTGAAGCCAAGCAACAATATACAACAAAACAACAACAACAACAAACCACTGACAAAAAACAAATTAAAAAACTTGTAGTTAGTTCAACATTAAACATACCACCTAGACACACCTCCACCCCACCATTGCTTGTTTGAAGTGAGGAATTTAAAAAAATAAAATGTATGATTATCTTTATAATGCAAAAGTTTTACATTTCCAATAGTGAAGATTGCATCAGTTCTCAGGATATTAAGATAGTGCCTTTAGCCTTCTGCTTTTATAAGCATTAGAAGGAAAGTGCAGTGCACTAACATTTATCTAGCTATCAAGTTTTGGGATAAATTATAAAAATGTGAACATATTTTCTATGTGAAATTTATTATACAAAATGATTAAAATCAAGGATCATATTTTTAATAACTTCAAGTAACTGATCATCACAGCTCAAAGTTAAATAATGAGTTAACAGGATGCACTTAAAATAATGGCAAAGGCTATGTGTTCAACTTTTGTATTTTTTCTTTAATGTCACACTAAAAGGCAATTACACTTTTTTGGCAATATTCCAATGAAACAATTGTGAGTGTAAAAATATGTAAAAAATGTAGTATGCACATATTTCATATTATTCCTGAAAGATCATTTTATATAAATTATTATAATTCAAACATGAAATATTTCAGTACATGTTTTATTATTCTTTACAAATTTACCAATGCAAGACATGATTGAATATATTTTTCAAAATATATGAAATTTATGTAACATATATTTCTTCATGGATCAGATCCTACTTCATAGAAGTTCAGTATTTACTGTGCTTTGTTGTAATTATTTCGTACAAATTTTTACTCTCCGAGGCAAAACCAGCATGTATTTATTTTAAACCCTAAGTTATCCTATGACTTATTGGGGTTGTCCTGGAATCTTTTTGTGAGTAAAAATGTCCCTAAAACTCTTAGTCTAGCTTTTAGTTTTAATATTTTCTTAACTATAAATGCTAAAATATATAAATATTATTTAAAGTTTAATTATGAAAGTTTGTCATATAATTTACTTCTGACATGTTAATATCAATTTTAAAATTTAATGTCTTATTTCACTCACTCAATGCTTTCTCCTTTAGAGGATCTGAAACCAAAGCTATAAACTATACATTTATTATTAACAGTCATAAAATTATATAAATGTAAAATAAATTTAATCTAATTACACTTTCAAATTGCACTCTTATAAATGTATGTTTTTGTATTTCTGATGTTATTAATGTTTACAACAAACTGCTCTAACACTTTATAGACATTCTAAAAGTTAATTGTTCATTATAAGTTTATGTTTTGTTTTTTTCCATTAAAAAGTGAGAGTGCATATATTGGATAATTTCCCCAGCAATTAAAGGCAGGCAAAATTTGATTTTCTTATCAGTTTAGTTTCCAAATATTCTAGTTGTGAAAGTAATTATTATTATTATTATTTTAAAACATTTTATTAGGGGCTCATACAGCTGTTATCGCAATCCATACACACATCAATTGTGTAAAGCACATTTGTACATCATTCTCAAAACATTTTCTCTCCACTTAAACCCCCGACATTAGGTCCTCATTTTTCCCCTCCCTCCCGAAAGTAATTATTTTTAATGACAAATCGAACCTTCAATACTTGGAAGAGGCTCGGATGGACTAGCATGCTCAAGGGAGCACAGCATAAATACTCACTCCTAGACATCCCTACGTTTTCCGAAGACAGGTTCAGGAGCTGATGTTAATGAAGCAGTCAGTTCCCCATTGAACAGGTTCTGTCCTAATCACCAACGCTAACAAGAAAATGTGCTTTAGCAAGATGATTATTTGAAGATATAGTTCTCCTCTGAAGTGTGTTTAAGTTTAACTGCATTAGGTTTTGAACTAAAAAAACCCAACAAAGCGAACTAACTCACCGTCATCAAGTCAATGCCGCCTCACATGCAGCCTCTGGAGCGTTTCCCAGGGTAACTGTTGATGGGGGTAGAAAGCCCAGTCTTTCTCCCACTGAGCGTCTGTTGGGTTTGAACCGCCAACCACGAGGATCACAGCCCAATGGGTAACCACTAAACCGAGTCAAAATTTAGACTAAGGATTCTAGGTATGGGAAATGGGAATTCCCTAGAATTGTAATCTGTTTGGCAGAAGGACTTTCTGACTTAGCTTTTTGATTTTTCTACTCCTCTAAGTACATTGAACTTACTGCAGTATCCAATGTGTGAATCTTTCTACAATGATCTCAGATGTGGACATATATATCTATATATATATACATATGCATATATAGTCACTTTCTCTTAATCCTTGATAACAAGGTCAATTGATTTCCTGAGTCTTAATAAAATAACCCCCCTACAGTGACTATGTCCTAAGGTTATATATGGCATTGCTGTAGTCACACGGAACCCTGATGGCACAATTGTTAAGCACTTGCCTGCTTATCAAAAAGATAGTGGTTTGACCACACCAGGACTTTGTAAGAGAAATCATATAGTAAAGACTATAGTTTATGAAACTCTATGGCAGTTATCCTCTGTTCTGTAAAGTCAATATGAGTCAGAATAAATACAACAGCACAGAGTGGCAACATAGCAGTTATGGGGAAAAAAAGAACTAACAAATCACAGATTATCAAAAGTCTTAAAGAGTGGAGCTCTATTACTGGCCTGAATTCGGAATGCACACATACATTAATCCTGTGAATACATACGGAGGGAAAAGAAAAGGAAAGAAGGGAAGAAAACACCAAGGAAGGGAAGGAAAGGGAATAAAAAATGTAGAGAGGCAAGTCATTTAATTTCTATTAGGCCCTAAGATCTCAGAACTACGTAATGTTATGAATCCCCACTATGTATGATAAGAACCTTGTTATCATTTAGTTACTGCAACAATCCCTATATACTAGCACAACTCCTGGAATAGTGAGGGATACATATTTACCATATGAATAGATTTTGTTTCACTGCAACATTGACATTTTGTTTGGGTGGGCTGTGCTATCTGGATCAGTTCAAACAGACTTTAAGCCCAACCCTCATTCGCTATATGACTACAGCTCATTTGTGTCATTCACTTTTTTGTTAAGGTACTTAAATTTTACTTCTGACTTCAGTCAGTGCTGTGCACTACTGACTTATTGTGAATAGACAATTTGTACCCTTCCTCTTTAATATCATGAAAACTAGTTATATACTAGACCATTTGTGGCCCCACAAAGATGAGAATGTATCATCTGTAAAATCAATGATGATATGCGTGATTGTGTATGTGTACTACAGAATTAAGCATCGATTAGTACTCAAGTTACAGAATTTAATACCCCATAGATCTCTGAGAGGACTTTATTTTAAGATTTTTTTTCTTGAAGGAATAATCTGTGACATTGTATGAACTCATTTTAATGACTTGCATAAAAATATAAAGGTTCATAAGTCCGTCACAGTATCTCAAACAAAGCAAAGTCATGAAAACATTGTATTTTATAAACCATCTTAAGTGATTTCAATAATCTTTTATAATATCTATTTTATTTATCGATAAATAATTATCTTGAATATGGAATTCATTAGCCATTCTGAGACCATTATTAAGTATGCATTTCTGAATATGGCATTAGTTTTCTCTCTGAGTGACACAAACAACATGAAAAGTATACTAGATAGTCAACCTATCATGATGGGGTTCCTACTATCAGGGATAACTGAACATTAAAAATAAATTCATAGCAAAACAGCTCCACTTTCAGGCTTTCTTTACATGTTCTGATAATTTTTTTTGGTTTTTATAATAATAGAATATTATTTTATATCATTAAATTAGACAGGCCTTATTTGATGGAATTTCACTATAGAGGGGCTATTTGGACCAGAATATCCTATACAATTTATGAGCATGAATTAAATTTTTATTTATATGATACTATTATTTGCATTTAACCTCTGAAGTAGACACTTATTGTCAGGTTTCCTAGTCACCCTGTGCACACTGGTGATATCTTCCAAAAAGGCTAAGACAACTTGTTTTTCCACAATGACAAGAACATAATAAGTAACTTCTCTTTTTGTCAGGATTCTGGGGAACAGGTACTGACTCGTTGCACAGGTTGGGCTATGAGATCCTCAGGTAGAAAATCCTTGGTTGGGAGCTCTTATAGCGTTCAGAAGGCAGCTCTGGAAACAGAAACCCTGTCCAGCATTTCCACCGGAGCCTCTGAGACACTCAAGTTGAATATATAAGCTAGTTCAAATACTTCTGATTCCTAAGTGGATATTTTCATCTTCTGGAAACAAGGGGGGAATTGCCCATGACCATGATACAAGGACTTTATAGCACCAGCCCATAGAGTCTTTCAGAGAAAATCTTTCCTGTCATAAATGAGCAGTATGGGATGGGTGACGCCATCATCAGGAGTAGTAATTAACTATCAGAAGACCTGTGTTCATCACCCGAAAGACACTTTTAGACCCTGATATGAAGGTAAGTTAAAAAGTATCGCTACATAGGTTCTAGTTCATGAATGCATGGATTTATTTTGAACAAAACATATTTAAACATGTGTCTACAATCAATATTCTTTACCAACACCACAATTCAAGTGCACCAACTTGTTAAAACACAATGCATTACTTTAAAACAGAACATAGCATAATTTTTAATACTGTCAATAATACATTTTATATTTTAATGTACAAGCCCACATATTTTTTCCTGTGCAATTGAAAAGTTAACTTTTTCATAGTTCTGCATCTACTTTGTGGTTTCATAGACTAGAACTGACACTAAAATTTCTTTCCATACCAGTACTTGGCACAAAAATTGAAACAGAATATTGAACATATTTTAACAGATTTAGTGCTGTAGGTATTTTGTTGAAAATTTATTTCTGCTGATCAAGAGATTGCTTTTTCCCAAGGGAAATGAGGCCCTGGATAAGTTACCAACTTTGTTATAAATAGAATTTGTAGGGAGTTCTATTTTCCTGACAGTGACAGCATTCAATTACCTTTCTTTATCAGACAAAGATTTTTCATCATTAGCTAGATGAAAAACTCTCAGAACATGATATCCTGAATTCACAAAAGTGGCAAATCCCCAATGTTGTGCCTTTTTTGCTTGTTTAGGCACTAAAATCTATACGTATATAAATAAATGAAATATCTTTCCCCCCATAGTGGAGTTCTCATTGTGGTTCTCATAATGAGAGAGTCCTCAAAATATTTTCTTACAGGGAATTTGAGAATTCATTTTTATTATTTATATTGGATCCCAGTTTAAAAATTTATTGAGAGATGTGTGTATGTGTGTAAGTATGAACTCTGTGATATGTTTACTGTCATGGATTATAGTTACATAATGTAAAGTAGTTTTCTTTCATGGTTGATATTTCAGGAGGCATGTTTATAAATATATTTATGAAAAAAATCATGTCTATACACTGTGTTTCTGGAACTATGTTTATTAAGTAATTTTCACAAGATTTTGTTTTTCTATGTAGGAATTAATATCCTACATATCCAGAAACACAGTGTATAGACATGATTTTATTAATATGTGGTATAGGCTTGACTGCTTTTCAATATTGAATCTGTGGTTAAATTAACAATAGCTGTTTGTCATTTTGACAGAAACGCTGACAAGTGGCAATCACCTTTGTGCAGAATCAGAGACATTATAGATGTCCTTTCTCCAGAGCTGATGTGGGATGGTGATGTATGGAACATATTCTGGACTTAGGCACACAGTCTGGCTTGAGAGACATGAGCCAGATGCAATAGTATTTTGTTTCTAGACCAGGCAACCAGGTTGGGATCTCATATCTCAATTTCTCCCTTTAATTCCTTCTCTAATTCCATAGTTGGAATACCCTGATATTCTGTAGGATTTATATCCTTCCAACACATTTGTCACCAATTGAATGCTTGGTTAAATCAATCCCTGTTGGGTCACCCTTAAGGTATTCTGGTTGTACAGTACTTAAAGTGCTGAATGAATAGTCAGATCATTGGTGGTTCATACCTATCAGCTGCTCCACAGAAGAAAGATTTGGAAATCTGTTTCTGTGAACATTTACAGCTTTGGAAACCTGATATAGCGGTCTAATATGTTCCACAGGGATACTATGAGTTTGAATCTATTGATGGCAATGGGTTTTGAGGATTGGGCCACACTTGACCAGTCCTCTCAAGAGTTGTTGAGTTAGTGTTTTACTTTTCCATTTTATGGTTAGAAGATATTCAGTAGATTTTCATTTTATTGACATTATTCACTGGATAATTCTTTGGTCTTTAAGGTTGTCTTGCAAATTGTTGGATTTTTAATAGCAACCTTGACCTTTATCCATTGGATGCCAGTAGCACCTGCTGTACCTGACAACATCAGTGTCAAAGTGCCTCTGAAAGGCAAAGTAGGATTCACCCCCCTTAAAAAAGTCAATTTAATCAGATATGGCTCCATAGGTAACTTATAAAGAGAGATTGACACCAAGATTATAATGATGGACAAGAAAGCATTGAGTTACCCAGATAGCGGTCACTACATGACTGAATGGGGGTGGATTTATACACAGTGCTTGCATTCAGGGATATGTGCAGGAGAACCAGGATCAAACATGTCTAATCAGTGTCTAACCACATGTCTTTCAGTGTGCAGTACTATGGTGGCTTTTGTGTTGTTTGATGCTGGAAGCTGTGTTATCAAAGTGAACAGCTGTGTTAGGCCAGGTTAACTAGAGAAACAAAGCAAGTGGAACTCATGTATGTGTAAGAAAGAGCTTTATATCAAGGAATCATTGTATAGCACGAGTCCCAGCCCAGTCCATCTCTAGTCCATAAGTCCAATACTAGTCCATAAGCCCCTTTTCAGACTCACGCAACCGCATGCAATCATGCAGAATGCAAGAAGATGACAGGCCAATGGGTGTGTAGTCCTGTGGATCCAAGGTCAGTGGAAATATAGCAGGACTCTGGCAGCTATCAGAAAGGAGATGGCAAAGAGAGAGAGAGAGATTCCCTATGTCCTCCTTTTGAGAAGGCCACACACCCATAAGGAGGCACCCTCAGGCCTTATTGACAGATTGGATACCACCCATACACTTTTATATATCAAGTTGACATACAATTATGTAGCTAGCCCAATAGGTTTCAGCAGAGCTTCCAGACTAAGAACAAACTGCAGGGAAGAATAGGCTGTCCACTTGTGAGGAATCAGCCACTGAAAACCTCATGGACAGAATCTAAACGTTCTAAGATACTGAAAACGGCATTCAAATAAGCTGAGCATTGTTGGAGATAGTGCCTTCTCCAAGCAGAGTCCATAATGATGCGAATGGAGCAAAGTCGGTGGAGTAAAGCCTGCAGGACCTTCATTTACTGATGGGACACCACTCAAAATGAGAAGAAACAGTTGCAAACATCAATTACTAATTAGAACTTGGAATATATGAAGTATGAATCAAAGAAAAATGGAAATTGTAAAAATGAAATGCATAAACATTGACATTATAGGAACTAGTGATTTATAATGAACTGGTATTGGCTAGTTTGAATCAGAAAATCGTATAGTTTACTGTGCTGTGAATGAAACGATCAAATGAAGTGGCATTGTAAAAAAGGACATTTCAAAAAAAAGGACATTTCAAGATCTATATTGAAGTACAATTCTGTCAAAAAATGTCTTTTTGAATTCAAGGAAATTTGATCAATATAATTACTGAAATTGATGTAAGAATCACCAAACCTAGTGATGAAGAAATTGAAGAATTCTACCAGTTTCTTCAATCAGAAATTAATCAAACATTTGGTCAACATATATTGATAATTATTAGCAATTGGAATTCAAAAATCAGAAACAAAGAAGAAGGAATAGTAGTTAGGAAACATGGTCTTTGGTGACAGAAATGAAGCCTGAGATTAAATGATATAATTTTCCAAAACTAAGACTCCTTCATTGTAAATACATTTTTCCCCACAACATTAAAAAAGACTATACACACAAATTTCTCCAGATGGAGTAAGCGGAAATTTATTTGACTACATTTGTGGGAAGAGATGACATAGAAGTTCAATATTAGCAGCTAAAATGAGCCCCTGGGCAGACCGTGGAACAAACTATCAATTGTTCATATGTAAGTTAAGGTTGAAGCTGAAGAAAATTAAAACAAGCCCCAAAGAGTCAAAATATACCAACCTGGATTTCGTGACTATCTCAAGAACAGATACAATGCACTGAGCAGTAATGACAGAAGACCAGGGGAGCTGTGGGATAACATCAAAAACATCATACATGAAGAGAGCAAGAGGGCATTCAAAAGACA
Organism: Echinops telfairi; assembly: GCF_000313985.2. Taxonomy (NCBI): domain Eukaryota; kingdom Metazoa; phylum Chordata; class Mammalia; order Afrosoricida; family Tenrecidae; genus Echinops; species Echinops telfairi. Next base: position 42,097,378 of record NW_022109491.1, read on the forward strand.
GGAGAGGAAGAAAGAAAAGACAGTAGATATCAGAAGAGACTCTGAAACTTGCTCTTAAGCACGGAGCAGCTAAAGCCCATGGAAGAACTGAGGAAGTCAAAGAGCTGGACAGAAGATTTCAAAGAGCAGTTTGAGAAGATAAAGTACAATATTATAATGTAATGTGCAAAGACCTGGAATTGGAACACCACACAGGAAGAACACACTCAGCATATCTTAAATAGAAAGAATTCAACAAAAAAGTCAAGGCTCGGGTTGTAATATTGAAAGATGCTATGAGCAAAATATTGAATGATGCAAAAAGCCTCAAAAGAATATGAAAAGAATACACAGAGTCACTATTCCAAAAATATCTAGTTGAAATTCAACCATATGAAGAGGTAGCCTATAAACAAGAATCAGTGGTACTGAAGGAAGAAGTCTAAGCTTTACTTGAAAGTATTAGCCAAAAATAAGCTTCCAGTAATTGATAGAATACCAATAAAAATGTCGCAATAAACTGATGAAGCACTGGAAGCAATCACTCATCTATGCTAGAAAATGTGAAAGACAGGTCCTTGACTAACTGATGAAAAGAGAGCCATATTTATACCCATTCAAAAAAAGGTGACCCAAGAGAATGCTCAAATTATAGAATAATATCATTAGTATGTGTATGCTGAGCACAAAATCAGAGAAGCTGGATTATATATGAAATACTATTATCCATTTGACAAAAGACATAATACTGAATTTTCACTGGGACAGCCTAGTATTTCACAAACTGAGTAGGATATTAATTGGTGTTCTAAAAGCAAAGGCTCCCTTGAACTTTTCCTCTGAATGTGCATTAGTATATTAAGATTTCTTGGACAGCTGAGGATAAATTTACCATGAACTATTATTATCTAAGGTTAAACAAAGAAATCAAGTGAACCATTTGGCTGCTAACTGAAAGGTTGGCTGCTAAACCCCACCGGTCACTCTGCAAGGAAGGTGTGCCCGTCTGTTTCCGGAAAGACTGGGAGCTGTGGAAATCCTTGGGCAGTCCTCGTCTGTCCTACGCGGTGGCTATTTGTCGGAATGGACTCAATGATAGGAGGTCTGGGTTTCGCTAAGGTTAAACCATGCTGGTGAATGAAATAGATTATTTTCCTTTCTTAGGAATATCCACCCACACCTTTTTGCTTCTCTCCAGTTCGGACAACCAATTGATGACGTATATTTGTATACCATCAAAATGTAAAACGTGTTCAGCTTATTCTAGATTTTTACACCAACTTAAAATAATTATATTAGTATTATGTTCCTGGAGTCTGATTTAATAGGGCCCCAAACAGAATTTTAAACAATTTAAATTGTGTAGAAATAATAATATTTTAATACACTCACATATTAAATTTTAGGGCCATATTTAGACTTACAGACTCAACTCATTCAAATGTTCTTCTGATTTTCTATTTTTGTATTTGTTTAATTCCAATTGCCTTTAAACATACACAAAAAGCATTAACACTTTCTGCAAAAGTTGTAGAGAGATCAATGAAAATTCCATGATGCCTGGCAGTAAGTAGAAGGTGCCAATATGAGTTATAGCCCAGGTCATCAGCTTGCTGGAACACTCAAAGACATCTTCGCCTAGACAGTCTGATTTCTAAAAGCAAAGCAGGCTCAGAGCACAATGCAGCCTGAGGAGTTAGGATTGCTGTTGTCCGACAAGTTCATCTTTACATGACAATCACAAAATGGTATTAAAAATGATTGGCATTTCTTTTCTTTCTTCTCTGAGCAGACAGTTAAAAGACTAGTTCAAAATCGAACACATGGCAACTTTAACGATTTGGTTTGCACCATAAATTATGTTGCTTGGGAGATTGAGAAATGTGGAGATAGCCAGGAACTGGGGGGAGGAAATTTAGAAAGATTTAGGAAAAAACAACTATTCTATCATTTTAAAGTTTTTAAGTGGGTTAAAAATAAATTCTTCTTCTCTTCCCCCTCATTTTTATCTATCTCTATCTATCTATCTATCTATCTATCTATCTATCTATCTATCTATCTATCTATCTATCATCTATCTATCTATCTTCTATCTAATCATCTATATCTATCTATCATCTATCTATAATCAGTTTCTTGTCCTAAGTAAACTCTTCATAGCTTTAACTCTGTCCTCCATGTGCCAAATCTCAGTTGGATTTCATTTGGTGTTTGTAATTTAGGGTCCCATCTTCACTGTGGTAAACAACTACTACAGTTCAACCAACTAGGTCAGATTTGGGTAAGAGTGTGGAGTTCTGGAATCAAATGGCTCTTTTTGAAAACAGCTTTGCCACGTGTACACTGTTTACATAAATTCAGCATGTTTTTGTCTCAGTTCACTTGGATATAAGATAGAGTTGATGATAATAAAATCCATTTGTTCTGTTGTGAGGACAAATAGACCTATGCCTAATACTTATAGTTTCCAAAGCAAGACTATAATTGCAGACTAATTCCAAAGCAAGCCTTCACATGTTGTCTAAATAATTCAAAATTATAAATTACTCTAAGAAGCGATTGAATAAGTGTGTTTTGTCCATCTACCTTGCAAATATCCATCAAAAGACGAGAAATCCAGGTGTAAATTTGGAATTTTCAGGTTCCTTAGCTTTCCATGCTGGAATATGGTGGTCTCGAGCTTTTGGCCCCTCTACTCCATCCTTTTTCCAGACTAGCTCTTCCCAATGCAGAGGTCTGGAAGACTATGTGTGGACACCTTTCCCCCCACATCCAAGCTATGTACACATTTATTCATTTATTTTGTGTGAAATTTAGAGCAAATTGGTATTCAATTCAACAATTCATTACACATTATGTTTTGTGATGTTGATACCCAACTCATAATATAAAAGCACTCTTCCCATTTCTTCCTTGTATTTTTACTTTCTATACACCCTTGATTTATAGTCCTTCATACCTTCTAAGATTTGTACTTGGGCACATGCTAGCCTTTTAGTCTTATACGGTTGGTAGTTCTAAGAAGTTCATATTTCCCCAGTGTTGTTGTTTACCTTATTGGCCAGTATGTTATTTGGCTGAAAGTTGAGTCACAAGTGAGACTTCACTTCCAGACCTGGAGGATGTCTAAGGGCCATTGTATTGGAGATTTTATCATACCAGTTAGCCTGATCTACTTTATAATTTTGAGATGTGCTTTGCATTTATCTCCCACTCTCTCCATGGCCACCTAATGCTCTTCTCCATAGTGGTAGCTGGACACCACCTAATTTGGGGGGGTCTCCAAGTCATGGGGGCAGGGATTTGCATGCTCCATTAGTTCCTTGGATTAAATGTTTCCATGTGTCTTTGGTTTACTTCACTTTCTTTTGCTTTACACGTGGAGACACCAGATAGGTGTATATATGTCTATTTCTGCTATGGCGCTTACTTCTTTAATGTACATATCCAACATACAGGTTATTGGGTCATATGGACTTTCTATCCCAAGCTGTTTGAGATCACACTATGTCATTTTCCACACTGGCTGTATATTTTTACAGTTTCACTATCAGTGAAGGAGTGTTCCAAGCTCTTTGCAGCCCCTCCAAAATTTGTTATTTTCTGGTTTTCTTTCTTTCTTTTCTAATTTGGCTGTCCTAATTGGTTTAAGGTGATATTTATTGTTGCTTTGATTTGATGACTAGTGATCATAAGCTTTGGATACCATCGTTGTTGACCTGTCCTTTGCCACTTTAGAAAATTGGATTGTCTTTTTTCTGATTGAAATGTTGCGTTTTCTGTAGATTTTAGAGATTAGACTTTTATCCATATTGTCATAGCAAAACATCTTTTCCCACCCCATGGATTTTTTTTTACTCTTCTAATGAAGCATGTTTATACACACACATGTCTTATTTTTAGCATGCCCCAGTCATCTAGTTTGTCTTCTACTATGTGTTTGCTTTCTTCATTTTATTTGACAGTATGTCTTTCCCTTGCAATAAAGCCCTTAAGCTTTTTCTTCTTTTCTCATTGATGGTACGCATAGCTCTGGGGCTTCTATTTAGGTCTTAGCAATATCATGAGTATTTGGTTGTGCTTAGGGTGAGTTCTCAGTCCTGTTTCATTCTTCTAACGATAGAGATCTAATATTTTAGCAACATTTGTTGAAGAGGCTATCTCTTCCTGATCTAACAGTTTTGGGCCATTAGTTGAAGATCCGTTGTCTCTAGGTGGATGGGTTTCTTTCTGGGTTCTCTATTCTTTTGCATGGGCATATGTATCTATGATTGTACCAGTACCAGGCTGTCTTTAACTACTGTGGCTCTGTAACCAGTTTTGAGGCCGGGAAGGGAGAGGCTTCATACTTTGTTCTTAAGAATTTATTTGCCTATCCTGGGTCTCTTTTCTATTTCTTATAAAAATGATGTTACAATTTAGATCGGAATTGCATTGTAATGGTATATTGCTTTGGGTAATATTGATAGTTTTATAATATGAAGTCTTTATATCCATGAACATGGTACCTTCGTTCATTTATGCAAGTTTCTCTTGGTTTCTTATAATAGTGTTCTATATTTTTCTTTGTAAAAGCCCACTTCCTCACCTACCCCACCTGCCCCAGTTAGATTTAAGGATTTCATCTTTTCTGTGGCTATTAGAAATGGCTTTATTTAGTTATTCAATTATTTATTTTTAATTCATTTATTTATTGAACTTGTATGTTAATCTTATTTCTTGTATGTTCCCAAATCTCTTGGTTGTTTTCAACATTTTTTTTGTCAAATCTTTGGGATTTTCTATGTATAGAATCATGAGATCTGCAAATAGAGGCTCACTTCTTTGCCAACCAGGATTCCTTTGATTTCTTTTGATATCTAGTAGCTCTAGCTAAAATTTTTACAATAATGGTTAGTAGTGGTAAAGGGTATCTGCTTCCCATTTATGCAGGAATGGCTTCTACTCTTTTCCCATTCAGGGAGATGGTCACTGTTGGTTTTATGTATATAACCTTTATTATGTATATAACTTTCCTTCTATTCCTATTTCTTTTGAGCTTTTTTAAAATTAGTGATAGATGTTGTATATTATCAAATGCCTTTTCTTTTTTGATTAGTAGATATGTTTGTATGTTTCATTTCCTGAAGTTTGCTGTGTGGCCTAAACCCCTGGGTATTCTGGAGAAAGATCCATGTGTACTGGAGAAGGTTGTGTATTATCTGCTGCTGGCTGGTATATTCTGCATAACCTTTGAGGTGGAGGTGGTTGTTACTTAGATCTTCTGTAACTTTGTTGACTTTCTTTCCACTTGTGAAGTCCACTGTCAAAAGCGGTGTGTTGAAATCTCCTACTTTTATTGTAGAAGTACTACTTTTCTTCTCAAAGTTTTTTGCAGTTATGCTATGTATTTAGAAGCTTTAAATGAAGTGTATAAATATTTACTGGTAGTATGTTTTCTTGGCAAATTGACTAATATATAATCCACAGCCCGCCCTGGTTTCGTCATCTGGTGTGTGTATCGAGTCCTCTGCCCAGGCTACCGCTGGTGATTGGGACTTGACTTGAATATACATGAGTAGCGGTGGGAGGCCTGGAGTTCGGTTGGGCAATCAACTTTTAGTTTTTTTCTTTTTGAGTTCACTTCTCTGTGGGTATAACCTGTTAAAATTGTCAGACATCACTGCTGGTGATTAGTCCAGCCCTAGTTCATGGCTCCCTCCCTACTACTATGTGGGTACCAGGGTTCCTGAGGCCCTTACCTACAATCTTGCACTTTTCCTCCTTAGATCCAGTTTATGTCTTGCTTATTGTACTAGGTTTGTTTCAAGGTGTCCATGCTGTGCCAAACCAACTAATAGATAGCCTACAATGTGTAATTCTCCTAATTTACAATTTTCATTCTGTCTCTCCTTCCATTTGGTTATCTGTCTAATTTTTCATTCTGCTCAAGATTCAAAGGTGGTCAATTTTTATCTATTTAATGTTTTTCTCATTTTTGCTGCCGGGGACACTATAGTGTGTATGACTAAGCTGCCATCTTGAGTCAATTTCATACCAAAAATAAGATCAGAGACCATATCTTATATTACTTTAAATTCTTAGCCCTTGTCACAGAGCCTGACACATAAATGCTTATTGAATGATAAGATAAAGCAGTGGTAATAAATTCTATCAATATTAATACCCTGATCATATGACTTATAAATTTCAATACACCTTACCTTACTTCTATCTGAGAACTATTTGAATTTCTGCGTCTGAGGGCTCTTTTTCAGAAATTATATAAGAAACCCTGTGTATGAGGCAGGTGTTAGATGTATTGGAGCATTGTCACTCTTATAATCCACTGAGCTGTTTCTGACGCCTGGCAACCCTCTGGAACAGAGTCTATATCGTGTCCGTTATATCTACTGTGACTCTAGTTATTTCTTTCTCCTTAAACACTTGCTGTAACCTTGAAAATGATTTCTACCATATACACTGAAGTGAGATAGTCTTCACATATAATGGGAGTTGTAATGTTTGTATTTCTGATAAAATAACTTGATCTAAACAAAGCATATCAACTATAACTCTCTGACTTGTGAAACTGGTGGCTACAGAATCATCACCTAGCCTTTCGTCTTCTAAGACACTCATAGAAATTGAAATAAACAAATCTGTCCACATTAGCAAGAGAAAAGAGTCTCTACAAATACAGATTGAATTCCAATTGTAATGTGAATAAAGTACCCACCCCTATTTTTAAACAGGACATCTATTAAGTATTCAACAGAGGAAAGGCAATATTTCCGTTAAAAGGTATATAAGTTATTGTTTAACCAATGTTTTATTAATGAATTAGAGTTCAAATGGCAAAAGATAATCAAGTAACATCATTTTATATTTGTGAAGATTAAGCAAGACTCATGTCTCCCCCATTTGAGGGTTTGCAAAGTAGATCTGTTACAAAACATGCAGGAAGATAAACTCAAGAGGAACTTAGCCTGTCATGGTGATTGATGGGTCTGGTTTTCACCCAACAGCATTTTAAAATGTAGATATCCTTAAATAAATGATGCCACGTGAATCATGCCAGTCTAGGGAATTAGGAAGAAATTCATGTATTTGCAGAAGCAACATAAAGCACTGCTGTGAAATTTGATGGCTGTAATTCTCTGTAGTCTCTGCCCCAAATTCATGATATGCATATATAATTGAGGGACACCCCCCCCCCCGAAAACAGATACAAGCACTGCTGGGTGGAGGAGCTTTTTTTTTTTTAATCATTTTATCAGGGGCTCCTACAACTCTTATCACAATCCATACACACATCAATGTGTAAAGCGCATTTGTACATTCATTGCCCTCATCATTCTCAAAACATTCCCTCTCCACTCAAGTCCCCGGCATTAGGTCCTCATTTTTCCCCTCCCTCCCCACTGCCCCCTTCCTCATGAGCCCTTGATAGTTTATAAAGTGTTATTTTGTCATATCTTGCCCTGCCCGACGTCGTGGAGGAGCTTTTGCAGGATGCATTTTTACCCCTACACGATCATCCAGCAACTGGCTCTGACAGTGAATTTTTCAATAAAATACATTTTGCTTGAATCTCCTTTTTTATGATGTCTCATTTAAAAGAAGAGGGTGCAAATGTGATATTTTGTTTCCTGCTTTGAAAAAATGCCACAGAAACTGTTGTGATGTTGAATACAGCTTACAAGGAGAGCGCTAAGGGAAAAACTCAAGTGGACAAGTGTTTTTCTCATTTCAAAAAAGATGATATGTTGACTGATGGCAGACCTCATTCTAGACATCTGCCAACTTCCCAAATGAAGAAAATGTTGACTCATAGGGCATTTGGAGTTTGTTCCACCAGGTCAGACTGTTAATCACACTTTCTACTTAGAGTTTCTGAAAAGATTGCATATAACAGTGCATAACATAAAAGGCTTGATTTGTGGCAGATGGGGGGCAGGTTTTGCCACCATGACAATGCACCTGCTCATGTAGCCATCTCAGTGTGCCCATTTTTGGCAAAAAGCAGCATGCCTCTCTTGCCCCAAGCACCTTACTCACCTGACCTCACTCAGTGTGACTGCTTTTTGTTTCTGTGAATGCAGAGGAACATGATAGGACAGCAATTTGATGATGTAGAAGAGCTGTAGAAGAAAAAAAACGAGGGAGGTGCTGTCAGCTACCCAAACAGATGAGTTTGAAAACTGTTTCCAAGAATGGAATCGCAGATTTGACAACTGTATTAAGTGTAACGGAGTGTACTTTGAAGGTGACAAGGGTGTTTTGTAAAACAATTTGAATACAAATTTAAAAAAAATTTGGTGTGTGTGTGTGTGTGTTCTATTGGAATGTGAGTGGTACCACCTTTAGTAGTGAGTTTCCAAGATTTTGCACAGTATGCCAAATCACTCTGCCTGCTGGATTTGTAGAGAATTAATGGTACTACTTTATAGAATACTTGAAGAATCCACTCTCCTAACTCCTCTGCCCACATGGCTTTCAACTTATTATAGTACTTTGAAGGAGAATTCAAATATATAGTTGACAAAATGGGGAAGAAGAGATTTAAATTCTAAAAGAAAACGATTAGAAGTACTTTATTAACAAGAGAGAAATGTACTTTCAAACAAATGGATGTAAAAATCATTAAAATCTTCACATTATAGATTTGTTTTCTTATGAATGCATATACACAGTGTGTGAAAATCTATTTTCATGGTATTTTATAACTTGAATTTTACATTTCATAAACAAAAATCAAAAAGCCCCAAATCTTTGCTGTGGCGTCAAGTCCACCTCAGCGCAACCCTCCAGGACGTGTGAGACCGGGCCGAGGGTTTCTGAGCCTGGGACTCTTCACAGGAGGAGAAAGGCTCATCGCTCCCCCACGGAGTGGCCAGTGGTTTCACACTGCTGCCCTTGCGGTTAGCAGCCCAGTGCGTAGCACTACGCTAGCAAGGCTCCTTTACACATAATACTAATTAATAACACCTTTGACATCAATAAAATTTTTTAAAATGCTCTTAACTCACTGCCATTGCGTCAGTTCTGACTCTTGGGGACCCTCTAGGACAGGGGAAATCTGCCCCTGTGTGTTCCCTCAAAGTAGCTCATGGTTTGAAACAGCTGAAGTTGGGGTCAGCCAACTAATGTGTGATCATGTACTTTTTGAGTGAAGAAAACACTTTAAATTTTACTAGCCAATTAGCTAGTTTTACCAACACTATTTATTGATTCTGATTTGAGTTTTATGCAGTACACTAACAAGAAGCATATATCTTGATCCTTTGGGCTGCTGTCCCTGTAATATTATCAACAGAATCAGTTACTTGATTTTTCTAAAGCAGTTTAGAATCTTTTCATCAATTCCTCTCCAGAAAGATCCAATTGCAATTTTTATTGCAACTGAATTGGATTCATATGTTCAAGAGAATTGATGTCACTGTAATATTAACTTTTCCAATCTAGTGATAAAGATTTATCTCTCTGTTCAAATCTTCTTTTTCATGTCTACCTTAAGTATTCTTTTTTAAAGTAGTCCATAGAGTAGTCCTTTAGTAGTCCTAAAAATGAGCTGTACATATTTTAATTTTTTAATTATTTTGTGAATGGAAGTATTTTCTCATCATACAAGAAAAGTTGCTAGTTTTTCAAATGTAGAAATTTTCAATCACACTTTAAGATGCAAGAAGTAAACGTGTTCATTTCTTTAAATCCAATTTAATTTTACTTTGAACCTTCCATCCACTTCAATCTTACTGTTCTTTGTTGTCAGGAAAATCATTCCATTCTAGTCATTAGTGGACTTCCTGGTACTCTACAAAGTCATAGAATGTTGTTCGCATGGAAAATGTGAGTTTTGTCATCCCAAGAAGACATAAGAGGTTCTGTTGTGTTCATGCCAAGGATAACAGGGCCTTCAAGTAATCCCAGAGACTCTGTTCTAAGGATTTTCTCACCCCTAGTTTTGGTTGGCCCTGCCAGGGAATTCCAGGAAAGTATCACCTCCTGTCCGTATCTAATTTTGGGTGTTTTTTTGATCAAACATCAGAGTCAACCTCGCTTCCCTTCTTTCCATAACTTCATTTACGAGGTTTGGTTTTTGTGAAAGCAAAAGCTAGACAGGCCATTTGTCTAAAGTTTCAGCAGTGCTTAAGTCCAAGTTGAGGAGAGCAGAGAATTGGCTGCCTATTTGGAATGGAGGAGCAAATAACAGAGAACAAGAAAACACTTCAGTTAATTATCTTGACCGATCTGTTTGAGTTACTGATCTCTCACTAGTTCTTAAAGGTTTTTTTAAAAAATTTATTAGGGCTTGCTTCTAAAAATGATATTGTTTATTTTTAAATACAAGTATGTGTTTATTTAATATGTTTATTTTTCATATTCAAACATGATCTATTTTCCTGTATTAGTAATCCCTATAGGAAGAACAATAGTGGATCTTTACTGATAAAGCATTCAGATGACCAGATAACCAATAATTCCAGTGAGATAGTTAGTTTATTGTGCCAGCCTGGCTGATAAACACAAGTGGGATTAATTGAAGGGCGGAGAGATAAATGGCTCAGTGAGCCTCGCCTTTCTTGTTTCTCGCTCTTTGATCATCGGAACAGTGTGCGGCTGCCTTGCTTGTTCTGTGCCTCAATTTATAGGCTACACTACCCGTGCGACGCCTAGCTTGTGGACTGTGTTGCTGTAAGTTGAGGTCCCTTTAAGACCACAGGATTGAAATTTACATCTCTTAAGCTGGGGACTGACAGTTGGTGACCTGGCTGACAGTTGATGACCTGCCTGGCTGTTTTGCTGCCTGTGCTGGGATAGCCTACCTCTCTCTCTACAGAGGACTACTGAGCGGCCCTCAAGACTTGAAGGACTGCTAGTGTCTTACAACTCTCTCATGGGAGTGAGTTGCACTGAGCCATTTGTACTGCATTATAATTTAACAGTTCGTTTCTTGTGTTATATATCTATCTATCTGTTTATAATTTAACAGTTCATTTCTTGTGTTATATATATCTATCTTTATAAATATAGATAAAATTATCAGCAATCTGGTTTTATCTCTCTAGAGAACCCTGTCTAACACATCCAGTAAACTCCAAGCCATCTGCTTTTCCCTTGTTAACATCTCATTTACTCATTACCATCCAGTTAATTCTGACTCATAGCTCTCCTGTAGGACAGAGTAGAACTTCCCTCTGCGTTTCCAAGACTGCAGATCTTGACAAGAGTAAAATGCCTCATCTTTTTCATGGAGCAGCTAGTGGCTTTGAACTGCTGATCTTTCAGTTAGCAGCCTTACACATAATCCGCTCTGTCACCAGGACACCTTTTCTCAAAATGTTATCCTCTAGATCAGTGGTTCCCAACCATCCTAAAGCCACGACCCTTTAATACAGTTTCTCATGTGTGGTGATCCCCCAACCATAAAATTATTATCATTGCTACTTCATAACTGTAGCTTTGCTACTGTTCTAAATTGGGCATCCCTGTGAAAACGTCATTTGACCCACAAAGGGGTCGCAACCCACAGGTTGAAAACTGCTGCTCTGGAAGCAGAATATTCCCTGTGAATTTATTAAAAATACAAACTACTGAGCTCCGTCATAGACCTATAGAATCAGAAATTCTGGTATGGGACCCAGAAATCTGAGTTTTAACAAGTTCTCCAAGTGACACAGACATACACACTAAAAAATTCAGAACCATTGATCTACATTATAATCATTCCCATGTAGTTCATTATCAGTATGCCGATTGGGACTTAGAGATAATTATCTTGTGAATACACTAAAGACAATGTTGTACTGTATAGAAAAATAAACATTTCCTGTGTGTAACCTAAAATGATATTGTTAGAAAAACACCTGTCACTGATTGGTAATTCCAGGAATGGACTTATGGGTCTCTGTGAGTCAGCATCGACTCAAAGGCATCAACTGGAGGATCCTCAACTATATGGATTGTTGCAAACATGGCTGCAATAATGATTCAACCATTAGGATCAATTTTGATGGGATGCTGGACTGGGCAAGTTTGCCATGATTTGGAACTTGCTCAATGCCATTTACCAACTACAATAAAAACATCCAAATGTGCAAACATCACAAAAAAGAATAACAAAGCATTTCTTCCTTCTTTGCACTAATTGCACTCCCTGCTTAAATATCAACACAGTTATTTTCCGAAGACCCGGTTCTGTGAATCTCAGACTCGCAGAGTCATTTCGCAGGCCTTGTGTGACTGCTCTTCTGCTCAATTACATGCAGTCCCCATTTTCAGCTACTTTCTTTCCACAGTGATTTCTGTCATTCAGATGAGTTTAAAGACATTAAATTACATCAGGATTTTCAGCCAGGAGGGGACCTGCTCTACCTAAAACCATGGGGAATTCTTCCTTTCCATGGAAGTGCACACCCACTCAGGACCCCTGCCTTCTGGACCTGGCAGTTTCAAGTGCACAAATGATGGGTCTTTGGGTCTACAGCAAACTGATAGTGGTGCATCCTTTTCCTATCCTTTTGCTGACTTCTTGCAGACTTGCAGGCTGTGGACTGAAGCCACATGTCTGCTTGGGCATAGAACAGCCACCTGGCCATGATTTGGCAAGACATGTATGCAGATTAATAATCCAAGACCCTATAATCCAGCTTTTTCAATCTTTCCCTCTTAACTTTTATCAGATCAAAGAGGTATCAAAGAGCTTTTTCTCAAGAGGGAGGCACACTTTAAATCGAAATATGCCTGTCTGTACCTGGCTTTAAGATAATTTAAGTAGATTTTTTTAATATTATAAAAACCGTGAAATGTCCAATAATGTAGTTGATAACTGAGAAGTAGCTGTAAAAAGATGAAAGTCACCTGTGTGTTTACTTGTGTTTGGCCCATGACACTTTATATTCATCCAGTGTGTCAACATACTAGAAATAATACCTTTATTGTATTTATTTATTTTTAATTGAAGGAATTGTCTATTTGGGAAATTAGTGATTTTGTGTTTTCCTTTGGGAGTAGCCAGAATATAATAAACAACCTAAATGCTCAATCAGTGTAAGAATGCATAAGTAGACTTCATTACATACACACAATGGGATGCAATGCATGGCTAACAAATAATCATTAAACTATGAGATACTTCATGACAGGGCTACAATAGGAAGACATTATGATGAGTGCCGGTTAATCACAAAAGGACAAATATATACGACTGTTAATAACAACAACATAGTCAAGATGAAGTTTTCATACCAGAAGGAACAGAATTTAATGGTTACTGTGGGAGGCAGGGTTCTTTAGAAAAGCAAAACCAGAGCACTTATATATATGAATTTATATAGCAAAAGGAATATAACCACAAATTAGTCTACACAGAAGTACAGAGCATTCAGTCTAACTCACTCTTATTGGACAATTACTATACTGAAGGTCCTTCCAACTCATGAGGCCAAGGAAGCTAACAGTGTGAAGATGAAGTGGTGAAGGGTAGCAGAGGCCAGTAGCACAGGTAAGAAGCAAGTCATGGTGGAGCCTCACTGTGTAGTGATGGGAAGTGGCTGGCAGGCGGTGCAGTATCTGGAGTGGTGACAAGATGAGTGGAGTTGGCTGGCAGGCAGCAGACATGGCAAGGTGGTGCGGCAACCTCGTCATGGAACCTCATGGCAGAGCAACGCATTCCACTGTGATCCACGGGTTGGCTTGGCCCACAGGTAGCACAGTACACATGAGGAGGCAGGGCAGCTAACTCCGGAAGCACACTGGTTCAACCACCAGCACCACCAGGGAGGAAAAAAATAAGAGCGAGCAGCTGGCCTCCAGTCAGTCATTTATCTTGGTCACACCTCCAAGGGAGGTCATCAAGCTGAGACCTGATTGATAGGCTAAATTCCACCCATATCTTCCTACAGGTGACATATTAGCACAACCCCCCCTAACTATCACTTATAAAGGTGTGAGAGGGAAGTGAAAACAATAGGCTAGATGGATAAATAAACTTTGCTCCTGTGTTAAGCTGGGTTCTCTAGAGAAACAAAACCAGTGACACGTGTATGTAATACATATAGGAAGAGATTTATAGCCACAACTGGCTTATACAGCAGTAGAAATTGGTTAAGTTTCAGGCTAGTTCAATCAGGTGTAGTCTGCTGATGGCTCCTGGGATCAGGATATAATGTGGCAACATTGTGCAAATATGCTTGATACAATTGATGTATGGATTGTTATGAGTTGTAAGAGCTGCCAATAAAATGATATTTTAATAATAAATAAAAAGATCCAGCTCCAGCAGAAGCCAAAGGGTCAAAGAGCATATGATGGCATCCCTTCCCTGTAACCCCTCTGTGAGGGGGTGTCCCATTGGCTATAGATACGTGTTGGATCTCTTCTATGACTCCCCTCATTCTCAACAATATGTTTTTTTTTGGTTTTCTGATACCTGTAACCTGGTCTAGGTGACACCTTATGATCATACAGGTTGCTGTGCTTCTTCCATGGGGGCTTGTTGCTTCTCTGCTGGGTGGATACTTATTTAACTTCAAGCCTTTAAGACCCCAGATGCTATATCTTTTGATAGCCAGGCACAATTCGCTTTCTTCGCCACCTTTGCTTATGCACCCATTTTTGTCTTCAGCAATTGTGCGGGGAGGGTGAGCATCACAGAATGCCAGGTTGTTATAACATAGTGTTCTTGCATTGTTGGAGGGCATGAGCAGAGGCCTGAAGTCCATCCATAACCTCAGTGTATTACCATATAAATATATGCACATGGGCCAATACCTCTATCTTTATGAATCAATGTATTAACATATGTATACACCTATGCTTATACCTCTATCCATATCTTTGCTTCCTAGAGCATTACTGTTTCCTTTCACCTTCCTCCTGCCCCACCATCATGGTCACCCTACTTCCTCCTCTTAGTAATTCCTCTCACCTAGATTGCTGTTTGTCCAGCACCCCCAGGATCTCCACATTCTTGTTGTTGTTGATTTTAATTCCCTAGTTGTTCCCTGTCTATGGTGTTGCGTGTTCACCGCTCCATTCACCCACCTCCTTCTCCCCCCAGTCCCTCTGGGACCATTGGCGTTGCTTTCTCATCAAGCTTGCTTCCCATTCCTGTTTTATATAAATGGGAACCCAACAATAACAGAGACCAAACCAAACAAAAGATCGACAAAAGAAAACAACAGCAAAAACATACATAATGAAATATCTTACACTTGGTTTACATACCTTTAAAAAATAAGGAGCAAAAAACACGCAGATACACGCACACCTATGTTAGTGGCAGTACTCTTTTACAATAGCAAGAATATGGAAATAGCTTAAATGCCAATCAGTGGAGTGTCAAACACCTCATAACATGAACACATTTGAGAGAGACTCTACTGAGTTAAGTTAGGCAATCTCATTTAGACAAATACTTTAAAATACCATTATTTTTAAAGAAAAAAATACGAAATTATTTTCACACCCAAAGAAGCAGTCTTTGATGGCTACTGAGAAGCCAGGGTGAGAAGAAAGCGAAAGGAGAAAGAAAATACATAAAGTGTATAAAATGATAAAGGATATATACAGAGTAACACATAGATAAATAGGTAGTAGCATATATAGATGCATAGGTAAACAAGAAATAACATAGAAGTATATCTAGATTTTTTTAAAAAGAACACAAGAAAAAGGAAGACTCGAGTTCCCCAAGAAAATAATAATGAAATAAAATTATATCTTTATTCACATTATGGGTTAGAAAATTCAAATATGACATTTATTTTTGCCCTGCATTATTTCAATTCTGCTAGAATTGAAAACAAAAATAAATAATATTATATAAAGATTTCAAGTTGGCATTTTTTACCTCTAGATTATTTTCCTTTCAAAACCAGGTCATATGCACTATTGACTTATATTTGTAACCATTTAAAGAAAAGTAGACAGTGAACTCTCATTTATCGCGGTTAATCGGTTCTAGACCCTACTGTGATAAATGAAATTCCGCGAAGTAGGATTCCTTATTTGTAAATCAAATATTTTCTTAGTTAGAGCATAGAGGACATGTAAAAAACACCCTTTAGTCACCATTCCACTCATATTACCCAATTTATTAAA